>NC_083097.1:157067495-157422863 GCF_949774975.1 Lagenorhynchus albirostris
TCAATTTATCTTACACTAAAAATTTAGCCTTTGATAGCCACAGCTTGGATAGATCACAAAGTGGAATCTTCAAAGTTTTCTCCATATACTTTCAGGCAAGGGAATTCCCTGGCAGTCCAGGGATTAGGACTCGGTGATATTACTGCTGAGGGTGCGGGTTCAATCCCTGGTCGGAGAACTAAGATCCCGCAAGCCTCGCGGTGTGGCAAATAAATAAATAAATAATTAATTAAAATGCTTTCAGTCCAAATAACTCAAAGAGATCGTGTCTTTAATTGGACAAATTAGTTACTCTTTGTCATGCAACTAATACAGTGGGCTCTTGTGCTGGTAGTTTGTCTTGGTCATGACTTATTCTTGCAAAACCATCCCTTACATATGAAAGATATTTTCCCCAATGCAAGGGAAATAATCTGGATCAATAACAAAGTCAAAGCCATAGGTGTTTTAGGACATTCTTGAAAACAGGATTCAACAGTACTAACAGCCTTTTTCTTTACCAATTATCTTCCTTTTTCATAACTGTGCTGTCCCTGCCCTATTCTACTCTGCAAAAATTAATTAATTAATTAATTAATTTAATTAAATAAGAAAAAAATTTTTTTAAGATCAAGTTTTCCATTGGCACAGACCTATTTGGAAAGAACCCGAGAGACAGTGGAACGCTGGGTCTCTCCCAAATCACTTAACTACTCTGTATCATATCAATAATCTAATCACAGCCGAGTTCTTCGGTCAAACGATTGCCAACCATAAGTGAAAAAAGCTTTTCCATAAAAGCCAACTGATCAAAAGAGGTGTTTTCATAACGCATTTGAAACCCGCCATCCAGAGCTGCTTCTCTTACTCTGGAGGTTCTCAGAAGCACGTTGTCTCCTCCAAGGGCTGCTGAAACTGCAGCCTGCACCACTCAGCGGCTCCTCTGCCAGATAGTCGCAGTCGTCCTCCCAGTCATCAAATTCCTAGTCTTTCTCGTCATACCCCCTCCCCCTCCCCCACCTTCTCCAAGCCATGGCTGGCGATCTGGCCTGGCTACTCCCCAGAGCTGGGCCGGTTAGCAAGGCCTCTGTCCCCCTGGGGCTCCGCCGTTGGCTGGGCCGCCTCCTCCTCCATTGGCCGTCCTGGTCGAGCTGTGGCAGGGCTCCGGTGCGGGGGTTCGAGGATGGCTCCCGGCTCCCGCTGCCTACCTGCATCTGTAGAAGGTCACTCTTGCCAGGCATCAGGTCCATCTGCACGTCATTGCTCTCTTCATAGAGCTGGGACAGCTCATTCATTCCCAACATTGTGCAAGTGGCTCAACCTCCCAAAAGGCGTTTTTAGCAAGATCGGAGCCACGCCTTGAATCACATTTTTTAAACTTAGATTTTTATGTTATTAAATTTTCCAAAACCTCATTTGAATGGTTGGCTCAAATTCTAGAAGACAAAAGTATCCTGATTTCTGTCCCGAGGGCTCTGAGTTTGGATGGGAGATTCGAAGAGAAGAGGGTAACCAATACTCTGGGATTACTGCTGCATTCGGTGGCTTTATTCCTGGTGCTTATGTTAAATCTTAATGTAAAGATTGTGGTGCGATTTTTATAACTTTGTATAGCTGTCTGCTTTTCCACCAATGTGTGTGTCTCTCAGGCCTCATGGGCCTGAAGAGATTGGCCTTAGCTGAGTATTTCGTGTTTTAATAATAATAACACGAACTTCCACTCAGTCATTTTATTAACAGGCCCTTCCACTGCTTCACAGTGAGGTCCTCAGTGTGGATTAGAAAATGTGTCTGTAAAACCACATGGAATCATGAACTGACCACAGCCCCTGACATTAGCAGGGCTCTTACTATCTACACATTAGAGCATTAACTTCTTAGCATGTTAATTTGGAACCTGGGCTCAAAGAAAGAGAGAAAGAAAGGAAGGAAGGAAGAAAATATTTTGAAATAATTATAGATTCACATAAAGTTGCAAAGAAATGTACAGGGAGGTCTCATGTACCTTTCACCTGCTCTCTCCAATGATGACATCTTGTATAAGTATAGTGCAGTAACAAAACTGGAAATTGATATTGGTACAACCCATAGAGTTTTCAGATTTCTCCATATCTCTATATAGCAATTTTTTTCCCCAGCACATTCATTTTCTCATTCTTTATTTACACTGGAATCAACTCACTATTTAAACTTATATAATTTGCATTAATTTAAAATGTACATCATTTTTTTTCAATAACAGAAGTAAAACTTTAATTCACTAATTTGTGGAAACTAAACTAATCTTAAACAACCAGTGGATCAATGAAGAAATCACAAGGGAAACCGCAGAACACTTAGAGACAAATAAAAATGAAAACACAGCACACCAAAACTGCATGTTTTTTCAGTGTCATGATTGAACATTGTCTATTAGGCTACCCAAGATGTAAATTTACCTAGTTCTCAAGGGGCATGATTCTTTGTTTGACTCACTACTTCTTATTTTTTTTTAAGGGGACAGTGAAGGATCTAAGAGATAGCACCGGGCCACAGTCGACCCCCAGTGACAGATAACAGCTGCACTGCTGCCCCTTCCTGCCCCAGGACCTGATATATAGCAATTTTATCACATGTGTAGCTTCATGTAAGTGTCACAATCAAGATACAGAACTGTTCCATCACCACAAGACTCCCTTGGGCTACTCTTTTATAGCCACATACAACCCCACTAATTTCTCCTGTCTCCCATCCCTAACCCCTGGCAACCACTAATCTATTCTCTGTCTCTAATTCTGTCGCTTCAAGAATAAATGGAGTAAGACAATATGTAGCCTCTAGAGATTGGCTTTTTTACTCTTCATAATTGCCTTGGGATCCATTCCAGTTATATCAATAGTATTTCTTTCTTTTTTAATTGCTGAGTAATATTCCATGGTATAAATGTACCACAGATTGTTTAACCATTCACCTGTTTACTTTTACGCCTAGTCTGTTGAATGTTTTTATCATAAAAGTGTACTAAATTTTGTCAAATACTGTTTCTGCAGCAATTGAGATGATCATGTGATTTTCCCTCCCTTAATTCTGTTCATGTGGACAACTTTTTAAAATATTAAGTTTTGATAAGTTCTTTATTTAGTCCAGCTACAAGTCCTTTGTCAAATATGTGGTTTGCAAATATTTTCTCCCCAACTAATCTTTTTGTCATTGTTGTTGCTATCCTTTTTGCTGCTTGCCTTTTTTTTTTTTGTGGTAACATTGGTTTATGGCATTATATGTTTCATGTGCAACATTGTATTTCTACTTCTGTATACATGACATTGACAAAGGGGCAAAAACAATTCAATTTCTCAGAGAAAGGACAGCCTTTTCAACAGATGTTGCTGGAGCATCCGTAGGCAAAAGGACGTATGTTCTGCTCTCCCTGGAATTTCCTCCACTCAAGTCTCACTGGCCTCCCTTCCGTTCCTCCAACAGAGCAGGTGGATGCAAGGCTTGCTCTTACCTCCTCATATAATACTCTCGCCAGGTTCCCTTACCTGCTCCTCACCTTCTTAGCCAGGCCTTCCTCCACATCTATTTCGAGTTGAAATCCTTTTTTCCTTCTCATTCCTAACCTGCCTTATGTTTTTCATTGCACTAAACACCATTGGGCATGCTACATTTAACTCACATGAATTTTGTTATACTCCTGATTTCTCGACTAAAACCTATATTCACTGATGCCACTTTTGCACATGGTGGGATCTCAGGCTCTTAGGACAGTGCCTGGCATATATTTTGTTCCCAGCACATATCTGTTGAATGAGTAATTGTATTATGCAAAACAATTCAAGAAATTATTCTGGCATCTCACATGCTCATTTCTTACACTGTAACTATGGGTGTTTAGTTAGCGAGTTCATTTTTCTTCCTAGAAATGACACCTAAAACAAGTCACCTTTTGGGGAAGAAACGACTCAACATCCCCTCTCCTCCCTGCCTCTTTACCTGCATCTCTCTCCACTCATCCTCTGTCTTCCTGCTTTAGAAAACTCTTCAACCCATCACTGTGGCCCCCCAATCCAGACAGAGGGAAAGAGAAAAGAAAAAGGTCAATGAGACACTAAGTTAAGAAAAAGGGAGAAGTAGATCAAAGGAAGAGGACTGGAAGAAAGAGTGAGAAGAGGCATAACACTAGAAGATATATGCCCACCCCCTCATCCCCCCAAAAGAAAATAAAAACTAACAGAGGCAGAAAATAACAGGAAGAGAAAATGCTGATCGATAGAAATGCGAAATGACCAGCGATCAGTAATAGGAACTGCAAAAAGGAGAGAGGAGGGTAACAGGTAAAGACCCTCACCTAAAGGTGGGTTCCCTGGAAGAAAACAAACTCAGCAAATACCCTGTGAAGGAGATTTCAGCCTCAAAATCATTTCATCCTCCTTTCTTTGTTTGCACTTACTGGGTCAGAGGGGTCAGGGAGGAGCCCCCCAGCTCTGACCTTCCTCAGCTCCCACCAACCTCTCAGTCCAGCTGTGGGTGTCCACGTCACCCTCAGCCTCCCTGTGACTCTCTAGCTCAGACAGTGGGCCTCAGACAGGCAACAGCTTCCTCTCAGCAAAAGGGGTGTGGAGATAGTGAACTTAGTCAAGGAGACGGTGGTGGGCAGATGGGGACAGAGCCAGGATCCGTGTATCTGAGCCCACTCCCTGATTCCCGTCCACCTTCCATGGGCTGCCTCCTAGCCTGGGCTGCAGAACTGTCTCCCGCTGCCCATGCAGGTGCTTAACACTGAAGCTGAGTGAGGAAGGTAAAGCTGTGAAGTCCCAGGGCAGCCCACAAACTCCTGCCCTGGAGCAGAAGCTCCCAAGTTTATAATTAAAGAAAACCAAACAGGGAGCTTGCGGACAGGACCAGAAGAAGGGCCAGTGGGACAGTGTGGGGAAATCTGGTCATGGGAGGGGCACAGGGCACAGGAATGGGGTGCAGGTTTCTTGGTGCTCTACCCCCCACCACAGACACATTTCAATGGTTCCCCAGTGACCTCCCAGGCCCACATGGGGTCTTTACCTGTGACTGCCCCAATTGGCTCTCCCTGCACTGCGCCATCCACACCTGTCCTTTTCCTGACCTGTGAAGTCAGCCTGCGTCTACTGGAGGCCTATGTTATGCAGAGCACTGGGTGAGATGTTGCACTTGAATCAAAAGTGGGAACTGAACACAATTCTGTCCCTCCTAGTGGGAGGGAAAGAAAAGCACCCATCTTTGAGAGAGTCAGATGGTGGCATGGGAGCTGGGTGTCATCCCAAACCCTGTTAGATGTTTATTTAAGCTCAGTGCCCTTCATGTTTTTCTGTGGACAATCCTGTGGTCCAGTTGTTATGCCTGTTGTCCCAGCGTAATCATGGATAGCACTCCCTTTCACTCTCAAGAGTGTCTCATGTTGAACGATAAATTTTATGGTTTCTCTATTTTGGGCTTTATGTCCTATAGAATTAATTAATTTTCTCACTGACCAATATGGTGGCATTTTACCTGCCAAATGGCTAAGTCACCAAACTTGTTTCTTCTTAATCCTTATATTTTCAGGTGTCTGTAGTATAAGCTCAGACAGTGGCTTGTTTGTTTGTTTGTTTGTTTGTGTTTTTTTATAATGCAAGTACCTGGCTTAAGTTTTGATTGCCACTTCTTTGAAGGCATCCACTTCAGAGAAGACTGTGTGGAATGAACACATTGCCAGCCATGTTGCCAGACAAAGAGCCAGAGCCTGACTGCCTCTCCCCACTGAGGCTCCTTTGTTTTAGACATCCTGGTTGATTTCAATAATTGGCCATTTGGGCTGCTTGTTTTTTTTTCTCTTCCTGTGATTTAAATTCATGGTCTTATGTTTAAATTAACTAATGAAGAGTGATCCCCTAAAGTCCTAGCCCCCCATCCTTGACCCCTGTAAAAGCAGGACCCCAGGCCCACTCTCTTTCTTTCTCTTTCTGTACTTGCTGCCTCACTGTGTGGTTCCAGGTGTGTTGTGTATGTAATAAACCTCTATTTTTTCAAAGTTTCCTGATGGCTACTGCTGAAGGGTATGTTGCAGTCATAATAGGAACCACAAGGGCTGGTCCAGCCACAGCATTGGTTATTGATAAGATGAGACCATCATAAAACAGTGTCTTTGTTACAGGTTTTTTTTATGTACCCCTTTGTGAGCTCTTGCTTCCAGCTCCTTCAGCTGGAGGCAAGGAACACATTGAGGGGGATGCTTAGAGGGAGAGGCAGGAAGACCAGAGAACAGAGAATGGAATTGGGTTCTAGCAAATTGGTTTTCAGCACATTGGCTGCTGAGGACATGACTTAGAGCATTTACCACTCTTCTCCCTTTTCAGCCTATTCCTCGTATCCTCTTTATACATCTGATCGTTTTCAATGTCCACACTTTTGCTCAAACCGTATTTCCCCATTGGAGATTACAGTCAGCCCTCTGTATCTCTGGGTTCTGGATCTGCAGTGTCAACCAACCATAGATTGAAAGTATTCAGGAAAAAAAAAAAAAACTCCAGAAAGTTCCAACAAGCAAAACTTGAATTTTCCATGCACTGGCAACTATTCACATACCGTCTACATTGTATTAGGTTAAGTAATATTATGATGATGATTTACAGTATATGGGAGGATGAGCACAGGTTATATGCAATTTAACCATTTATAAAAACGACTTGAGCCTGCAGAGGTTTTGGTATCCACTGGGGAGAGGGGATCCTGGAGTAAATCCTCCGTGTATACCTGGGGACGACTGTACTATGTCTGTTTCCTCTAGTCTTCCTCGGTCATTACTAATTCTCCAAAATCGAGCTTGAGCACATCTTCTTTCAGACTACCCCAAAACTCAATCCACCATGATTTCAGCCTCCCACGAATCACTGCAAGCCTACTGTCTACATCCTGGGAAACATATACTGTATTGCCATGTGACATCTCCTATATTACCATTCATTATACTGAACAGGCTCCAGTTATCTTGTACAAACAAGGAAACGCCTTTATTTTTGTACAACCACTGCTTTTAAATAGGACATCTCAATTCTTTCATCCCCATTTTTTCATGATATCTCATGCATATTCAAGAGTTGGGTGGTTAGACTAAAGCTCATTTAAGTATTCTAAATCCAGTCCATTAAAAATCAGACTTGAATCTCATATTCAAATTCAGTGTTTTTCTCCTTGATCCATCCTAAATCAAGATAGCTTGAGGCTTGAAGACCCACAGTAGGGAAGCGAGAAAAGTCTATTAATAACAATTATTCCTTATCTTTAAAGATTCTAAAGGCTATAGACGTAGTCTTTTCTCAAATAATTTTTTTCTCAAATAAACTACAAGGAAGTCTGAACTGATACCTTCTTTTTTATTTTGAAAACTACCTCGAATTAATAGAAGTATTCTGTTTTACTTTAATGCATAAGTGTAATTTTCTAAAATAATTTTTCAAGTGTCTGAGGGTATTCAAATTACTCCCCCAAACTTTAAACACTATAAACACAGCAGTAACTGTGACATAAATGTCCATGAGATGTCAATATCAATATTTCTCTGTTAGAAATTCTTTTAAAATGTTCATTCTATTATTTTTTTAATTTCCTTATCTTTTAGAGAAACACACTAATGTATTTACATGTAACGAAGTTATATGATTCCTGAATTTTTGTTTCCAAATAATCCACAGATGAGGGAGGCAGGGAGAGGTGGGTGAGAGAGCAGATGAAACAATATTGGCCATTAGTTGGTAATTGTCAAAGCTAGGTGATAGGTACATGGACATTTACTAAACCATTCTCTCTAACTTCATACATGTCCAAATTTTTTTCATAATAACAAAAATTGAAAGCTCACTAAAGGTGGTCTGATCAAGTTATAATATAGCCACACGATGGAGTACTATACAACTGTAAAAAACAACACAAAGTATTTCTATCTGCTATGCTGAAGTGATCTTCAAGATATAATGTTGAGTGCAAAACAGTGTACATAGCATGCTATCTCTTGTGTAAGAAAGGAGGATAATTATATATATGTATATATATATACATTTGTTTATATTTTCAAAATTGAAAAATGAATGGATAACCAAAAACTAATAAAAATGTGTTTCATATAGGAAGAAGGAAGAAATTTTGGAGAAGACAGAGATAGAAACTAGGCATCTTTGAATGTACTTTTGTTTATAGTTTGGGTTTTGGCAAATGTTTCACACAATTAAAAATAAAAATTAAAGAAGAAAAAATTTCTAGCTATAGTGGAGTAATTTGTATTAGAGCAACTTTCACAATGAGAACAATTATAGAAGTTGGATAAAATACAAGAAAGCAAAATTTTTTGAAGGCATCATAACAATAGCAAAGCAACCATGACTTGAGAGGCTGAGGTCCCAGATGGAAGGGAAGTATTTTGAGATGAATTGGATGTTCTGTGGTGCTTTTTCTTTCAAGGAATTTGTTGATTTAAGCAGCAAAGGGTCTAATGGCTGGAAAGCTGAGCAGAGCTTTCAGTAATCTCATAGATCTGGGAGACAAAAATTGGAGTTCAAAGCCCTCAAAAACATCCCAGGTTTCCAGCTAAGACCACAGAAGGACTATGCCCTAGGAATAATAATTAATCAGAAATAGACAAATTCTCATAAATACTGACCCAGCTTCCTTCAGGTCAGTCATAGGCTAGATTAAAATCTGCTGACAATTTAGCTGCATGACAGAAGGAAAAGATTATCATCCGGAGCTTCAGACTATCTCTTAATATGTAATTCACAATGCTTTCCATTCAAGAAAAATACGAGGTATTCCAGGGCAAGGATAAAATGACCAAAAATCAAGAGAGTAGAAAAAGAAACAAACTCAAAGGAGATCCGTATATTGACATTACCTTTTAGAGACTTTAAAATAACTATTATTACTATACTCAAGAGAAAAGAAAAGAAGATGGATAATTTCACCAGACAGGTGTAATCTATGAAAACATTCAAATAAAACTCTAGAATGAAAAAAAATCAAAAACTAAACTAAGAACTTAATAAATGGATTTAGGAGCAGTTTAGACACAAGTGAGGAGAGCAGTAGGTCAATAGAAAAATCAAGGCTGAAACACAGAAAAAGAACATAAAATATGGGAAAGAGCATGAGAAACATATGGACTCAGTGAGGTCTAACTTAAATGTAACTGGAGTCTCAAAAGCAGAGGGGAAAAAGAGAATAGGGCAGAAACAATGTTTGAAAAAAATAGTGGTAAAGATATTTCCAAAAGTGATGGAAAACCTCAAGTCATAGAAGCTCTATTAGTCAAAAGCAAGGTGAATAAAAAGAAATACATAGTGTAAACTGTGGATAATCAAAACAAAAAGAAAAAATTTAACAGCATCCATTAAAAAAGACAGATTACATTAAGAAGTGCAGTAAGAAGACTAAGAGTTGCCTTTTACAAAAAATAATGGGTAAAGTGTCCTGAGGTCCTCATGTTAAGCAGGAAGTAGCAAAAATATTTATTTGGATTAGACACTAGTAATCAAGTATGCCAGAAGTTATTAGAGAAAAAGAAAAGAATGAAAAATATTACCTAATTAATAATAATAATAACAATAATAATAAGGCAGGGAGAAATTAGTACAAGTGGAACAAGTGAAAAACCAAACAGTAAGATTATGAGTTTAAACTGAAATATATCAAATATTGTTAGGGGCTGAATTGTATCCCCCCTATATTCATACACTGAAGTTCTAACCCCCAAGTGCCTCAGAATGTGACTATATTTGGAGATAGAGCCTAATAAATGTGATTAAGTTAAAATGATGCTATTAGGGCAAGTCCTAATCCAATCTGGGTGGTGTCCTTATTAAAAAGAGGAAATTTAGACACACAAAAGAGACATGAGGGGCAAAAACACACAGAGGAAAAAACATAGTGAGAAGGCAGCCATCTGCAAGCCAAGGAGAGAGGGCTCAAAAGAAACCAAACCTGCTGACATTTTGATCTTGGACTTCTAGTCTTCAGAACTGTGAGAAAATAAATTTCTGTTGTTTAAGCCACCCACTCTGTGGTACTCTGTTATGGCAGCCTTAGAAAACTATCACAGACATCATACTAAATGTAAGTGGACTAAATATGTCAAAAAATGATGAAAATTGTCAGGCTCAATTTTTTAAAAAGCATAAACTGTACACAAAATATTCTCTTAAAATTAAGGGTATTAACAGTATAAAGCAAAAGAATGGACAAATACATGCTATGCCAACAATGTAAAAAAATGTTGATGGAACTATGTTAATATCAGGCAAAACAGACATTAAAGTAAAAAGCAAAACTAGAGATATAGTGGGATATTCCATAAAAGGGTCATTCAACTAGGAAGGTAAAATAATTTAAAATTTATATGTACCTCAAGCAACTATATGCCAATAAAATGGCCAAACTGGAAGAAATGGACACATTCTTAGAAAGGTACAATCTCCCAAGTCGGAACCAGGAAGAAATAGAAAATATGAATAGACCAATCATAAGTACTGAAATTGAAACTGTGATATAAAATCTCCCAAAAAACAAAAGTCCAGGATCAGATGGCTTCACAGGCAAAGTCTATCAAACATTTAGACAAGAGTTAATACCTACACTTCTGAAACTATTCCAAAAAATTGCAGAGGAGGGAACACTCCCAAACTCATTTTATGAGGCCACCATCAACCTGATATCAAAACCAGACAAAGATACCACAAAAAAAGAAAATTATAGGCCAATGTCACTGGTTAACATAGTTGCAGAAAGCCTCAACAAAATACTAGCAATCTGAATCCAATAATACATTAAAAGGATCACACACCATGATCAAGTGGGATTGATCCCTGGGATGCAAGGATTCTTCAATATCTGCAAATCAGTCAGTGTGATACACCACATCAACAAACTGAAGAATAAAAACCATATGATCATCTCAATAGTTGCAGAAAAATCTTTTGACAAAATTCAACACCTGTTTATGATAAAACTCTCCAGAAAGTGGGCATAGAGGGAACCTACCTCAATATAATAAAGCCATATATGACAAACTTACATCTAACCTCATACTCAATGGTAAAAAGCTGAAAGCATTCCTTCTAAGATCAGGAATAAGACAAGAATGTCCACTCTCACCACTTATACTCAACATAGTTTTGGAAGTCCTAGCCCAGCCAATTAGAGAAAAAAAAGAAATAAAAGGAATCCAAATTGGAAAAGAAGAAGTAAAACTGTCACTGTTTGCAGATGACATGATACTATACATAGAAAATCCTAAAGATGCTACCAGAAAACAGCTAGAGCTCATCAATAAATTTGGTAAAGTTGCAGGAAACAAAATTAATACACAGAAATCTGTTGCACTTCCATACACTAACAATAAAAGATCAGAAACAGAAATGAAAGAAACAATCCCTTTTACCATTGCATCAAAGAATAAAATACCTAGGGATAAACTATAAGATGCTGATGAAAGAAATCAAATACGAAACAAACAGATGGAAAGATATACCATGTTCTTGGATCGGAAGAATCAATATTGTTAAAATGACTATACTACCCAAGGCAATCTACAGATTCAATGCAATCCTTATGAAGTTACCAATGGCATTTTTCACAGATCAAAAACATCTTAAAATTTGTATGGAGACACAAAAGACACTGTATAACCAAAACAATCTTGAGAAAGAAAAACGAAGCTGGAAGAATCAGACTCCCTGACTTCAGACTACACTACAAAGCTATAGTCATCAAAAAAGTATGGTACTGGCAGAAAAACAGAAATATAGATCAATGGAACAGGATAGAAAGTCCAAGAATAAACCCACACACCTATGGTCAATTAATCTATGACAAGAGAGGCAAGACTACACAATGGAGAAAAGACAGTCTCTTCAATAAATGATGAGGGGAAAACTGGACAGGTACATGTAAGAAAATGAAACGACCATTCTTTAACACCATACATAAAAATAAACTCAAAATGGATTAAAAACCTAAATGTAAGACTGGCTACTATAAAACTCAGAAGAAAACATAGGCAAAACACTCTTTGATATAAATCACAGCAACATCTTTTTCAATCTGTCTCCCAGAGTAATGGAAATAAAAGCAAAAATAAACAAATGGGACAGAATTTAATTCAAAAGCTTTTGCAAGCAAAGGAAGCCACAACAAAATGAGAAGACAGCCCACAGGACGGGAGAAAATATTGCCAAATGATACTATGGACAAGAGATTAGTCTCCAAAATTTACAAACCGCTCATGCAGCTCAATATCCAAAAAACAAACAACCCAATCAAAAAATGGGCAGAAAACCTAAATCAACATTTCTCCAAAGAAGACATGCAGATGGCCAAGAGGCACAAGAAAAGATACTCAATATTGCTAATTATTAGAGAAATGCAAATCAAAACTACAATGAGGTATCACTTCACAACAGTCAGAATGGCCATGATCAGAAAATCTACAAACGATAAATGCTGGAGAGGGTGTAGAGAAAAGGGAACCCTCCTTCACTGTTGGTGGGAATGTAAATTGGTACAGTCACTATGGAGAACAGGATGGAGGTTCCTTAAAAATCTAAAAATAGAGCTACAGTATGAGCTACAATCCCACTCCAGGACATATATCTGGAAAAAAACATGGTTCGAAACGATACATGCACCCTAATGTTTATTGCAGCTCTGTTTACAATAACCAAGACATGGAAGCAACCAAAATGTCCATCAGCAGGTGAGTATATAAAGAAGATGTGGTACCTATATACAATGGAATATTGCTCAGCCGAAAAAAGAATGAAATACTGCCATTTGCAGCAACATGGATGGACCTGGAGATTATCATATCAAGTGAAGTAAGTCAGACAGAGAAAAATAAATATCATATGATATGGCTTTTATGTGGAATCTAAAAAAAAATGATACACATGAACTTATTTACAAAACAGAAACAGACTTAGAAAATGAACTTACGGTTATGGGGGGAAGGGTGGAGGGGTGGGATAGATTGGGAGTTTGTGATTGACATGTACACACAGCTATATTTAAAATAGATAAACAATAAGGACTACTGTAAAAAAATTTAAAAATAAAAAAATTTTTAAAATTAAACGTATGTAACAATGTGGCCTTATATAAAGGGAAACTTGAAAGAACTAAACGTGGAAATAGACAAATTCACAGCATAATGTGAGATTTTTGCACACATGTCTTAGTAACTTTAGAATACAGTAACAAAAATACCAGTAAGGATATGGAAGATTTGAACAACTAGAGTAGCAACTTGACCTAGTGGACATAAGTAGAAAATCGTACCCAACTACCACAAAATACACATTCTCTTCAACTGCACACCCAACAGTTGCCAAAATTGATCACATGCTGTCCCATAAAGCAAGTCTTGACATATTTCAGAGCCTTGAAATCAGACAGATTTCAATATTCTTCTAGTATTACACTAGAAATTAATTGACAAATAGACAAAACTGGAAAACCCATTTATATGTATTATGAAAAATTAGTAAACAGAAAACTCAATAAAATAGAGCTGTGAGACAAGAAGGGGGAGCTCTCATGCCCTTCCATGATAGCAGAGCCCAACAGGAAGAAGAAAAACTTGTTTACTGACAAGGACTCAGCAGATGAAAAGCTGTGGATTCTGTTTGCTCTACCCCTCCCAATTTGTGACCACCTGGAGAGGTGGGATAGGGAGGGTGGGAGGGAGACCCAAGAGGGAGGGGATATGGGGATATATGTATATGTATAGCTGATTCACTTTGCTATACAGCAGAAACTAACACAACATTGTAAAGCAATTATACTCCAATAAAGATGTTAAAACAAAAAAAGGTTCTCCTTCCCTTGTTGTTAGGGCACTTGCAAATGGCTCCCCATGGTAGCAGACCTTGAATTGCAATTTTCTGCTGATCCTGAATAAATCCATCTTTGCTGGAGAAACATCTGGAGTCTATTTGTTTCAGGTCAACAGTATATTCGTATATATGGAAATTAAGGGATAAGCTTCTAAGTAACCCACGAGTTAAATAAGAAATTACAATGGAAATTTTAAAATATTTTGAAAAGAGAGATAACAAAGATATGACATGTCCAAACTTGTGGAATATAGGTAAAGCCATGCTTAGTGGGAAATTCATAACTTTAAATGGATATATTTAAAAATGAAAAAGGCAGAAAATCAACTGTCTAATTTCCATCTCAGGAAGTTACCAAAGAAACACTACATATATAAAAATCTCTGGTATACATTATATATATTTTAAAATAAAAAACTAAAAATTAGAAAATCAAGGTGTAGAACAGTGTTTATAGTGTTCTAACTTTTGTGTAAACATGGGGAACGAATTCATGTATGTACTGGTTTTTAAATGCACAAAATATCCCCAGAAAGATACATTCGATACTTGGGAGAGAATTTCACTCTACACCACCCCACTTTGTTTTTATTGGGGTATAGTTGTTTTACAATGTTGTGTTAGTTTCTACTGTACAGCAAAGTGGAGTTCCCTGTGCTATACAGCAGGTTCTCATTAGTTATCTATTTTATACATATTAGTTAGTGTATATATGTCAATCCCAAACTCCCAGTTCATCCTACCCCCCATCCCCCTTTCCCCCCTTGCTGTCCATATGTTGTTCTCTATGTCTGTGTCTCTATTTCTGCCTTGCAAACTGGTTCACTTGTACCATTTTTCTAGATTCCACATATATGCATTAATATACGATATTCATTTTTCTCTTTCTGATTTACTTCATTCTGTATGACAGTCTCTAGGTCCATCCACATCCCTACAAATGACCCAATTTTGTTCCTTTTTATGGCTGAGTAATATTCCATTGTATATATGTACCACAACTTCTTTATCCATTTGTCTGTCGACAGGCATTTAGGTTGTTTCCATGAGCTGGCTAATGTAAATAGTGCTGCAATGAACATTGGGGTGCATGTGTCTTTTTGAGTTATGGTTTTCTCTGGGTATATGCCCCATAGTGGGATTGCTGGGTCATATGGTAGTTCTATTTTCACTTTTTTAAGGGACTTCCGTACTGTTCTCCATAGTGGCTGTATCAACTTACATTCCCACCAACAGTGCAAGAGGGTTCCCTTTCTTCACACCCTCTCCAGCATTTATTGTTTGTAGATTTTTTTTAAACATCTTTATTGGGGTATAATTGCTTTACAGTGGTGTGTTAGTTTCTGCTGCATAGCAAAGTGAATCAGCTATACATATACATACATCCCCATATCTCCTCTGTCTTGCATCTCCCTCCCACCCTCCCTATCCCACCCCTCTACATGGTCACAAAGCACCGAGTTGATCTCCCTGTGCTATGCAGCTGCTTCCCAGTAGCTATCTATTTTACATTTGGTAGTGTAAATATGTTCGTGCCACTCTCTAACTGCGTCCCAGCTTACCCTTCCCCCTCCTCGTGACCTCAAGTCCATTCTCTACATCTGTATCTTTTTTTTTTTTTTTGCGGTACGCAGGCCTCTCACTGTTGTGGCCTCTCCCGTTGCGGAGCACAGGCTCCGGACGCGCAGGCTCAGCGGCCATGGCTCACGGGTCCAGCCGCTCCGCAGCATGTGGGATCTTCCCGGACCGGGGCACGAACCCGCGTCCCCTGCATCGGCAGGCGGACTCTCAACCACTGCGCCACCAGGGAAGCCCTGTCGACTTTTTGATGATGGCCATTTTGACTGATGTGAGGTGATACCTCATTGTAGTTTTGATTTGCATTTCTCTAATAATTAGCAATGTTGAGTGTCTTTTCATGTGCCTATTGGCCATCTGTATGTCTTCTTTGTATAAATGTCTATTTAGATCTTCTGCCCATTTTTTGGTTGGGTTGTTTGTTTGTTTGTTTTGATATTGAGCTCTATGAGCTGTTTGTATATTTTGGAAATTAATCCCTTGTTGGTCATATCATTTACAAATATTTTCTCCCAGAGTGTAGGTTGTCTTTTTGTGTGTTTGTTTATGGTTTCCTTTGCTGTGCAAAAACTTTTAATTTTAATTATGTCCCATTTGATTATTTTTGCTTTTATTTACACTACTCTAGGAGACAGATCCAAAAATATATTTCTGCGATTTATGTCGAAGAGTATTCTGCCTATATTTTCTTCTAGGAGTTTTATGGTCTTACATTTAGGTCTTTAATCCATTTTGAATTTATTTTTGTATATGATCTTAGAGAACGTTCTAATTTTATTCTTTTACATGTAGTTATCCAGCTTTCCCTGCACCACTTATTGAAGAGAGTGTCTGAATGAGAACCTTGCTGAGTAGTGTATTCTTGGTTGTAGGTTTTTCCCTTTCATCACTTTAAATATGCCAAGCCACTCCCTTCTGGCCTGCAGAGTTTCTGCTGAAAAGTCAGTTGAAAGCCTTGTGGGAGTTCCCTTGTATAGAACTTCTTGCTTTTCCCTTGCTGCTTCTAATCTCTCTTTATCTTAATTTTTGCCATTTTAATTACATCGTGTCCTGGTTTGTTCCTCTTTGGGTTAATATTGTGTGGGTCTCTCTGTGCTTCCTGGACTTGGACGTCTGTTTCCATTCCTAGGTTAAGGAAGTTTTCATCTATTATGCCTTCAAATATGTTCTCAGCCCCTATTTTCTCTCTGTCTTCTCCTTCTGGGACCCCTATAATGGGAATATTAGTGCACTTGATGTTGTCCTAGAGGTCTCTTAAAATGTCCTCATTCTTTTCTTCTTTTTTTTGGTTCAGTTCCAGTGATTTCCACTACTCTGTCTTCTAGCTCACTGATCCGTTCCTCTGTATCATTTAGTCTACTGTTGATTCCTTCTAGTGTAATTTTCGTTTCATTTATTGTGTTCTTCATCTTTGGTTGTTCTTCATATTTTCTAACTCTTAAAAACCTCTAACTTCTCACTCTGTGCTTCCATTCTTCTCTTGAATTCTTTCATCATCTTTATGGTCATCACTCTGAACTTTTTCTTGTGTAAATTTCCTATCTCCACTCAATTTGTTTTTCCTCACAAGAGTTTTATCCCGTTCCTTCATTTGGAACATGTTCCAGTCTCATTTTGCCTAAATTGCTATTTTCTATGTATCTCCTAAGTTAGTTATGTTTTTTGACTTTGGATAAGTGGACTTTTGTAGGAGATGTCCTATGCATCTCAGCAGTGCACTCCTGTCTTGTCACCAGAGCTGTATCTCTAGGGGTCCCCCTGTGTGAGCTGTGTGGGTTTTTCTGTACTGATGAACTGACTACTGGGTCTGGTAGTCTTGGTTCACTCCTGGCCCGGTTGGTTGCCAGACCCTGCTTTGTGCAGATGCTGCGTGCTGCTGGTTGGCAGGGCCAGGTCATGAGGTGGCTGGTGCATAACCTCAATGGACCCCAGGGCTATTTCTGGTTAACTGGTGGGCAGAGTCAGTGTCCAGGAGATCCCAGGGCTGGTGTCTGTTCACTGGTGGATGAAGCCAGGCCCTGGGGCTAGTGCTGGCCCACTGGTAGGCAGAGCTGTGTCCTGAGGTCTTGCTGCAAGGTCCAGGGGTCCCAGGGCTGGTGCCAGACAGCTGGTCATTGGGGCTGGTTCCTGACACAGCTACCTGTAAGGTCTGGGGTGTCCCAAAGCTTGTGTTGGCTTGCTGATAAGTGGAGCCAGAGCCCAGCTAGTCCCTGAGCAGGATCTGGCCTGCTGATGGGTGGGCTGTGTCCACAGGCTGCAGGGCTGCGATTGTCCTGTTGATGTTGTTCCCTTGCTCTTGGGTGAGACTTGTCCTGAGGCTAGAGCAGGCTTCCTGTTTTAAGTATCCTTTTTATATTTATGCTTCAGTCTGAATATTTTCTACTGGTGCTAATCCTGTATTCAGCTGTGTCTATTCTGGAGATAAATTCATATGTTGGGTTTGTGATTTTATTTAATGTATTTTTCAGTTCTCAAATTTCCATTTGATTTTTTTTAATTGATTCCAAGTATCTAATAAAATTCTCCACGGTGTGATTTTCCCCCTTGAATATATAAATAACAGTTATTTCGAAGTCCATTTCTTATAACTCCTAAGCCTGAATCTCCTTTATGTCTGCTTCTATTACCTATTTTGTTTGTTTGTTTGTTTATTTGGTCTTATCTTCTGAGATGCCTGGTAATTTTATAAACCATAGAAATAATTTGAAGGTTGTTACTTCCTAAAGAGAGGGTTTGCTTTCGATTTTGCTTTTGGATTTTGCTTTAAGGTGGACATTCACCTTAATATAATCTATGATTGAACCGATTTAAAGCTGTATTATGGTCTTTGTGAGAGCTCATCTCTTTCCAGCTCACCATTGCTTCTAGGGTGTGTTCTTTTCAACATTCCACCTGAAAAGTCTCTTTTCTTTTTAAAAAAATTTTTAGAGGAGAATAACTTCCTATTGCTAAGCCTTAACACCTATTTTTGGATCTCCAGCACATCAGAGTACCAAAAGGTCTACTCAACTCCTAACCTTTTAGTCTCTGTTTTATGCTCAGTTTCTCACCCTCTGAGCCTTATGCTACTTATTAATCAGCAGACACCTCAAGGGGAAAAGGTCAGATAAAACTGAGTTCACCTTAGCATGCTTCCTTTTTCTCTGTGATTCTGGCCTCTAAGTCTTGGCTGTCGTTTCTTTCTGATGCTTTCAAATTTCTCTTTTATCTTATCTAGGTCTTCCCATTTTTTTTTGACAAACAGAAAGCTTCAACATGGAAACATTTTTTAATTTAATTTTACTTAATTCTGTTAAACATTTATTTGATACCAAAGTTAAAAGTATCATTGGTGCCTGTAATTAAATGAATGTTTGTCTCCCCAAAATTTTTGAGTTATGCCATAATACCCAGTGTGACTGTATTTGGGGTAAGGAAGTAATTAAGGTTAATGGAGTTTATAAGGATGGGGTCCTTATCTGATAGGATTAGTGTTCTTATAAGAAGAGACACCAGAGAGCTCACTCTTTCCATGCACATGCTCAGAGGAAAGAACACATGAGGACAAAGTCACTGTCTACAAGCCAGGAAGAGAGCCCACACCTGAAACTGAATCCTGCCAGAAACTTGATCTTGTACTTTCCAGCCTCCAGAACCGTGAGTTAATTAGTTTTTGTTGTTTAAGCCACACAGTCTTTGGTGGTTTGTCATGGTAGCCTGAGCAGGTGAATACAATGTGCATCACTCAGAGACCATCAGGAACACATCAGTTGTCAGAGTTGGAGGTTGCATTTTTGATCAAGGACTGATGTGTTTGTTAGGATTTCGTGTGCCTCAAGTTAACAGAAAACCATTCAACATCAAAATAGAAGTCACCTTATGTGACAAGTTTCATAACAATCTTATAACAAGCTCCTCTTACACCCTTCCACTAAACATCCCTTTGTTCTCCACGCTGCATCAAACATTAACTAGTCTAACTCAGTTTGACTATAGTGACATTTTACTTCTCTGCTCCCTGATTGAGAAGGGATTCAAAAGTTCCCCTCCTTACACCCCTAGAAAGAGGACTGGCCCCTCAACTTCTGGATGGAGGCTCACTAACTACAGACACTCATGGGCCTGATTGCATGGAGTTGACCAGATGAGGGATCTCCAAGGAGAACCTGGCATGTGTTTCCAAGGAGACTGTATAGGTAGGTGAATGTAGAACTTGTGCTTGGACAATTCTGAAGTTGTGAGACAAGACAGAGCAGTTCATGCTGGCAAGAAAAGAGCAAAGTGCAGCAACAGTCCAGGGTCAAGATGACTAGATTGTTTATTTGTCAAGTAGATGTTTTGTGAGGCTACCATCTCAAGCCTTCTTGGAAAGCCCTCTCTTGAGAGTGGTCTGTGTGAGGGGCTGAAAGCAAAATGCCAGGGTCAGGAAATGAGGGGGTCACAAGAGGTCAACTGGAGAGAGCCTGCCCTTGTCAGGGAACTGTCACTGCAGAGTTCTCAGCGGGTGGGGAGGGCATTCAACATCTATCAACATGCAGAGATGATTAGATAGACAGATAGATAGATAGATAGATGATAGATCACACAATGGAATTTGGATATCTCACTGCAGATGACACTGATATATACTACTCAACAGGGTGCCCCATTGCCCCCCACATCCATAATCCTTCCTTAAATCCTAGAAAACCAAAGAAGGAAGAGAGATCTCGAAGTATCAGAATGAAGGGAGCAGGAGAAAGAGTGAAAAGACAGAATCTTTCACCCTTCCCTGTGGTAGGTCCCCAGACTCCCAAACAGATCTGAACCAGACAGAGGCCACAGGGGAGATTTTGAATTTGGTGAGAGATTTAAGTCATGACTTGTATCAGGCTGGATCTTATCCTACCTGAAAGTTGGTCTTGATTAGCTCAGTGGGAATAGACTTACACCTGAAGCAGACCAGACAGCTCTGAGATCAGCCTGATCTCCATCAAAGGTGGTGAAGGATTTTCCAGGAGTGAAAGTGGCCCTAGCTAAACATAAAGGTCTTTCTTGGTCGTACGCAATCAATTTTCACCCAATCACTATGTAGGTTAAATAAATAGTAATGTAACAGATTTCACAGAGCAGAACAGGATAAACTGTCATTGTACAGACAGTAGACTGTAGGAACTCACAGAGGCTGATGGGATGTGGATTGAATCTTTGGAAGGTGAGAGTGGTAATGATGGGCTTTAGATGGGTCTGTATAGAATAAACTGAGTTTCAGTAGGAAAAGACAAAGTAGGCAATGCAAGTTCTAGTGGGAGGTTAACTTGAGAAAAATGCGGAAGTGGAAAAACTTCAAGTACCTATAGGGAAGCAGAGTAGGTCAGCGGGATGCGGGGAATGACAGAGAAGGAGGCAGGAGCAGGAGAGTGTGAGGTGGCTGTAAGGAGTTTCTTCAAAAACCGGTTTGGTGTGCCTGGAACTAATTTGACAGAGGCCTCTATTTTCTAGGTCCCTCTGTCTCCACCTCCTTGTGTTTTCCCGCCTCTCCTTTCAAGTCCCCTTCTCTCAGCCCTCTGGTCTAATCTGTCCTCTCTGAGCATCAGCCTCCAACTAAAGGCCCCAAGAGATTTGTATGGCAGGAAAACATGTTTTATTGCTGCTGCAAAAATAAAATAAAAACCAGTCATACATCAAAGAGTTAAAAGAACAACATAAATTGATGATCTGGACATTTGGTTTCCAATTAATTGGCCATTTTGAAAATTGACCTCCTTCCATGGGACATAAAGTCAAAATTAAAGTGACTATTAAATTATCATCAAACCTAGGATGGGACTTCCCTGGTGGTCCAGTGGTTAAGACTCTGTGCTCCCAATGCAGGGAGCCCGGGTTTGATCCCTGGTCAGGAAACTAGATCCCACACGAGAGATCCTACGTGCCACAACTAAGACCCGGTGCAGACAAACAAACAAATAAATAAATATTTTTTTTAAATCCTGGGACATCCTTGAGAGTGAAAGGGAGTGCTATCCATGATTACACTGGGATGAGGGGCATAACTGAAGACCACAGGACTGTCCATAGCAAACTGTGAAAGGCTCTGAGCTTACAGGTATGACTGACCGGGTTTGGGATGACAGCCAGTCCCATGCCACCCTGTGAGTCTCATGAATGTGGGTGCTCTTCTTTCCCTCCCATCAGGTTATAAACTTCTCAGGGCCAGGATTGTGTTCAATCTCCACCTTTGATTCAAGCATAACAGCTCACCCAGTGCTCTATATATCATGGGTTCTCAATAAATGTTATGTTGACTTCATGGGGCCGGCAAAAAACATGTGTACATTCTGGGGTGCAGAGAAAGTCTATCAGGGAACCCAAGGGTGGAGACCCCATGAAGGCCCTTGGGGTCACTGGGGAAGTGTGGAATTTGTTTGTGGTGAGGGGTAGAGCACCAAGAAACTTGTTCCCCATTCCTGTGCCCTGGTTGCTCTGTGCCCCTCCCATGACCAGGTTTCCCCACACTGTCCCACTGGCCCTTCTTCTGGTCCTGTCCCCAAGCTCCCTGTTTGGTTTTCTTTCATTATAAACTTGGGAGCTTCTGCTCCAGGGCTGGAGTTTGTGGGTCCCCTGGGACTTCAGGGGGACCCTGGGACTTCACAGCTTTACCTTCCTCATTCAGTGTTAAAGCACCTGCATGGGCAGCAGGAGACAGTTCTGCAGCCCAGGCTGGGAGGCAGCCCGTGGAGGGTGGATGGGAATCAGGGAGTGGGCTCAGATACACGGATCCTGGCTCTGTCCCCATCTGCCCACCACCGTCTCCTTGATTAAGTTCACTATCTCCACACCCCTTTTGCTGAGAGGAGGCTGTTGCCTGTCTGAGGCCCACTGTCTGAGCTAGAGAGTCACAGGGAGGCTGAGGGTGACGTGGACACCCACAGCTGGGCTGAGAGGTTGGTGGGAGCTGAGGAAGGAGTTCAGAGCTGGGGGGCTCCTCCCTGACCCCTCTGACCCAGTAAGTGCAAACACATGGAAGGATGAAGAAATGATTTTAATGCTGGAATCTCCTCCACAGGGTATCTGCTGAATTGGTTTTCCTTCAAGGAACCCACTTAAAGGTGAGTGAGGGTCATTTCCTGTCACCCCCTTCTCTCCTCTTTGCTGCATCTATTACTAGTTGCTGGTCATTTCACATTTATATTTAATTATCAGCATTTCTACTGTTGGTAGGAATGTAAATTGATAGAGCCACTATGGAGAACAGTATGTAGGTTCCTTAAAAAACTAAAACTAGAACTACCATATGACCCAGCAATCCCACTACTGGGCATATACCCTGAGAAAACCATAATTCAAAAAGAGTCATGTACCACAATGTTCATTGCAGCTCTATTTACAATAGCCAGGACATGGAAGCAACCTAAGTGTCCATCGACAGATGAATGTATAAAGAAGATGTGTCACATATATATAATGGAATATTACTCTGTCATAAAAAGAAATGAAATTGAGTTATTTGTAGCGAGGTGGATGGACCTAGAGTCTGTCATGCAGAATGAAGTAATCCAGAAAGAGAAAAACAAATACCATATGCTAACACATATATATGGAATCTAAAAAAAAGTTCTGAAGAACCTAGGGGCAGGACAGGAATAAAGACACAGACATAGAGAATGGACTTGAGGACGTGGGCAGGGGGAAGGGTAAGCTGGGGTGAAATGAGAGAGTGGCATGGACATATATACACTACCAAATGTAAAATAGACAGCTAGTGGGAAGCAGCCACATAGCACAGGGAGATCAGCTTGGTGCATTGTGACCACCTAGAGGGGTGGGATAGGGAAGGTAGGAGGGAGATGCAAGAGGGAGGAGATATGGGAACGTATGTATATGTATAGCTGATTCACTTTGTTATACAGAAGAAACTAACACACCATTGTAAAGCAATTATACTCCAATAAAGATGTTAAAAAAATTATCAGCATTTCTTCTTCCTGTTGTTGTCTGCCTCTTTCAGCTTTTTTTTTTTTTTTGGAGTAGGTGGAGGGCACATACCTTTTAGTGTTATTTGTCTTTCCTTTCTTTCTTCTAGTCCTTTTCATTTGATCTATTTCTCTGTTTTTCTTTCTAAAGAAAGAAAATGTATCATTGATCTTTTTCTTTCCTCTTTCCCCCATTTTGGATTGGGGGCCATAGTGTTGGGTTCCTGGGTTGAAGAGTGGTTAACAGGAGGAAGAAGGATGAGTGGGGAGACATGGAGGTAAAGGGCCAGGAAGGAGAGGGCTGATATGTGACATAGAGTCAGCTTGTCCCCCAAAGTATATTTTAGATACAAGGTGGCTTCTTTATGGTGTCATTTCTCAGAAGAAAAATGCAGCAGAAAGGAATGAAGTTAATGAGCAGGAAATGAATATGTGAGATGCTAGAGTTTCTTGAGTTGTTTGCATACAATCAATCATTTGACAGTATTTACTGAGCACATAATACATGCCAGTCACTGCTCTAAGAGCCGGGGATCCTCCCATGAGAAAAAGTGGCATCGGGGGATATAGGTTCTAGTTGGAAAGCAGAAAACAAATTCATACGAATTAAATGTAGCATGCCCAATGGTGTTGAATGCTAAGAGAAATATAAGGCAGGGAAGGAATGGGGTGGGAAGAGGGATTTCAGCTCCAAATAGGTGTGAGGAAGCCCTGGCTGAGAAAGTTAGTTAGGAGGTGAGTGGACCAGGTGGAGCGTATGTGGGAAGAGATTTCCATGAGTAGGCAAGAACAAGGACCAAGGCCTCCGAGGCTGGTGTGGGAGGAAACACAGGATGCTGGTGAGACGAGAGTCATGGGAATTCTGGGGAGAGCAGAAGGAAAGGAGGTCTGGGTGGTGATGGAAGTTCTGCTGATAAAAGCATTCCTTTATTCTGCTTCAAGAACCCATCTTCTTAGAGAGATGGGTTCACTTTAGTGCTGTGTGCAAAGAGACTGGGATGGGGGCAAGGATGGAATGAATGATGAGGCAAATTCAGTTAGGGGCCACCATCAACCAGGGGAGCGGTGATGACAGTGTGGCCAGGTGAGATGGGCAAGATTGTGAAGTGGTCAGTGTTACATACATTTTGCAGGAAGGACCAGCAGGGATTTATGATGTTGGGATGTGTGAGGGAAGGAGAGGTTCAATGTGACCCATGTGTTGTACCCTTGGAAGCTGGACAGACCTGCCCTTAATTTACCTGGGAAGAAGGTTAGACCAGATGTTTCTCCAGAGGAGACCAAGGACTCTATTTGGTCACTTTAGGTAGCATAAGCCCATTGCACATCCAAGTGGAGGTGATGAGTACACAGTGGTATAAGAATTAGAATTCAGGGCTTCCCTGGTGGCACAGTGGTTGGGAGTCCGCCTGCCGATGCAGGGGACATGGGTTCGTGCCCCGGTCAGGGAAGATCCCACATGCCGCGGAGCACCTGGGCCCATGAGCCATGGCCACTGAGCCTGCGCGTCTCTAGCCTGTGCTCTGCAACGGGAGAGGCCACAACAGTGAAAGGCCCACGTACTGCAAAAAAAAAAAAAAAAAAAAATTAGAATTCAAAGGAGTTTAAATGTCATTAATCAACTCTATGATATTGTAGTATAAGGTGTTGGGGGGTTGTGGGGGGGAGAAGAGGACATGTAGAGTGCATGTCTTTGAAGGTGCATGTAGCTGAATGATTCTGCACACAGTACGTCCTTAGCACAAGAGGAGGAATTTCTGGTGTGAGGTCTGTGGGACCTGGTTGGTTCAGTTGATTGGTTTAGTCTGGGGCTAATATGGCCAAGGTATTTGAAGGCTGTAGGAACAGTGATTTGCTCCTGTAGGACCTCCCCACTAGCTTCAACATCACACCTTTGTGTTGTTGTTGGCAAAGACACCTGCGCATGTCTCTTTTGGGCATGAGTCAGGATGTGCTCCATTCTGTAAGATCTCAGCTCACAGAGCCTGCCTCCCTGGTGGTGGATCTGGGCAGGCCTATCCTAGTTTTTGAAATTACTCTGTTTCTTCACACAGAGTGTGTTCTGTGGGGTTGACTTTTTTCCTCTTTGCAAGGAGGTAAGGTAGACATGAATACACCCCAAACAAATGTCACCTGGATGCCACTATCATCCATTTGCAGAGAAGTCCTGTTTTTTTTTTAAATACCTCAATATTGTTCTTACTATATCACTCACTATCCCTCAGAGGAAGAAATATAACAGTGAACTAGTATATTGAGGTCAAGAACAAGGGCTCCATCAATTAAAGGGGGAGTCTCTCTACTTTGAGAAAATGGAAGCGGCAGCCATGTATTACTTCATCATGATTACTTTATTCAATCAACACTTACGTACTGAAGGTTATACTATGAACTAGGCAACCTTTCTAGGGGCTGCCAATGTCATGGTGAATAATAAATGGTGCTCTTATTCCAGTGGGATGAGACAGACCATAAAAGTTTAAAAATGTAAGCATGTGTGTGTGAAATGGTATAAGTGCTGTGGAGAAACCAAGAGCAGGGGAGGGCTTGAAAATGCAAGACGTTTATCACTTCAGTGACTTTCACAGAAGCCATCTCTAGAGAGGTTGGCATTTGAATAAATATCTGAAGCAGATGAGAGACAGAAATCTGAGGAAAGAGCATTCCAAAGAGAAGAAAACGCAAAGATCCAAAGGTGGGTGTTTGTCCAATTTGTCCAAGGAAATTCAAGGAAGCACAGTGAGTGAAGGGGACACAGTAGGAGATGAGGTCAGAGGTATCGGTGTATATGAGTGTGTGTGTGTGTGTGTGTGTGTGTGTGTGTGCGCACGCGCGTGTGTGTCTGTGTCTGTGTGGGTGTATCATGTAGGGCCTTGTGTGTCACTGCAAGGATTTGGGCTTTATTTGGAGTAATTTGGGGAGTCACTGAGTTACTTTCAGCAAGAGAATTACATCATATGACTTAAATTTTAAGCAGACTCATTTGAATAGTTATGAGAGCAGACTCAAGGGATTCAAGGATAGATGTCAAGAGACTGGATAGAAGCCTACAATAGTCCATCTGAGAGAAGATGGTGGCTTGGACCAGGGCAGTTGCAGTGGGCATAAGCATTCATTGGATTCTGAGGTATTCTGAATGTATAGCCAAGAGGCTTTACTGATGGTTTGGATCTAGGGAATAAAAGACATAGAGGAATTAAAAAATGATTTCAAGATATTTGGCCTAAGCAAAATAAAGAACATCTCAAGTCTCCATTACCTTCCTTTATTGTAACGTATATGAATGATCTCTTGGGGATGAAATGGTCCAAGTCCTGCTAGAGATAGTTTACTGAGTCCATTTAATCCCAGCTAAAAACAGTCAGTGCCTTATGGGAAAGCCAATGTTTTGCCTATTGAAGGATTGTCCAACAGTCCTGTGACACATAAACTAATTCAGTTTCTATTCTTCTTGGTATGAATATGTACAAATGTAGATAAATGGTTCAATTCTATGAGCTAGCAAAGATCCTATCATCCGTGTCATGGGAAAAATGAAAGAATATACTCTTGTGTGTCCCTAGGCATATGTTGTTGTGCTCTAATAAATTATAAAAGATACAGAAGACTGAAGAATAATAATCCAGAGATAAATAAAGACATGTCACTCAATCTTAGAATTTCTCTG
Organism: Lagenorhynchus albirostris; assembly: GCF_949774975.1. Taxonomy (NCBI): domain Eukaryota; kingdom Metazoa; phylum Chordata; class Mammalia; order Artiodactyla; family Delphinidae; genus Lagenorhynchus; species Lagenorhynchus albirostris. The sequence continues at coordinate 157,094,519 of NC_083097.1, forward strand.
CCCATGTTCTCAGGTGACTGGGAACAACTGATCCAGGGGATCTATAGATGGCTTCATCCTCTTGGGAATCTCTTCTCATAGCCAGACTGATCTTGCCCTGTTCTCTGTGGTTATGGTGGTCTCCACAGTTGCCCTCTGTGGCAATGTCCTCCTCATCTTCCTCATCTACGTTGATCCTCGTACACCCATGTACTTCTTCCTCAGTCACCTCTCCCTCATGGACCTCATGTTGGTCTGTGCCACTGTGCCCAAGATGGCAGCCAACTTCTCTCTGGCTGAAAATCCATCTCCTTTGTGTGTGGTGGCATACAGATTGTTTTTCTCATCTCTCTTGTGGGATCTGAAGGGCTCTTGCCGGGACTCATGGCTTATGACTGCTATGTGGCCATTAGCCACCCACTTCACTATCCCATCCTCATGAGTCAGAGGGTCTGTCTCCAGATTGCTGGGAGTTCATGGACTTTGGGGATAATAGATGGAATGATGCAGATGGCAGGAGCCATGAGCTTACCCTACTGTGGCTCAAGGAATGTGGACCACTTCTTCTGTGAGGTGCCAGCTTTATTGAAACTGGCCTGTGCAGACACATCCATTTTTGATACCCTGTTTTTTTGTTTGTTTGTTTTTTGCGGTACGCAGGCCTCTCACTGTTGTGGCCTCTCCCGTTGCGGAGCTCAGGCTCTGGACGCGCAGGCTCAGCGGCCATGGCTCACGGGGCCCAGCTGCTCCGCGGCACGTGGGATCTTCCCGGACCGGGGCACGAACCCGTGTCCCTTGCATCGGCAGGCGGACTCTCAACCACTGCGCCACCAGGAAAGCCCTGATACTGTTTTTTGCTTGCTATGTATTCATGCTGCTCCTGCCCTTCTCCATCATCGTGGCTTCTTATGCTTACCTCCGGGGATCTGCGCTCCCCATGCACACTGCTCAGGCCCATAAAAAGGCTCTGGCCACCTGTTCTTCCCACCTGACAGCTGTGTCCCTCTTCTATGGGGCAGCCATGTTTATCTATCTGAGACCCAGGGGCTGCCAGGCCCCAAGCCATGACAATGTGGTCTCTTATCTTCTACACAGTCCTTACTCCGATGCTCAACCCTCTCATTTATAGCTTGAGGAATCGGGAGGTAATGGGGGCCCTAAAGAAGGGGCTGGGGCTTCCCTGGTGGCGCAGTGGTTGAGAGTCCGCCTGCCGATGCAGAGAAAACGGGTTCGTGCCCCGGTCCGGGAAGATCCCACATGCCGCGGAGCGGCTGGGCCCGTGAGCCATGGCCGCTGAGCCTGCGCGTCTGGAGCCTGTGCTCCGCAACGGGAGAGGCCACAACAGTGAGAGGCCCGCGTACCGGAAAAAAAAAAAAAAAAAAAAGAAGGGGCTGGATCGTTGCGGGATTGGCAGTCGGCACTGACGGCCAGGGCATCTGCTACCTGGGGCTGCCACCTCCTGGTTGCATAATGCTGCAAAGTCATTCACCCTTTGGGAGTGTCTATTTCCTCATCAATAAATGAGAATCGTGACACATGCCTTACCTCACAGGGATTCTGTAGGGATCACTGCATGTAAATCTAAAGCCCCATGACGAAGCAATGCATTGTCGTTCTTGTCATTATTGATCATTTATGAAGTCCTTGAAGTAAATTCACTCTATTTCTTAATTCTTCTTGGTTATAACTGTGTTTTGTTGAACGCTTACTATGTGCTGGGCACTGTCCTTTTTCCTTTATGTGTCATCTATATTATTAAATTGATGATTTTACCTAATAAATATGGATATTAAAAAAAAACTTTCTAGATGGCAGAAATTGAGTCTCTATAATTCCTTCTTGGGTGGTCCCTAGTCTTCCATGAGAGGTTTTATAAAACTTCCTTTAAGAGATATAAATATATCCTTAACTGCTTAGAAATTATTTGTGTATTTTCAATACCTGGCTCTGTGCCTTATAGACAACAGTTGCTTAATAAAACTTTATTGAATAAATGCAGGAAGAGGCATCTAATGGGATAATATATATGAAAACATTTTTAAAAGCACTCTTCACATACCAAATTTGCTGTGGCAACTGTAATTATTTCTGTACTTCAAGTTCTGCAAAAGTAAAACTATACGTTTTGGAAGTTGAATATTAGAACAGAAATAAAGACAGAAATTGAGCCATTATTTTATATCTTACATATCAGACAGGGTCCAGCCAGGAATAAAACCATATCCATTATTTTAGCAGAAAAAAATGTAGTGTAAAGAGTTGTTACCCAGATATTTGAGATCTGAAATGACAAAACAAGAACACTAAGGATTGAAGAGGAAAAAACAACCTGCAGAAAGAAGCTACTATTCCTAGGCCTGGGGATGTAAAGGGAGAGGTTAGAGTCATTAAAACCCGAAGTCTTAGAGTCCAGATGTCTGAGGAGTGAGCACTGACCAGCTGGTATTCATATCTCAAAGGTACCTATGGAGGTGTCTCCCATATAGGTGACATAGAGAAGCCTGCTCGGCCCTGACTTATGATGGTTCCTTCAGAGCCTAGAGGAAAAAGAGGGGATTGCAGAGCTCGGTCCTAGCCTTCTGACAAGCGGGGGCTATGCAGTTGGTTCTGACACCCCAGAAGTTCACAGGAGAGTCTCTATCCCAAGACTGCCCAGGAATAGGGGTTGGTCAGCTAGTGCTTGCGCCTCTGAAGGACAGGATGAGACTGGTTCTGTGAGTGCGAAAATAAACTGCAAAAAACCAACTGCCTGGATGAAGAGACATTGCTGGATTGGTTGGACAGAAGAAAACAGGAAATCATGAAAGAGTTTTCTATCTCTTCCCCTGGCTTACGGTCTCCTTCTAGTGGCCCTATTGGCAGATCCTCATGTGAACCTTGAAGACAAAGCAGCCCTAGAATAAAAAATTGGAGTGTAGAAATGTGAATTTTTTTTTTTGCGGTACGCGGGCCTCTCACCGTTGTGGCCTCTCCCGTTGCAGAGCACAGGCTCCAGACGCACAGGCTCAGCGGCCATAGCTCACGGGCCTAGCCGCTCCACGGCATGTGGGATCTTCCCAGACCGGGGCACGAACCCGTGTCCCCTGCATCGGCAGGCGGACTCTCAACCACTGCGCCACCAGGGAAGCCCTAGAAATGTGAATTTTGAGCTGAGGCAATAGTTTAAGAACTGGCACAGTCCACCCCTTTGGCTACTCAGCATCCGGATCATTTTACCCATATTTGAACTTCTGTTAAACAGCAACAACAGCATAACAATGTGTAACTATTCTTCATATACATGTTACCCTTCATTAGTTATAGTATCCATCTATGGGCAATGTCAATTATAGCTCATATTCAGTCACAATCTCTGCATATTAGCTATCAATAGCAATCAGTATACAAATAATAAGAGGAAGGAGCAGAGAGAGAGATAAGAACAAACTAGCTCACATACATGTGCACGCGCACACACACACACACACCCCAAAAGGCTAATTGATCATGAAGCCATAATTGATATTTTTAACTTTCTTCTTCCATTTTCCATTCCTTATTTCCTTTGCTCTCAGCTAGAACCTCATGCCTTTGGGATAATTTATCTGGTGGTGTACTCTATGTCTTCATTCCAAAAAGGTCTGAATCCTCAGTGGTACTACCTGTATTTTTGGTGGCTGTACTTTTCCATTATCTTTTACTATTGGACATGGAAGTACTGAAAGGTGCCCCAGAGAATCCCCTGTCTCAGGATTGTCCTCTATAACCCTTGTAATTGAGATCAATCAACCCATCCCACTCTAGTGGAGCTGCTGTCTTATTTACCTATTAGTTCACTGGCATGAGAAGTCTAAAATAACCAGGTAAAATTTCAATTTCTGATTGGATGGGACCATTGTTGTTCAGTTATGGGAGAAATAGCCCCATATATTGATTACTGAATCAAAGCACATATTGCATTATATGAGATAGAACTCCATATTTTCAGGGTCTTATTTCTGAAATGACACTGTAAATGAGTTGGTACCATAATTGAGGCCAGCTGCTTCTGAGTGATGACACATATACAAGACCAGTCAGTTCTATGGACACAAGTCCATTGCTGCCATTCTTTTGCTATGAAATAATTTCCTGATCAGAAGCAATGCTGAGCAAGGTACTTTGATTATATCTGAGGCATTCTGTTAGTACATAGGCGGTAACAGCCACTGCAGTTAAAGTTACCACTGATTAACTTTACAACAATCTATAGTAATTTTCTAAGGTCCATTCACCTTCTGTGAAGGCCAAAAAAAGATGTGCACATTTCAAGTTTATGGTAGCATTAATACATGCAGTTCTCCTAGAGATACAGTATTAATTTTTGTTTACTGTCTGGTAGGAAATAGAAGTTCCTGAGCTTTCATTCGTTCTTTCTGCCATAATAAAACTCCCGCTAGGGTTCAGAGAGCCAGTATGGGTTTCCTACTAGTTTCTGGGTATGACTATTCAAAATATACATTAAGGATCTGGGAAATAGCTACGCGATAGGTTTACGGACCTACTTGGACCACTGTGATTTGAACTTGGGCCAAAACACCACTTATCACCTCATCATCATAAACCCCCACTTTGGTAGACTGCAGTGGAGTTTGGGGTCACAAGAAATTAGTATCAATTTAGAGCTACTATCTAGAGCAAACTAAGACCATCTGTATTCACATGACTTAATTATCAAGATTCAAAATGAAAGTCCTTACATCAACAAGACTTTTCTATATATTCCAGGAAATTCTTGCCCAGGATGATAAGGCTGTAAGTCGGGATATAACTTCATTGTTAGCTTTATCTGAACAATAGACTGTTCAATCAGTCCTCTTTTCTGGACGATGGATGACTCAGCTGGCCAAACTCAGCTTCTTACCAATTGATTGTTTTCTCACCAAGACTCCTCCCCAACTCATGCTCGTGGTGACCATCAATCCTGTTATATTATGGATTTTGACCAGTTCCAGTCAGATCCCTGCATTGTCAGAGCCACTTCAAACTACTCAAATCCAGTTCCTAAAACTATACACATGAAACATGGATCTCCCCTTATGAAACTAAGATTCTGTCAAGATGGTGTTTACCTTTTCTAATTAAGTAATAATATTGGCCTTGTTTGATCTGCAGGTTTTTCGGGTGTTATTTTGGGGGTAAGTCAACACTTTTAATTCCTAAAATGTTTGAATATATCTGTTTTCCCCACGCATGGTCGCTCTAGTAATTGGCAACACATCCTTTTGAAAAAGTGAATATCTTTTTCCATCCCTTCACTTTCAGTCTGGATGTGTCCCTAGGTCCCTAGGTCTCTTGTTGAGGGCATACATATGGGTCTTGTTTTTGTATCCATTCAGCCAGTCTGTGTCTTTTGGTTGGAGCATTTAAACCCTTTACATTCAAGGTCATTATCCGTATGTTTGTTCCTATTACCATTTTCTTAATTGATTTGGATTTGTTCTTTTACTTCTTTTTCTTTTCTTGCGTTTCCTGCCTAGAGAAGTTCCTTTAGCATTTGCTATAAAGCTGGTTTGGTGGTGCTGAATTCTTGGCTTTTGCTTGTCTGTGAAGCTTTGATTTCTCTGTCACATCTGAATGAGATCCTTGCTGGGTAGAGTAATCTTGGTTGGAGGTTTTTCCCTTTCATCACTTTAAATATGTCTTGACTTTCCCTTCTGGCCTGCAAAGTTTCTGTAGAAAAATCAGCTGATACCCTTATGGGGATCCCCTTGTTTGTTATTTATTGCTTTTCCCTCGCTCCTTTTAGTATTTTTTCTTTGAATTTAATTTTTGTTACTTTGATTTTTATGTGTCTTGCTGCGTTTCTCCTAGGGTTATCCTGTATTGGACTCTCTGCATTTCCTGGACTGGGTTGACCATTTCCTTTCCCATGCTGGGAAACTTTATAATCTCTTCAAATATTTTCTCAGACCTTTCTCTTTCTCTTCCTCTTCTGGGACCCCTATAATTTGAATGCTGGTGCGTTTAGTGTTGTCCCAGAGGTCTCTGAGACTATCCTGGATTCTTTTCATTCTTTTCTCTTTATTCTGCTCTCAGCACTTATTTTCACCATTCTATCTTCTAGCTCATGTATTCACTCTTCTGCCTCAGTTATTCTACTATTGATCCCTTCTAGCGTATTTTTCATTTCAGCTTTTGTGTTGTTCATCAATGTTTTGTTTGTCCTTTAGTTCTTCTAGGTCTTTGTGAAACATTTCTTGTATTTTCTCAATCTGTGCCTCCATTCTATTTCTGGGATTTGGGATCATCTTTACTATTAGTAGTATTTGCAGTATTAGTACTATTAGTCTGAATTCTTTTTCAGGTAGGTTGCCTATTTCCTCTTTGTTTATTTGATCTTGTAGGTTTTTACCTTGCTCCTTCGTCTGTAACATATTTTTGTCATTTCATTTGTTTTTTGGATGGGTGAGGCTGTATTCCTGTCTTACTGGTTGTTTGGGCTGAGGCATCCAGCAGTGGAGTTTACAGGCAGTTAGGTAGAGCTGGGTCTTGATGCCGAGATTAGGACCTCTGGGAGATCTGACTCTGATTAATATTCCCTAGAGTCTGAGGTTCTCTGTTAGTCCAGTGGTTTAGACTCGATGCTCCCACCATAGGAGCTCAGACCCGACCCCCAGGCTGGGAACCAAGATCCCACAAGCTGTGCGGCATGGCAAAAGAAAAGAAAAGAAAAAGGGCAGTAAAATAACAAAGAATAAAAAATAAAATAAAATTCGATAAATAAATAATATATTAGGAAAAATAAAAATATAACTGAAACAACTACAAGTTAGAACCTCAACAGAAAAAAGAAAAAAAGGGGGGGGGACAGCCAAAAGAATAACAAAGTATAATGAATAAAATAAAATTAGAAATATAAAAAATTTATTAGAAAAAATAAAAATATAAATGAATTAACAGTAACAAGGTGAAACAGAACCACAACCTAAAAAACAAACAAACAAATAAAAAGGCTGCAAAAGGCCTTGTCTGTGGGGGACAGAGCTTAGGCAGGGGTCAGGGCCTATGCTAAGAACCTGTGAGACCAGAATAGGCCTTGGGGGCAGGGTCTAGGTGGGGCGAGCTTTAGGTATGGGGTGAGGCCTAGGCTCAGGACCCATGCAACTGGGAAAAGCAGCACAGCCAAGGGGGGCCTTGGAGTGTGGAGTTCGGAGGTGAGGCCCTGGGTGTGTGTGGGGGGTGGATTTTAGGCCCAGCACAATTGAAGGGGTTCTCAGAGGCTGGATGATTAGGCCTGGGACCTCAGCAGGCTCCATGGGGCCCAAGTGCGTGAGGGAAATGCTGGCCGCCCTCCTTTCCATTCCTCTACTCTCCCGAGCGTCTCACCCATCCCTGTTGCTCCTGTAACCTTGGGTGGACCCCTCCAAGTGTGGGAACAGCTCCTCTCCCCCGGCTGTCCCTCAAGGGTGCTGATTCTGACCAGCCAGCCTTTACTTTTCCTCCCCTCTCCCTCCCACTCCCACAGGACCCATGTGGCTGGAGGGAGCTTTGGTGGGCAGAGGATAAGGCCCAGGAACTCAGCAGGCTCTCCAGGGCCCAAGTGGGCAGGGGAAATGCTGGCCATGTTCCCTTCTGATCTTCCGCCCTCCTGAGGGTCTCCTCTCCAGGCGTTGGAACCTCACCCCTCCCCCAGCCGCCCTCAGGGGGGCCAGTCCCATCCCACCTCCACTTCTCCTCACCCTCCTTCACCCCCACGTCCTACCTGGTCTCTCGGGGGTTCCTCCTGTCCACTTAGGTGTCCGTGGTCCCCTACCAGTGCCTGGTAGATGCCCTAGTTGCACAGAGATGCAAACTCCACGGCCCCTTAGGTCACCATCTTGACTCCTCCCCGCTCTGCTTCTCATAGGCTCTTATTATTTTTTAAACCTCTGTCTATACAATTCTATTAACTGAAGTGTTTACTCCATTTATATTTATTGTAGTTATTGCTGTGGATGGATTTAAATCTACCATTTTGCTCCTCGTTTTCCACTTGTACTTCCTTTAAGAAAATTACTTCTGTTGACATTCTATTGGATTAATCAAAATTGGTGTTACATTTTATCCCCTCAATTACCTTTTAGGTATACCACTTTCTTTGTTTTTTATTTTTTAGTGGCTGTTTTAATATTTACACTATGCGTCTTCTACTTCTTACAGTTTACAGTTTGATTTAATGTTGTATCAATTCAGGTATAATATAGAAAATTTACAATATTTTAAATCCATTTATGGTTTTTCTGGCTATTGTGTTATTGTCATATGCATATTTCCACATATGTTTAAATCCCTAATGCACTTTTAATATTTTTTTCTAGACAGGAAGTGATTAACCCTTTTGAGGAAATATTATCTGTTATATTTATTTACATATTCTATTTTGCTGCTTTTCATTCCTTGTGCTTTGATCTTCTATCATTTCCCCTTAGTCTGAAATAATTCCTTTAAAAAATCTTGTTTGAGTATGCTGGAAATTCTCTTGCTTTGGCTTGTCTAAAAATATTCTTATTTTGCCTTCATTTAAAAAATTTTTTATTTTATTTTTTTGGGTGCACTGCGCAAGCATGTGGGATGTTCCCCAACCAGAGATCAAACCTGTGCCCCCTGCAGTGGACATGCAGAGATTTAACCACTGGACTGACAAGGAAGCCCCTTGCCTTCATTCTTTTTTTTTTTTAATTTATTTATTTATGGCTGTGTTGGGTCTTCGTTTCTGTGCGAGGGCTTTCTCCTGTTGTGGCAAGTGCGGACCACTCTTCATCGCGGTGCGCAGGCCTCTCACTATCACAGCCTCTCTTGTTGCGGAGCACAGGCTCCAGACGCGCAGGCTCAGTAGTTGTGGCTCACGGGCCTAGTTGCTCCACGGCATGTGGGATCTTCCCAGACCAGGGCTCGAACCTGTGTCCCCTGCATTGGCAAGCAGATTCTCAACCACTGCACCACCAGGGAAGCCCTTGCCTTCATTCTTAAACAGTATTTTGCTGGTTTTAAAATTGTAGATTGACAGTTTTTTTCTTTCAGCACTTTAAATATGTCTTTCCATTTGTTTCTTGTCTCCAGTTTCCAATGAGTTCACCTATATATTTAATGGATATTCTTAATTATGTTGTGTCCTGTTTTCTTTGGTTAATTTTAACGCTTTTTCGCTACTATATGTTTTCAGCAGCTTGATAATAATGTGCTGAAGTCTGGGTTTCTTTTTAATCATTTGAATTAAATGATAATTAGATCTACACACTGGGGTCATATATAATTATGGAAAATTTTAGGCCAGTACCATGTCATGTATTTTGGGGAAACATTTCTCTTTTCTCTTTCTTGGACTCCTTGACACACTTGTTAGATTATTTGATATTTTCCAATAGGTTTCTGATGCTGTTTTCATTTCCATTCTGTTCTCTTTCTGTGTTTAGCTTGAGGACTTTCTACTGGCTAGTCTTATAGTTCAGGGGTCAGAAAACTATGGCCCATGGGCCAAATATGGTCCACTGGCTATTTTTAAAAATAAAGTCTTATTGGAACAAAGCTACAATCATTTACACATTGTCTAAGGCCGCTTTTATGTAAAAACAGCAGAGTTCAGTAGCAGTGACAAAGATCATAGGGCTTGCGAAGCCTAAAAAATTTACTATCTGGTCCCTTAGAAACTTGCCAATCTCTGTTCTACTTCATGATTTTTTTACCTTCTACTATGTCCAAGATGCTCTTAATCTCATCCAATGATTTCTTCATCACAGCTTGTGTTTTTCAGGTCTAGAATTTCACTATTGTTCTTTCTAAACTTCCATTGCTCTGCAGAAAATCTCTCTTGTCACTCAATCTCAGGTTCATCCTGTACCTCATTTAACCTACTTGCACTGGTCATTTAAAAATTCTTTCTTCTAATTCTAAACCTGGGCCACCTAGGGGTCTGCCTGTATTGATGGTGTTTTCTCTTGGCAGGTAACAATTTTTTTTCTTGCCTTTTTGAATATTTTATAATTTTTGATTTTATGTCACACATTTTGAATAACCAACACTGGAGACTGAAAGAGATCATTTATTTGTTTTATTTTCCCAGAAATGTATGAGGTGCTGATCATTTTGAGCTCACCATTAGAAGAGCTGAGTTGGGGCTGAGGCAGTTTCAATTCTCCTTTGGTTTAAAATGTGATTACTGCCTTTCACTACAACCTTTGAATTCTTTTAGTGTCACACCCACTGAGGATTGTATTTATTTGACCATATCAGGATTTGAGCTGGAAGACGGTTGGATTCCACTTATAATAGTGTCAGTTCACTTCTGCATTCACCTCTAGCAAGACACTGGCTAACCCATGACTGAGAGCACCCTGTTTTCCAGCTCCATCCCTTCTGCTAATTAGCAGAAGTTCTCTGGTGGGAAGAACTGTTAATCAAGAGAGTTATATTTACATTTAGGACCCTTCCAGACTTCAATCTCATGGCAGTCCACATCTGGTTTCTCCTGGGTTTAATGGAAACATGAAAGGTGGGAGAACTTTTGCAAGGGTCACATTTTTCCCCTCATCTGGATGAACTCCCTTCTCCATAGTATGAAAAAGAAATGTATAATAAATATGAGAGTAGCATTGTTTCTAGCCAATGACTATGAGGTTTTTGAGCATCAACCCAACTGGATATATGCCTGTTACCTACCTGGTGCTTCACTTATCTCATCTTATATACTCACCACAAATACCCTGTGATATACGGGTTGTTACTCCAGATGAGGTAATTGTGACCCAGATATGTGAATGATGCTTTTCTGGGATGACTGCTGTCAAGAGAAGAGGGAAGGCAGCAGAGGATGGAAGTCTGTCATTGGTTGAGTACCTTTTGCTTGCCATGCATTTCACAGATACCAATTCACTTAACTTTCCTAACGGCTTTGTAAAATCTTTATCCCTATTTAACAGACAAGGAAAAGTGAGGTTCACAGAGGTTGGGCAACTTGCTCAAGGTTGCTGACTGAGAACTGGTAACTCATGATTTGCAGTAATTCTCCAAACCCTTGCCTATACCTGTGAAACAGGTCCATCTGTTTCTGGACTTGAGGACCACTGTGATTTGCAGTATTTATTGAGTCATCTATTCCTCAATTTTCAGAATAAGGAAGGAGAAATGTCCAATTATCTACAACTTTTTTTAACATCTTTATTGGAGTATAATTGCTTTACAATGGTGTGTTAGTTTCTGCTTTATAACAAAGTGAATCAGCTATACATATACATATATCCCTATATCTCCTCCTTCTTGCGTCTCCCTCCCACCCTCCCTATCCCAGCCCTCCAGGTGGTCACAAAGCACCAAGCTGATCTCCCTGTGCTATGCAGCTGCTTCCCACTAGCTATCTATTTTACATTTGGTAGTGTCTATATGTCCACGCCACTCTCTCACTTCGTCTACTGCTTGTTTTTAAAAACGCCTTGTATAATTTTGTGGATCTCCTCCGGCCAGCTATTGTGGTGAGGACTCTGAATTTTCCCTGGAGGCTTGAGAGTAAGAATGAGAGAATTACTCTCCTTTGAAGATTTGGGTTTCCATAGGTATTGATTTTGCATCAGGTAAGTGAGTCTCTTTTCAGGGTCCTCTGTGAGTGGAAACAAGAATGGGGGCCACCTTCATGTCTTGGAACTAATATATTAAGGAAGAAGGTCCTCAGTCCCCAAGAACGGCTGACATTTCCATGTCTCTTCTCTGTTTCCCTGGTGACAACAAATACCTACAGAATTGTGACACTTAATGTCAAGCTTACTAGTTTAAAAACTTGTAAAAACGATACAAAAATCTCTCCTTCCCCCACTCTTGATTTTCCCCCTTTCCCCTTCCCATGTACATATATATACTATGTGCTCACAACCTGTCCACACCAAGCCTGGGGGAAGTTAAGAACCTCTTGAGTCCTTCAAATGCTGATGTCTTGCCCTGACTGGAGACAATGGGGTTCAGGCCTGGGAAATGGGGAAAAGAAAAATGGGGGTGAATGGTGAACCTGAACTCTTAGGACTCCTTCTGTCCTGCTCATCCATTCTGGCTGCCAAGACATAGTTGACATCAGACGAGGAAGATTAAGGAGCTTCCCATGGTACTTGACACTGGAAGCCACGTGATACATTCATCTTCATCCCAAAGACCATAAATAAGTACCTAAACCTCTCAGCCTGTAGGACTACCACCCTTTGGTGAAGTTGCAGTCTCACTCCAGAGGAGGAAGTTCCCAGACTCGTGCATGCTGGTTGGAGCTCCGTGCCCACGGAGACATGGAGACTTTTTCGGCAGGAAGGCGCCTCCTGCTGGAGAACTGCCCGCCCCAGCCCGGGCTTTGGCACTGGAGATGCTGATCCAGCATTTTAGGGATGCTTGCAGCCTCAACAAAAGGCACGCTGCCCATACGCGCTGTCTGTCTCAAGGGTGCGCTGGAGCTCTAGTTCCTGGACCGGGTTGGAGCCCAAGATGGCATCTACCCATCTGCAGCCTACCCTAGTGCTCTTCAAGGTACTGATGGAGATGCAGGGTACGGCTGGCCCTTGCCCCAGGGAGACTGGAGCCTGCCAGCAATGGGAAGGAGAGCAAGGCTGAGGCTGCACAGCCTCAGGCCCTGGGGATGGAATTTAGGCTAATGTTAACTTGTTTGTCAGAAGAATAACAAGTTGAAAGGAGCTGAGTTGCTATTTTTATCCTATTCTTACTTCCAATATGTATTGGGTGAGTTTCAGAGCGTAGCCAAACCTTACAAGTTGCTCCACTTTGATCCATCAGGTCTCAGTACAAGACCAAATGGTTTAATTCACACAATTTAATAGAACCTTGGTGATTTGGTGTCTGCTTGCTCATGACCAAAAAATATAAAGTCAAGAGAAAAAAAGGAAATAAAGTCAGGTTTTTAACCTCGCATATTATTTCCAACATTTCAGGTGTATCTAGAATCCAAAAAAATTTTAACAATGAAACTGTGTAAGAAAAACAAAGGGAGGGTTTCCCACCGCTTTTTGGGTAAACAATATTAGACTTACAAAAAATTTGCAGGAATAATAGAAAGAACTGTACAGGAATACTCCATAAGTGATGTTGTGTCTTTCTCAGAGAATCACATTCTGAGCCCCTGATCTTTTGCCCCTTTACTGTTGATGTTAACTTTGACCAGTTGTTCTTTGCTTACTCTTTCCTCAGTAATTAGTAAGTGGTTATGTAGAGATTCTTTAAGTCTGTTTTTCCTTAAGCCCTCCCTTGTTCAACCCTTTAGCATCCATTGATGCATTCCTGAATCATTTTACTATGGTGCTTACAAAATGGTTAATTTTCTAAGCCCATTTTTTCCCTATATTTATGAGTCAGTATTCTACAGTAAGGAAGAGCTTTCCCTTCTTCCCCATTTACTTACTTGCCTATCTGCTATTTGTCTTCGAGGATAGGAGAATATGTCACCCAAAAGAATTCCACTGTGCTATCTTGATTGTTTTGAGCTAAAGGCACTTGAAACACAGTGAATGCAGGGAGAGGCGTTCTCTGAACTCCCCCTTATGTGTCTATAAACATATCCTCCCAAAGGAATGTGGTTGTCAAAACTCCCCTCCCCAGGAGTTTCATCCCACAGGGAAAATTGACTCTTATCATGGGAGAAGAGATACGAAGTGACACCCACATCCAGATGAACTTTGTCAGAAACTATCATATTTCCCATCTATTCTTCTAAGGCCCATCCATCTTTGCTAAAAACCACCTACTCTTCCTTAAGCGGCCTATATCTCCACTCCTCTTTTGAAATTAAGATGGTATTTAAGCCTGAATTCTAAGTCATCTCAGAGTTTTTCACTTTCTCCAGTTATCTCACATGTATACATGAGATATACATATTAATACATTTCTGTTTGTTTTTCTCTTGTTAATCCGTCTTTTATTACAGGAGTCAGCTAAGGACTCAGATGATGAGAGTGCCTGCCATTGAGTCTCTGCCAAAATGCAAGTGACAATGGTTGATTCCCTTGCTGTATGAAGCTCTAAATAAATAGTGTTTACTTTTCTCATTTAGCTGGTCTTCATTTATATCCACAGTGCTCAACAATTATTTGTTGAATGAACAATGAAAAAACAATAATTGAGTAGAAAAATTACAGGACTTCAATTGAGTACAAGATTTGCAGAAGAACTGACTAGACTCCACTTCTTATCATTCACGATTCAGTTCCCAGAGAGTAGCTAGATATTCACTGTGACACTCAGTGGTGATCACATCTCTCCCAGCACCCATGGGTGAGGTGAGGGTGGAGACCCCTGAGAGAAGTATAAGTGGATGTGTGAAGGGATGTTTCATGGATGCCTCTTTCCTTTGTTTAGAAGGGAGTCTGGGGTATTTTTCAAAGCCAGGGCTATGGGGAATGAACTTTGTCCTGAAGCCATTTCATTAAGTTTGGCTTGCTCGTTGGGATGGAGCGTCTGTCTGTTCTCTGGGGTCATTATGAGCTGAGTTGGGTCTCCCAGGATATTTATTCTACAACTAGAGGTGTAAACCTGGGACATGAGCTCATCGATTTATGAAGAAGCAGAAGAATGCCTTAGATGGTTAATTCTATAAATTTTTATTTGGAGCCAAGGAGTTGGAGGAGAGTCTATGTGTAAGAGCCTTACTCAGGCCAACATTGCTCATGCATTGCTCTGAGGACTAGATCTTTGCGTATTTTTGGGTCTGACCCGTCTCTGCTGAGCTCCACAGGGTGGAGTGGAAGGTGAACTGTGGAGACCTGAATGGGAGTGATAGGTGCTGAAGGGGGTGAGGAAAGACCTGCCAGATGACGGACTAAAGGTGACCAGAAGGGGAAGAAGTGGATCTGACTTCAAGTTTCAGCCTAGGGAGCGTCCAGCTGGATACAGACATATCTCCTTGTTGCCAAAAGTTGTCAGTATCAGAGACCAAGAAGATGGTAATCTTACTTGGGCAAAATTGTTATCATTGTTTATTTGATCTCCAGTCTCTGGACTCAGTTCCAAAGCAGGCAGACAGACCTGTTGGGTCACTGCCACACGTGTGCCCTCATTACTCTGGTGCCCTGTGGCCGTGCTTCATTCCTGCCTGTGCTGATCTTGGCATCTACCTCCCTGAGTTATTTTCTGTCTCCCTTTGCTGGCATGTCTCTGTAACTCGCTATGTCCTAGGATTTCCCTGTCTGCTGCCATGATATCCTGACTCTAGTGCTAAGATGAAAATGGCATTGTGCATGCACACTGTCCTAAGCCAGTGTGTGAACCTATATCCCATCAGAATCACCTTGGGAGCTTTTAAAAAATCATATATGACTACGCCCCATCCAGACCCAGTATCCACTCCCCCACGGGGTGGGACCAAGGCATATGCACATCTTTTTTTTTTTTTTTTTTTTTTTTGCGGTACGCGGGCCTCTCACCGCTGCGGCCTCTCGTGCTGCGAGGCACAGGCTCCGGACGCGCAGGCTCAGCGGCCACGGCCCACGGGCCCAGCCGCTCCGCGGCACGCGGCATCCTCCCGGACCGGGGCACGAACCGGCGCCCCCTGCATCGGCAGGCAGACTCCCAACCACTGCGCCACCAGGGAAGCCCCCATATGCGGATTTTAAAAAACATTTTCTCAGACATCTTTGAGACATAAGCATGACTTCAGTCATGAGCACAGGACCCCAGGAATCTCACTCTTGCTTTTTTTTCTGTTCATAATTATCTTCCTATGACAAATGTTTTCAATAGTTTTTGTCTCTCTTTGACAGTCTTTCCAGTTTCTATTAGGGGAAATTCTTGAATTGCAATTGTGACATCACACAAGACAGAAGCAACACACTTCAAAATACACCTGTGGAGGCCCACCATTTGTGGAATGAGTATTGGCCATTCCTTCTTTGGAATATTAATTGTCACTGATTCTTAAAACAGTCACAGGTTTTAACCAGGTTAGTGTCAGCCAAGGTGAGTGATGTACAACAGGGAGACAGATATGTCCAAGTCCCTGCCCTCATACACCACACTGTCAAAGTAGCAGTGTGGGCTGGAGGGTTGACATATGTCCAGAGATGCCGTGGACCAGCTGGAGAAAGAGTATCTCACCGCCCAGGGTCAGAAGGGAGGGGTAAGGAACTGAAGTAGCACCGACGGATGGGGTCAGAAGGACCAAGACAACTGATGGTTGCAAGGCAAATTTTATTATGCTACAGTTGCAGATTATCTAGACTAGAAAAAGGAAGGCTGCCAGATGGTGGTTTACATTATCTACAGACTGTCTCGGCTCAAGGTTAACTTCCCTGGGAGGAAACCCATAAACCCAGAAGCATCAAAAATAACCTGCATGTGCAGGGGGGAGACAGCTTTGCTTGTCTCATTTTACATTCTTTCTGATCTCTGGGCCCTGGTGATTTATCTCCCATGGAATGGAACAAGGAGGGGAACAAGTAGGGACAGTCCCTTCGAGCAGCGGCCGCATGCCTGGCATGTCCTTACCTGCCCTCAAGGCTGACTGCTTCCCACACAGAGAGGCATTTCTAGAGTTCTGAGGTTCTCATGATGCATTTGACACAACACTTAGCTCTGTTGCAGTGCCTGCTGCGTTGGGAAAATATAATTAAAAAACAAATGTCCTCCCTACCCTGAAAACCTCTCCGCAAAAGTAGGAGAAAGAAAACAGTTTTATTTTTGAATAAACATTAAATCAGCATGTGATGTGCATCACAGGGAATCTGCTAAGAGATTGCAAAGACAGAAGGAATGTCACCCTTTTGTATAGGTAGACAGTGACAACCCATTACATAACATGCTCTCAAGATAAACAGTAGCTACTCCTCAAGGAAGAGGACTTAACAGCACCGTTTGTCACAAAGAGTTCATCCTAGATTCACCTGGTAATTGGGGTGACTACCTGTGTTAGGTAGCTGGCTTTATCCAAACAAATACAAACTTCACACATGTTATGACAACAGAGAGTTCTGCAACTTGGAGCAAGGTGCCTGCTGAAGTTAGGGTCCTGACCTACAGAACCTGAGATGTAAGGGCTCTATCTTCCTTGATGATTACATTTCAAAGAGATGGATTCTAGGTCCTTAGGAAGACATTCCTGAGTCAGAAATCTGGTTAGAGCTTATTTTAGTTTTAAAAGGTTTACATACATTTCAGAGAGATAAGGAACGTACAATTACAGATTTTTTTAAGTAATTGCTAAGGAAAATGGAGGTAGGAGTCTTTTCCTTTCTTTTCAGTTTGTATTGGTCCTTGCACCTGTCATCCCCTTTCCCACCTCCTTCTCTCTCTCTCTCTGCACACCCAATACTCACTTCCCCCTGTCAGAGGGGAAGAAATTTTCCTATACCTGTCGAGGTTCTTCTTGCTGGTTTAAGAATTAGATTGACATGAAACAGATTCACAGGAGAAAATCAAACAAAGGTTTAATAACATGCATATCTGAGAGAGACTCAGGAAAACTGAGTAACTCACCAAAAGGGTTAAAACCTTCGTCTTTTTTTTTTTTTTTGGTGGGGGGCGGTATGTGAGCCTCTCCAGTTGCGGAGCACAGGCTCCGGACGCGCAGGCTCAGTGGCCATGGCTCACGGGCGCAGCCGCTCCGCGGGGCACAAACCCGTGTCCCCTGCATCGTCAAGCGGACTCTCATCCACTGCACCACCACGGAAGCCCTAAAACCTTCATCTTAAATACCATCTTCGGCTTTCAAGGCAAAAGAGGATTTGGGGGTAGTGGTTTGGGACTTCAAAGGGGAGGAAGGCAATTCACATGGAGATGAAAAAGCAAATGTTTGGTAAATAAATGTTTGCTGGGCCATACAGTGACAATGGGAAACAGAGTGGACTCTGATCTCTAGACTCCGCCTAGAGTTTCCCCCAACACCTCACACACCCCCTCCCCCCGCCCCTACACACATACACACTTGGTCCATGTTCTTTGTAGATATCTCTGGTGATAGCTCTATTCTGGGACAGGCCCTGTGTCTAAATTCTTTTAGGTGCTTAGGGGGAAGGTCAAAGTTTCTTCTTTAGTCTCTTGTGCCTGGATTGTTTTCAGCTCTAAATAATCCACATGCCAAAGAGACATTTTGGGGTGACATTGTGTTCCCCTACATCTTCTTAAATCTATATCCCCTTTTCGTAAATCTACGGCTAGTCACCTGTTACTTAAAACCCCTTCTCTCTCTCCCTTGCATTCTCTGACCCTCCTCCTCTGGGGGCTTGCTCCCTGGTCTTTCAAGAGAAATAAGATCAAATCCTGAGGACCTCTGAGAGCAAATGGATATTCACTGCAGAAGGAAAGGATGGGGCTATGACGATGCGTTGGGCACTGCCCTGTAGAAGAGGCAGGAGGCAGTTATCTTCCTTGTATGATACAGATGCCAGGTAAGTTGCTTTGTCCTTATGCTTGCTCCTCTATTTTTTCTTCAGGGCCAAGGCCATGGATGTGTGGAACCACACCGCCCTATCGGATTTCATCCTTTTGGGTCTGTTCAGCTACTCACCATATGATTTCTTCCTTTTTTCCCTCGTCCTCTGGCCTCTGCTGCCGCCCTGGCTGGCAACATCCTCTTCTTCCTGCTCATACAAGCCGATAGGTGCCTGCACACCCCGATGCACGTTTTTCTCAGCCAGCTCTCTATCATGGACCTGACCCTGAATGACACGGTAGTACCCAAGATGACAGCCAACTTCCTCTCGGGCAGTAAGTTCATCTCTCAGGGTGGCTGCGCAGCTCAGGTCTTCTTGGTGGTCATGGTAGGAGGAGCTGAGTGCTTCCTCCTAGTGTCATGGCCTATGACAGGTACGTGGCCGTATGTCACCCCCTGCGGTACCCTACGCTCATGAACTGGAAGGTCTGTTGTCTGATGACCTTGGTGTCCTGGATGGTTGGAGTGGCCGACAGCGTGATTGACGTGGGCGTGGTCTTCCGCTTCCCCTACTGCGGCTCTACAGGCGGATCACTTTTTCTGTGAGATCCCCGCCCTGCTGAGGCTCTCTTGTGCTGACACCTCGCTCTTCCAGGACTTCATCTACGCTTGCTGTGTGGTCATGCTGCTTCTGGGGGTCATTGTGGCTTCCCATGCCCGGGTCCTCACGGCTGTGATTAGCATGCCTTCTACTGAGGGGAAACAGAAGGCTCTGACCACTTGCTCCTCCCACCTGGCTGTGGTGGGCCTTTACTACAGGGGAGGCACATTTAACTACATGCAGAAGGCTTCTGCTGGAACACCAGCGGGAGACAGAGCCATCTCCACCTTCTACACCATCTTTGTGCCGATGCTCAACCCACTCATTTATAGCCTGAGGAACAGGGAGGTAATGAGAGCCCGGAAGAGGGTGCTGGGGAGATGGAGAGTGTAGACACGCCCACCCTTCTGGGGCTTCCTCTCTTGTTCTGCTCCTTCCTCTGCAGCTCAGGTGCTCTTGTGGCCCATGGTCCTCCTCTCTACTCTTTGGACCCTTCTGGCTGGTTGGGTTGAGGCTATGAGCTGAGCAACCTGAAAACATTTGGATTGAAGAGGTCAAGGAAACAGATGGTAAGTGATCAGTTTCACAGTCAATCTTTCCTCCACTGAGCACCCCTATTTCTGTCCAATGAAGGTAGATACATAGATACATTAGTTACCTTTTCTCCAAAATTGCTAGGGGCAGTCTTTCTTCTGAATTGCATGTTAAAAGTCAGCAAGGAGGGCTTCCCTGGTGGCGCAGTGGTTGGGAGTCCGCCTGCCGATGCAGGGGACGCGGGTTCGTGCCCCGGTCCGGGAGGATCCCACATCCCGCAGAGGTGTTGGGCCCGTGAGCCATGGCCGCTGGGCCTGCGCGTCCGGAGCCTGTGCTCCGCAACGGGAGAGGCCACAACGGTGAGAGGCCCGCGTACCACAAAAAAAAAAAAAAAAAAAAAAAAGTGAGTAAGGAGTGGGAACCAATTCAGAGCTCATTGTTCACTGAAATGTGGTGCCAAGATCAGAGGTGGAGTCTGACATGTAGGAGCTGTGCGACCTTGGACAATGTTACTTCATTCTCTGGGCTTCACTTTATCCTCTGTACCATCATAGCTACCAATAAAGTAAGTCCAACATTTCCTGACACTAATTACTAGTTACTTACTATAACACAAACTCCGTTTCAATCTATCTTATGTCATTAAGCAATGTAAAGAGTTTTGTGCCTTCTTGAAATTGTATGTTACATATAAGTGCCAAAGTAGAAAATCTCCAAGAAAAACAGCCAGGACACTTTTATAGTCTGTAGGTCAGTATAACACTGCAGAAGGGACAGAGACACAAAGGTATCACTCCATGCAATCAGGGAATTTGGGGAGACTATTAATTCTTTTTTTTTTTTTTTTTTTTTTGCGGTACGCTGGCCTCTCACTGTTGTTGCCTCTCCCGTTGTGGAGCACAGGCTCCGGATGCGCAGGCTCAGCGGCCATGGCTCACAGGCCCAGCCGCTCCACGGCATGTGGGATCTTCCCGGACCGGGGCATGAACCCGTGTCCCCTGCATCGGCAGGCGGACTCTCAACCACTGCGCCACCAGGGAAGCCCGATGAAACACTTTTTGTAACAGCATCAGAGTACAAGAATAACTACAAATGACAAAAGACTTAAAAGCCATGGTTAAACATCTGATTACAGTGCAATCGATAAAGAAACTTGGTTACAATCACCCGAATTATGAATGACTGCATTTAATTTAACATACCAAATAATCCTGGTTAAATATTTCTCTTTGAGATACTTTAGGGGTCCTCTAAATTATCCCAAAGTTAGCTGGAAATCAAAAGAACTTTAATTAAAATGTTTATTTGTGAAGTTTGTCAAAAAGTTTTAAAACACTTGGTTAAATAAGATCACAGGTCACTGTGAGACAATACTTATTCTGGCCAGATTATTTTTTAATTTCTGATTATATAAGTGCTTAATTTTCTTTAAGTCAATTAAATAGAGCTCTTTTATGAATTAATTTTTGGCAATACCATACATCCACGACACACACGTAGATACATACAAACACACAGACACAGAGGCCTCAGAGTTCCCATTCCAAAATTTCAGCCATGAGTCAGGTACAGTCATTTGAAACCCATCAGTCTACAAAAGAGATTGGATTAAAATTGGGTTTCTGGCAGATGGAACAAATCAAGCTCACTTGTCCAAATGGCTAAACCCTTTTTACTAATATTTATGGAAAAGATACTTAAGATTTTTATTTGTCCTTGACAAGTTCCAAATTATTTACCTCCTTTTTCAAAATTTGTATTTTAAAAAGATGGCAGAGAGAAGCGTTCCTGAGAAGACCAGATAGGACATTTTCATCTCAAAGGTACAGGCAAGTTCCTCCTAGGATGACCTTGTTTCCCCTTTGGTTAATACTTACAAGCCTCTTAAGATAAATAGGGAAGGTTTGGGGAGTGGTAAATGGAATGGAGGGCTTTGGATTATTTTTGGAGTCACACCTCTGGTCCTGTAAAAACTAGATTTGTAAAACAAGGACAAGTTTTGTTTTGTTTTTTTCCAAAGCATTGGATGGTTACCTCAATGATATTGAAGGACTGACGTACCCATTTACCTATGTTGGAATGTTTTACTTTTCCTCATTTAGTTTAGGGGAGAAGCCCTCCCCAAAAATTCCTATCAGGTATGGTTAGTTTAGTCAGACCAGTGGCCTCTCATTTTGGTAATCTATTTATAATTTGGGGGATCCTCCCTGGGCTTAAGAAATTTTAAAATTATGGCTCTTACTCTGGCCTTTGATCTGAAGAGGCTTGCCTATAGCCTCATGTGATCCCATTTTTAAAGGTAGCTGGACAATTTTTAGCCCAATTTTTTTCCATCCATTCCATTCCTATCCTGTAGGCACACTCAGCTTGAATTTTATAAGCACACAGAGTGGAGGCATTCATGGTATTACAGCGTCTGGATTTGTCCACTCAAAGGCAAAGAGATATTGGGAGTCTTGGTGCAGCAGGGAAACGCAGAAGAAAGTGACCTTTAGTTCTGCCACTGTGAACCAGTCTAATAGCCCATAGTTTAAAAACTCAGACAGGGTGGAATGGAGATGCCCTCTGGCTTGGAACTGGGGTAGACTCCTTCAGTCAAGAGTCGTTGTCTTTCTTGGTGGGTGTCTTCCCTGTGAGGGTCTCCAACTTGGACTATTGTCTGGAATTTAATGAGCGAGTCTGTTCCCAACAAGGGGAGAGGGCACTCAGGCATGAGAAGAAACTGATGTGCAAATGTAAAATTTCCTAGCAAGCAGTTGAGAGGAGAGGTGAATTGCTTGGTTTGGGGCTTTCCACCAATCCCCATTATCATACAGGATTGGGAGGACAAGGGTCCAGGGGAATCAGTCAGCACAGAGCAGGAGTTCCCTGTAGCAAATAAGAAAATAAATTTCCTACCTGCCTCATCAAGGGTTACCCAAAGCTCCGCCAGAGAAATAACCAGGTGTCCTTTGGGAGCTGGGGAGGTTCCTAGGTCCCATCAGTCTTCAGTCCTCTTGGCCATCACTGGTTTGGGGGCCCCGAGTCCACCCTCTTTGGGGGTGGTCCCAATTCCAGTGGCCCTCTCATTCGCATACTGGGCAGTGTCCCAGTGAAATTTCCCCATACAGGGAGTGTTCGTTCTTCCAGTAGCCCTCTTGGCTACACTTAAAACATGTTTTCTCAGGAGACAGTGGCTCTGCTCTAGGCTCTCTGGATCTTGTCCTCACCATGGGTCTTCACAAGGGAGGGTAACCCTGAGGTGGTGCAGGGGTAGGGCTGCCTCCAGTAATTGTGCTGTTAGATGTTGTCCCTTAATGCTTTTTGCCTCTTTAACACTATCTCTATTGTTAAATACTCCAAAGGCCAAATCCATGAGCTGATTTACGGCGTGTGTGTGTGTGTGTGTGTGTGTGTGTGTGTGTATGTGTGTGTGTGTGTGTGTGTGTGTGTGTGTGTGTGTGTGGTGTGTAGGGGATTAGGGGTAAATGGTCTGGAAACTGTCCCCCCTCAGAATTGGGGTAGGTAAGATATCTTGGTTGTGGACCTTGGGGAGGTTGCCTCATAAGGAGATCATCTAAAACATCAGGTTCCTATCAGGAGGAGAAGGCACTTTGAAGGGATGTGAGCCAAGCACACCTGGCAGGAGTTCTTTTTTTTTTAATTAATTTATTTTTTTTTACTTTTGGCTGTGCTGGGTCTTCGTTTCTCTGCGAGGGCTTTCTCTAGTTGTGGCAAGCAGGGGCCACTCTTCATCTCGGTGCGCGGGCCTCTCACTATCGTGGCCTCTCTTGTTGCGGAGCACAGGTTCCAGACGCGCAGGCTCAGTAGTTGTGGCTCACGGGCCTAGTTGCTCCACGGCATGTGGGATCCTCCCAGACCAGGGCTCGAACCCCTGTCCCCTGCATTGGCAGGCAGATTCTCAACCACTGCATCACCAGATAAGCCCCCTGGCAGGAGTTCTTTAGACCTGGATTTTGGAATAGGGCCATGAGCATTTGGATGTATGGGACTTCCACCCATTTACCTTCCCTTTTACAAAACAGGTCCAGCTGAAAGATGGTATTGTGATTCAATGACCCATTCTTTGGCCAGATCTCTTGGTCCCCTAGTTTGTATTGGGGCCATGCAGTATTGCAAAAGGAAATTAATTTCTTTTTTTCTTAAGCCATCCTCTTTAAGCCATAGCTAAATTAGCCATGTGAGCTCATTTTCTTCAATTAGCTGATATGCATCCTAGTGGGGAGTCCATTGGGGTGCTTGGAGTTGCCCCATTTTTTGTTGGGATGTCTTGACAAGACAGCGGTCTGATGGATCCTGGACAGATGGTAGTTATGGTAGATATCTGTCCTGGCATTCTCCCAGTGTCAACTGTGGGGTCCCTATGAGCACCCCAAATCTGCCTGGTCAGTCAGCCTGAGGAGGCCCCTTGGATTAGTCAAGGAAAGGAACAAGAGCCAGGGTGAGAAAAAGCAGTTAGAGTCTCAGGGCCTAAATCCTTCAGAGAGGGAGGGAAGAGACCTAGGACCCCCTAAACGGATGAACTTTATCCCTACTGAAACAAAAGAAAGAGAAACAAATAGAGCCGAAGGGTAGGGCTGGAGCCCACAAGGCGGTGATAACAATAAAAGGCAAAAACTCCCCTCAGGATATGGTCCTTGGGATGTTGAGGAGGGCTACCTCTCCACAGAAGTAAAAGAGGTAATACCCAACTTGCCGGGAAAGCCAGCAAGGAGGCTCAAGGATCAACAGACGGTCCAAGAAGTCATGAGAAAAGGAAGATATAAGGGAAATCCAGGACAGTAAGGAAGGTGTCCAGCCAGGATGCTTCCCAAGAGAGATTCGTAAGCCCGCTGAGAAAGGCGCTCACCCGCTACTTCCCCTTGGGGGTTGATAAAATCCGGAAAAAGTAGGAGGGCTGAGTGGGATTAGGAAGGTGCACAGCCTCGACGTTTCCTAGGGAGGAAGGGACTGCAACCCTCTTTAGGGAAGTGCTTGCCTGCAACATCTGCTCCGAGGTGCAATGAGGCCATAAGCCTCATTGCGGGCGGGCTGCAAATCTAGTAGTCCCCCAATCTGGGCCCGCAGTTCTGACTTCCCAGAACTGGACTGGGATGAAACGAGTAGGGAGGGGGAATTGGGCTCGAGGGGCCACAGGGGAAACTCACCCAACCAAGTTGTCAATTACTTGCCGCGCAGTCTTCATTTGGATGTTCGGTGGTCGTCTGGGTGGATCTTTTCAAGTCCAAAGAGATAGAGCAATAGTAGAATGAGAAAGACCGAGGGGGAAAAGCCTTGGCCTCAGTGCGCTTCTTCGCGGCCAGAGAACTGGTCTCTGCCGGATCCTGCAGGTGACGTCAGCTGCCGCTTAACGGGCTACTTGAATCTACATGGCTCAGGGTAAGTCCCAGCCACCATTCAGAGGGGAGCCATAGCCCAATAGGCGGACCGAGATTATGGCCTTTGAGGCCCCGCATTGGGTGCCAGAAAAGATGTTGCAGGAAAGAGAGTGGGGTGCGAGAGGATGGTCACATCCCAAGTCATGTCCGAGTCCCTGGGATGGCCGCCAAGTGTGGGTTCTTGGCTTCGTGCAGGCAAGAATTCAAGAGCAAGACGTAGTAAAGTGAAAGAAGGTTTATTCAGGGAGATACACACTCCATAGACAGAGTGTGGGCCATCTTGGAAGGCAAGAGGCCTTAAGGTATGGGGTTGTCAGCTTTTATAGGGGTGGGTAATTTCGTAGGCTAATGAGTGGGAGGAGTATTCCAGCTATTTTGGGGAAGGGGTGGGGATTTCCAGGAATTGAACCACCAACCACTTTTGACCTTAACATGGTCAGCCTTGGAACTGTCATGGTCCATCTTGGACCTAGGTGGTTCTAATCAGTTTATGTCATGCCCTCGGGCTATGTCATTGTTTTAAAGGTTGTGCCCTGCCCCCTTCCTGTGTCAGTATCACCTCAGTCTTGGCAGGGGAGAACTGACAAGATAGTGGAGTGGTAAGAATTTGAATTTGGGTTCTACACATTTCTCATTTCATTTCCTTCATGTTTTCCAAGTAGAAGCCTGGACCCCATTATCTCTTTTTTTTTTTTTTTTTTTTTGCAGCTGAATATGATATACATAGGTGTGGGTTTGGAGACATTTTTTCTGCTTGGTATTCTCTGAGCTTCCTCGATCTCTGCCTGTTTTGGTATCTAATATTCATTTGGGGAAATTCTTGGTCATTATTGCTTCAATTGTTTCTTGTGTTTCTTCTCCTGGTATTTCCATTATGAGTGTGCCACAACTTTTGTGGTTGTCTCACAGTTCTTGGATAATCTGTTCCTTTTTTTTCTGTCTTTGGTTTACTTTTCAGGTTTTTTTTTTTTTTTTTTGCGGTACGCGGGCCTCTCACTGTTGTGGCCTCTCCTGTTGCGGAGCACAGGCTCCGGACGCGCAGGCTCAGTGGCCATGGCTCACGGGCCCAGCCGCTCCGCGGCATGTGGGATATTCCCGGATCGGGACACGAACCCGCGTCCCGTGCATCGGCAGGCGGACTCTCAACCACTGCGCCCCCCAGGGAAGCCTTACTTTTCAGTTTTTGAAGTTTCTATTTCTTGACGTATCCTCAAGGTCAGAGATTCTTTCCTCAGCTGTATCCAGTATACTTGTGAGACCATCAAAGGCATTCTTCTTTTCTGTTAGTGTTTTTGAATTCTGGTGTTTGCTTTTGATTCTTAGAATTTCCATCTCTCTGCTTACACATCACCCATCTGTTTGCTCTTGTATGTTGTCTACTTTTTCCATTAGAGCCCTTAGCATCTTAATCATAATTGTTTTAAATCCCTGGTCTGATAATTCCAGCGTCCTTCTGCCATATCTGAGTCTGGTTCTGATCCTTGCTCCCTCTTTTCAAACTGTCTTTTTACCTTTTGGTATGCCTTGCTTTTTTGTTGTTGTTGTTACTGTTGTTAAAAGGAACTGCTATAAATAGGGCTTTAGTGATGTGACCTTGAGGTATGGGGGAGGAGAAGCATTTTATAATCTTATGATTAGGTCCCAGACTTTTAGTGAGCCTGTGCCCCTGGACTATGTATATCACCAGCTTCTCAGTGTTTTCCCACCCTTAGGTGGGGCTGGATGGCTAGAGGGATGGGGTTGGGTAGTTCCCTTCTCCCAGACTGGTAAGATTCTGGGAAGTTTCTCTTCACGGCAGCTTTGTAAAGAACAGACTGCTGGGGTGTATTTCCAAGTGGTTACTTTTCTCCTCCCCCCAGCCAGGATTAGGAGAGAATTTTTCTTTGATCTTCACTGCGAGAATCTGGTAGAGCTCCCGGAGGTAAAACTCACAAAGTGTGGGGACCCCCTGTGACTGGAGCCCCTGGAGTTTTTAACTTCCAGATTTGACCACACTGAGCCTCCAGCAATTTGTCAATTACAGTTCCGGTTTTCCTACCGCAGCACCTGTGCCTAAGGAGGTTTCTGCTTGTGAGGAAGTTTTTGGCTTCATTAAGTTGTGGTTCTCTGAATCTGCCGGTCTCCCCAATTTGGGGAGCAGTGGTTTGCCCTGTGACCTCACTTCCCTGACAGATCTAAGAGGAGTTGTTGATTTTTCAGTTTGTTCAGCTTTTTGTTTGTTAGGATGGAGTGATGACTTCTAAGCCCCTTACATGCTGGACTGGAAACTGGAAATCTGGCCCCATTCTCTCTAGTCAAGGTAAGACATCAGCACCAAAGTCTGAACCTCAGGAGGGCCTGGGGGTGAGGTGAGCAGGGTCCTGGGATAGTCAGAGCATCAGGTGGACCTTGCCTTCCTCTGGGTTCAGGCTGTAACAGGTTTTGTTAGCACAAGTGTGTGAAGTGTGTGTATGGTGAGGGGCAGCGTTGCAAGGATGGGTGTTTTAGGGGGTGGGTACAAGTATCTTCCTTCTTTCCCTTTTTTTCAGCATCAGAATGGCCTTGTGTGATGTTGGTGTTCTGTGAAATTGTTTATGTTCAACAGAACACCAAGTCCGAATTGTAAGCTGGTTGATGGTATCAGGCCAGTTTCAAGTTGTCAGGGGCTGCTTTTATGTTTCCTGGCATTTCTCACCATAATGAATGTTTTTTTTTTTTAATTTTCATTTCATGTTGGAGTATAGTTGATTAACAATGTTGTGTTAGTTTCAGGTGTACAGCAAAGTGATTCAGTTACACACACACACACATATATATGTATATCTGTTCTTTTTCAAATTCTTTTCCCATTTACATTATTACAGAATATTGATCAGAGTTCCCTGTGCTATACAGAAGGTCCTTGTTGGTTATTGATTTTAAATACAGTAGTGTGTATATGTCAATCCCAAACTCCCAATTTAGGCTTCCCCCCATGTTTCCCCTTTGGTAACCATAAGTTTGCTTTTAAAGTTTGTGAGTCTCTTTCTGTTTAATAAGTTCATTTGTATCATTTTCTTTTTTTAGATTCCACATATAAGAGATATCATATGACATTTGTCTTTCTCTGTCTAACTTCACTTAGTAAGATAATCTCCAGGTTCATTCACATTTCTGCAAATGGCATTATTTCATTCTTTTTAATGGCTGAGTAAAATTCCATCGTATATATGTACCACACCTTTTTTTTTTATTGGGGTATAGATGTTTTACAATGTTGTGTTAGTTTCTACTGTACAGTGAAGTGAAATAGAGTTCCCTGGGCTATACAGCAAGTTCTCATTAGTTATCTATTTTATACATATTAGTGTATATATGTCAATCCCTATCTCCCAATTCATCCCACCCCCACTTTTCTCCTTGGTGTCCATACATTTGTTCTCTACATCTCTGTGTCTATTTCTACCCTGCAAACTGGTTCATCTGTACAATTTTTGGTAGATTCCACATACATGTGTTAACATATGATATTTCTTTTTCTCTTTCTGACTTACTTCACTCTGTATGACAGTCTCTAGGTCCATCCACATCTCTACAAATGACCCAATTTCGTTCCTTTTTATGGCTGAGTAATATTCCATTGTATGTATGTACCACATCTTTATCCATTCATCTGTTGATGGACATTTATGTTGCTTCCATGACCTAGCTGTTGTAAATAGTGTTACAATGAACATTGGGGTGCATGTGTCTTTTTGAATTATGGTTTTCTCTGGGTATATGCCCAGTAGTGGGATTGCTGGGTCATATGGTAATTCTATTTTTAGTTTTTTATGGAACTTCCATACTGTTCTCCATAGTGGCTGTATCAATTTACATTCCAGCCAACAGTGCAAGAGGGTTCCCTTTTCTCCTCACCCTCTCCAGCATTTACTGTTTGTAGATTTTTCTAACGATGCCCATTCTAACTGGTGTGAGGTGATATCTCATTGTAGTTTTGATTTGCATTTCTCTAATAGTTAGCAATGTTGAGCATCACTTCCATGTGCCTCTTAGCCATCTGTATGTTTTCTTTGGAGAAATGTCTATTTAGGTCTTCCACCCATTTTTTGATTGGGTTGTTTTTTTGATATTGAGCTGCATGTGCTGTTTCTATTTTTTGGAGATTAATCCTTTGTCCATTGATTCATTCATAAATATTTTCTCCCATTCTGAGGGTTGTCTTTTTGTCTTGTTTATGGTTTCCTTTGCTGTGCAAAAGCTTTTAAGTTTCATTAGGTCCTGTTTGTTTATTTTTGTTTTTATTTCCATTACTCTAGGAGGTGGGGCAAAAAAAGATCTTGCGGTGATTTATGTCAGAGTGTTCCTCCTATGTTTTCCCCTAGGAGTTTTATAGTGTCCAGTCTTCCATTTAGGTCTTTAATCCATTTTGAGTTTATTTTTGTGTATGATGTTAGGGAATGTTCTAATTTCATTTTTTACATGTAGCTGTCCAGTTTTCCCAGCACTGCTTATTGAAGAGATTGTCTTTTCTACATTGTATATCCTTGTCTCCTTTGTCATAGATTAGTTGACCATAGGTGCATGGGTTTATCTCTGGGCTTTCTATCCTGTACCATTGATTTATATTTATGTTTTTGTGCCAGTACCATATTGTCTTGATTACTGTAGCTTTGTTGTGTAGTCTGAAGTCAGGGAGTCTGACTCCTCCAGCTCCACTTTTTTTTTTTTTTTCTCAAGATTGCTTTGGCTATTCAGGGTCTTCTGTGTCTCCCTACAAATTTTAAAATTTATTGTTCTAGTTCTGTGAAAAATGCCATTGGTAATTTGATTGTGATTGCATTGAATCTGTAGATTGCTTTGGGTAGTGTAGTCATTTTCAAAATATTGATACTTCCATTCCAAGAACATGGTATATCTCTCCATCTGTTTGTGTCATCTTTGATTTCTTTCATCAGTGTCTTATACTTTTCTGAGTACAGGTCTTTTACCTCCTTAGGTAGGTTTATTCCTAGGTATTTTATTTTTTGTTGCAATGGTGAATGGGATTGTTTCCTTAATTTCTCTTTCTGATCTTTAGTGTATAGGAATGCAAGGATTTCTGTGTGTTAATTTTGTATACTGCAAGTTTACCAAATTCAGTGATGAGCTCTAGTAGTTTTCTGGTTGCGTCTTTAGGATTTTCTGTGTATAGTATCATGTCATCTGCTAGCAGTGACAGTTTTACTTCTTCTTTTCCAATATGTATTCCTTTTTTTTCTTTCTTCTCTGATTGCCATGGCTAGGACTTCCAAAACTATGTTGAATAAAAGCACCTTTCCAAAATTTACAAACAGCTCATGTGGCTTAATATCATCAAAACAAACAACCCTATCAAAAAATGGGCAGAAGAACTAAATAGACATTTCTCTAAAGAGGCCAAGAGGCACATGAAAAGATGTTCAACATCACTAATTATTAGAGAAATGCAAATCAAAACTATAGTGAGATATCACCTCATGCCAGTCAAAATGGCTATCATCAAAAAATACACAAACAATAAATGCTGGAGAGGGTGTGGATAAAAGGGAACCCACACACACACAAAAAGTGGTGAGAGTGGACATCCTTGTCTTATTCCTGATCTTAGAGGAAATGCTTTCAGCTTTTCACTGTTGAGTATGATGTTAGCTGTAGGTTTGTCATATATGGCCTTTATTATGTTGAGGTAGGTCCCCTCTACGCCCACTTTCTGGAGAGCTTTTATCATAAATGGGTGGTGAATTTTGTCAAAAGCTTTTTCTGCATTTATTGAGATGATCATATGGTTTTTATTCTTCAATTTGTTGATGTGGCATATCACAGCAATTGATTTGAAGATATTGAAAAATCCCTGCATCTGTGGGCTAAATCCCACTTGATTGTTGTATATGATCCTTTTATTGTATCGTTGGATTCAGTTTGCTAGTATTTTGTTGAGGATTTTTGAGTCTATGTTTATCGGTTGTTTGGGGCTGCTTTTATCTTTCCTGGCATTTCTCACCATAATTAATGTTAAAATAATTTGTTTACTATTTAGAAAATAAACAGACCTCTTTAATTTTATTCCAAACTAAAAAGCAAGGAATTAAAAGTAAGCAGGCAAACCGAGGTATATGTTAACCTTCAGGTGACAGGGGAAGATCTTTCTAGATTTAAGAAGGAAATTTCACAGATTGATCCTTGAATATAATATCTGTTTATCAAGACACCCATGTATAAAGCAAACAGATAAGTGTCGAATTGGTAAATTTTGTTAAATTTCACGAAAAGAGAGATTGATTAACGTCCCCAATATATAAAGAGAGCCACTAAAGAGAGACATACACTTTGACAGAAACATGGACAAAACCCCTGATTAGCAATTCATGGAAGAAATAGAAATAGCCAATAAAGATGCAAAACTAGTATGTTTATTGATTATTTTTTAATTTGAGATACCTTTCTACTTATCAGATTATTTCTGATTGAAAAACTAATGCTACCTGGAGATGGAGAGGGAATGGAGCTGGCTGGGGTCTTGATGGACCCCAGAGATACAGCCCATCTGGGGTTTATATTCATAACAAGTTCCCAGCAGATGTCGCTGTACTCTGAAAATTATGAATGGAAGCAACAAATCCCGGTAGTGTGTGTCTCACCAACAAACATCACAGCCATTTACAGATTATATCGCAGTTGTTGCAGATACCTTGAAATATTGTTTATGTTTATCACTTCTTTGCAATTACATCATTTGTTAGTCCTACTGCTCTATCTTGTTATTTACTGTATAATAAGTATATGTTACTATTTGGTTGAACCATGTGGAGTTACTAGTGGCTGTTAGACTATTTTGACATAGAAAAATGGCCCACCTAAATAAAATTTGTTTTCGTTTTGGATAACCAAGGGTTAATACAATAACTTTCCTTTGTAATACTGTGTATTTTGAATGTACCTCAAACATTCTGAGAAGGTGTCCATGGTACAAAAAGGGTTAAGACCCCTCCTTTGGTGCAATGGTATTCTTCCTAGGCTGCCCATTACAGTCACCCACAAGCCTTACATTCCTTTATCTTGCTCCCAACTGAGAGCTTTTGATTTAACTGGTCTGGGGAAGGGCCAAAGGAACTTTTAAAAGATATTCATGTGATGGATAAAGAAGATGTGGTATAGACAGTATTAGCCATAATTTTTTTAAAAACTTGACCATGGAGGGCGGTGGGAATAGGATGGAGAAGACACAGATAGAGGCTAAATTTCTTTGAATATACGTTGTTCTGTAGCCTTGACTCTGAACCCATGTAAATATTTTACATAATTATAAAAAAATTAAAATTTCAAAAATTCCTCAAAAAAAAGATGTGGGGTGTGTGTGTGTGTGTGTGTGTGTGTGTGTGTATACATATACATATATATATATACACACACATATATATATGTAATGGAATATTACTCAGCCATAAAAAGGAATGAAATATTGCCATTTGCAGCAACATGGGTGGACCTAGAGATTATCATACTAAATGAAGTGAGTCAGACAGAGAAAGACAAATATATATCACATGACTTATATGTGGAATCTTAAAAAATATATACAAATCAACTTATTTACAGAACAGAAGCAGACTCACAGACATAGAAAACAAACTCATAGTTACCAAAGGGGAAAGGGGAGGTGGAGAGGTGAATTAGGAGTATGGGATTAATAGATACACACTGTTATATATAAAATAGATGAGCCACAAGGGTTTACTGCATAGCGCACGGAATTGTATTGAATATCTTGTAATAACCTATAATGGGAAAGAATCTGAAGCTGCACACCTGACACTAAACAACATTGTAAATCAACTACAATTAAATACAAAATAAATAAATAAAATATATTCACGTGATTCCGATAGGCAGCTAAAGTCTGGAACCATTGCTTGCAATGACCTCTTCTCCATCCTCCTCAAATCCCCGGGGCAGGAAGAGCAAATTGAAATGAACTGCTAATCCAGCTGGGAAAGCAGCAGAGTACAGTGTAGCCCTCTCTCTCCAGCACACTGTTAAGAAACTGGAGAGAGGCCCAGACAGACTCTCTGGGCCTTGATCAGTGGGTCTTTTCAAGTTGACTGCTTAAAAGCCACCCAGGTTGCTTGTTGATAGAGCAGATTTGGGGGGGCGGGGTCTACCTTCAGAGGGTCTGATTTAGTACATCAGGTGTGGGATCAGGAAGTCATTTTCCAAAAAGCTGCTGGGAGATGGTGGTGCAGGTGAGCCACCCGCATTTGGAGAAGCACTGCTTTGGGGGTGCTTCTCTCTCTCTTCATGCTTGGTTCAGCCCCCCTGCAAAGCCTGCCCCAGTGCCTCCTACTCAATAAGCACCTCTCACTCTCACTTGGAAGCTGAGTCCCTCCCATGGCCATGCTGACTCAGTTGCCTCTCAACAGCTTTCTGCTGCCTTGGGGGGTGGGGTGCCTGGAGAAAGGAAAAGTACTAAGTCTCAAGGGAAGAGCCCCATTCACCACCCCTTACTTCTAGTAAATGCTGAGGAAGTACAAAGCTTAAGTTCTTCCGTCCTCTGACCTCTCTCTGCCCACCTGAATAGCTTCTTGTCCTTTGCCTCCAGCCCCTCCCATCTCCTCCAGCCCTGCACTCAGTGACCGCCATCCCACCCTCTTCCCTGAGGCCCTGTGTTCTGCCCTCTCCTGCCTTCCATGTAACTGGCACCTTTCATCCTGCATTGCCAGTCCGCACTGTCAGTGACCTCAGTTTCCTCCACCTTTATCTTACCTTCCGCTGCAGAGCCATGTTCCCCCTGCTGACTGGCAGGAGAAGTGGGCATCCTTCCCAACTGTTTCCTGGAGAAAAAAGATCATCAGTGGTGCAGTAGAGGTGAGGGGTTAGGTGCCATCCTTGGAGTTTGACATCCAGCAAGATTTTGTTGTTGTTTTGTTTTATTTTTTATTTTTATTTTTTGACTGCACAGTGGGGCATGTAGGATCTTAGTTCCCCGACCAGGCGTTGAACCTGAGCCCCCTGAAATGGAAGCGTAGGGTCTTAACCACCAGGGGAGTCCCACATCCAGCAAGTTTTGACCTCACCTGGCCTGGGGGGTGCCTCTGAGATTTTTCTATTCCTTGTTCTGAAACTCTCTATGCAGGTTAAAAAAATTAAAATCCCCAAGGGCCCTCCCCTGTGTGAGGCCTTCTTGTAGCTCAGAGAGTGGCAGCTGGTGGTTCTAAGGGTGAGGCAGGACCAAATTTGGAAGTCAGCGAGCCTCGTGTGTGTGCTGCAGTTGGGAAGCTGGTGCAAATGGAGAGCTGATGAAATCTGAGCAATGGACTGTTAGGTCCCAAGAAGGAGGGGCATGAAGGAAGAATTAATCTGTTCTAGAGAAGTGACTCGGAGATCAGGTGTCACTCACTGAATCTCCTCTGGAAGGTACACAGGACCTGCACTCCTAGAGAACATTTGGGACAGTGTTCTCCTTTTACACCCATCTTGGGACCGCTGTTGAGCACAGCTGCTCTTTTAGCCTCACTTGTCCTTCCCCATCTATATTCCTTGCACACCCCATAACCAGCCCCACTAGAACTGCTAGGAAACATACTGGGGCTCCAAACCTTCATTGCTCCCCTCCCCACAGCAGTCTGATTCTCCAGGCTCCTAAAATAGATCCACCTGAGTCAGAATCACCCAGACCCTGTTAAACCTGTGGGTCCTAGGGCTCCTCTCCCGACTTCCTGAATCAGAATGTTTTGGGGGTGGAGCTCATGAATCTGCATTTGTGGCAAGGCCCTGGGCAATTCTGAAGCATCCTAAAGGGTAAAGACCAGCTCCGGCACTTCCTGCTGTGGGGGCTTCTTTTTTTTTTTTTTTTTTTTTTTTGCGGTACGCGGGCCTCTCACTGTTGTGGCCTCTCCCGTTGCGGAGCACAGGCTCCGGACGCGCAGGCTCAGCGGCCATGGCTCACGGGCCCAGCCGCTGTGCGGCATGTGGGATCTTCCCGGACCGGGGCACGAACCCGTGTCCCCTGCATCGGCAGGTGGACTTTCAACCACTGCGCCACCAGGGAAGCCCCTGTGGGGGCTTCTGAAGCTCTGTCCACCCTGCGTTCACCTGTCTTGGAGCCTTGCCTGCTGATTTATGATTGTTTCCGGCTGTCACTTTGCAACTTGGCCTCCCTGAGAACAGCATTCATCTTTGGTCTGCAGTGCCTGGCCCTTAGCGAGCTCTGATCCATGCTCCTCTTTCCTCCCACACCAACAGCAAATGCCTGATAAAGTCTCTCTTGGAGGCTAGTAGAGGAGGTAGGGAGAGAGGGCTGCAGGAGAAGCACAAGCCGCTGGATTTTTAACTGGTTGATGCACACAGTGGTTTGGGGTCCCTCTAGCGTGGAGTTTCCAGCAGCCCCGTCCACTTCCACAGTCTGGAGGAGCTGCTGCGTCTGCAAGTAAAACGTGAGTGACCATAACTGGGACAAGGCAGGGCCCCTCTCAAGGGCAGAAATAGAATTCCTTGTGAAAACGGTTCAAGTTGGAGATAGGATGTGATAGGTTTCAGTCCGAGGGTCCACTGCTCCAAAAACCACCTGAACATCTCCAGGGTTGTGGGAAGGCGGCAAAACAGTGGCCAGGGTAAGCTTTAATATACAAGCTCTACTTGAGCTAGGTGACATGCTTCACTGTTCCCCAAACAAAACACAACCTCCCCAATGTCAATCTGGCTGCGTTGGCTACAGCACGTTCTGAATGGTTTCGGAAGGAAGTGATGGTGATCCTACTTTAATCTAGCGTCTGCAGGGAAGGGGCAGGCAGTGGGCTCAGCACTGTATTTCAGCATCCTGAGGGATAGCTTGTCCAAATGGACAAGCCCTAAGGCAGGCTAGGAGACTAGGGCAAGCTACTGCCACAGTCCAGTTGCCCATGATGGTGTCTCAGACCAGGTGATAAGAAGTGGTGCAATTCTGGGTTTATTGGGGAGGTAAAACTGATAGAATCTGCAGAAGGACTAGGCTGAAATGGGACAAAGAGGAGTTAAAGATGGCACCAAGGACTTGAGCAACAGGAAAAATGAAGTGAGTTAGCATTTCCTGCAAGGGCGGGGAGCAAGCTGGTTGGGGAGAGGGTAGGATGTCAGAGGCTCCCTTGTCTTCAGGTTATGTTTGCTGGGCCTCTTAGGCGTCCTGGTTACTCTCACCACCCATCCACGCCACCATTCCCTTTTGCCTACACCTGAGAAATGATCTCCTGACCTGTCTCCCTACCCTCACTTTTAAAAAAAATTTTATTTATGTATAGTTGATTTTAAATGTTCTGTTACGATGTTCATTGCAGCACTATTTACAACAGCCAGGACATGGAAGCAACATAAGTGTCCATTGACAGATGAATGGATAAAGAAGATGTGTCACATATGTACAATGGAATATTACTTTGTCATAAAAGAAATGAAATTGAGTTATTTGTAGCAAGGTGGATGGACCTAGAGACTGTCATGCAGAGTGAAGTAAGTCAGAAAGAGAAAAACAAATACTGTATGCTAACACATATATATGGAATCTAAAAAAAAAGGGGGCGTTCTGAAGAACCGAGGGGCAGGACAGGAATAAAGACAGACATAGAGAATGGACTTGAGGACATGGGGAGGGGAAGGGGAAGCTGGGACGAAGTGAGAAAGTGGCATGGACATATATACACTACCAAATGTAAAATAGATAGCTAGTGGGAAGCAGCCGCATAGCACAGGGAGATCAGCTCGGTGCTTTGTGACCACCTAGAGGGGTGGGATAGGGAGGGTGGGAGGGAGACGCAAGAAGGAGGAGATATGGGGATATATGTATATGTATAGCTGATTCACTTTGTTATAAAGCAGAAACTAACACATCATTGTAAAGCAATTATACTCCAATAAAGATGTTAAAAAAAAACATGATACAAACAGATGGGGAGATATATGATGTTCTTGGATTGGAAGAATCAATATTGTGAAAATGACTACACTACCCAAAGCAATCTACAGATTCAGTGCAATCCCTATCAAATTACCAATGGCATTTTTCACAGAACTAAAACAAAAAATTTCACAGTTGGTACGGAAACACAAAAGACCCCAAAGAGCCAAAGAAATCTTGAGAAAGAAAAACGGAGCTGGAGGAATCAGGCTCCCTGACTTCAGACTATACTACAAAGCTACAGTAATCAAGAGAGTATGGTAGTGCCACAAAAACAGAAATATAGATCAATGGAACAGGATAGAAAGCCTAGAGATAAACCCATGCATGTATGGTCACCTTATCTTGGACAAAGGAGGCAAGAATATACAATGGAGGAAAGACAGCCTCTTCAATAAGTGGGTTGGGAAAACTGGACAGCTACGTGTAAAAGAATGAAATTAGAACACTCCCTAAGACCATACATAAAAATAAACTCAAAATGGATTGAAGACATAAATGTAAGGCCAGACACTATAAAACTCTTAGAGGAAGAAATAGCAGAACACTCATCACATATATCACAGCAAGATCCTTTTAGACCCACCTCCTAGAGTAATGGAAATTAAAAAAAATAAACAAATGGGACCTAATGAAACTTAAAAGCTTTTGCACAGCAAAGGAAACCATAAACAAGACGAAAAGACAGCCCTCAGAATGGGAGAAGATCTTTGCAAAGGAAGCAACTGACAAAGGATTAATCTCCAAAATATACAAGGAGCTCATGCAGATCAATATCAAAAAAACAAACAACCCAAATCCAAAAATGGGCAGAAGACCTAAATAGACATTTCTCCAAAGAAGATATACAGGTTGCCAACAAACACATGAAAGACTGCTCAACGTCACTAATCATTAGAGAAATGCAAATCAAAACTACAATGAGGTATCACCTCACACCAGTCAGAATGACCATCATCAAAAAATCTACAAACAATAAATGCTGGAGAGGGTGTGGAGAAAAGGGAACCCTCTTGCACTGTTGGTGGGAATGTAAATTGATACAACCACTATGTAGAACAGTATGGAGGTTCCTTAAAACACTAAAACTAGAACTACCATACAACCCAGCAATCCCACTACTCGGCGTATACCCTGAGAAAACCATGATTCAAAAAGAGTCATGTACCACAATGTTCATTGCACCTCTATTTACAATAGCCAGGACATGGAAGCAACCTAAGTGTCCATCGACAACTGAATGGATAAATAAGATGTGGCACATATATATAATGGAATATTACTCAGCCATAAAAAGAAACAAAACTGAGTTATTTGTAGTGAGGTGGATGGACCTAGAGTCTGTCATACAGAGTGAAGTAAGTCAGAAAGAGAAAAACAAATACCATATGCTAACACATATATATGGAATCTAAAAAAAAAAAATGGTTCTGAAGAACCTAGGGGCAGGACAGGAATAAACATGCAGATGTAGAGAATGGACTTGAGGACACGGGGAGGGGGAAGGGTGAGCTGGGATGAAGTGAGAGAGTGGCGTGGACATATATACACTACCAAATGTAAAATAGATAGCTAGTGGGAAGCAGCTGCATAACACAGGGACACCATTCGGTGCTCTGTGACCACCTAGAGGGGTGGAATAGGGAGGGTGGGAGGGAGATGCAAGAGGGAGGGGATATGGAGATATATGTATATGTATAGCTGATTTCACTTTGTTACACAGCAGAAACTAACACAACATTGTAAAACAGTTACACTCCAATAAAGATGTTAAAAAATAAGAAAATTTTTAAAATTAAAAATAAATAAGTATATAAATGTTGTTTTAGTTTCATGTATACAGCACAGTGATTCAGTTTTACATATATATATCTATATTCTTTTTCAGATTCTTTTCCCTTCTAGTTTATTACAAAATATCGAGTATAGTTCCCTGTGCTATACAGTAGGTCCTTGTTGATTATCTATTTTATATATAGTCGTGTGTATATGTTAATCCCAAACTCCTAATTTATCCCTCCCCCCTTTCCCCTTTGGTAACCATGAGTTTGTTTTTTATGCCTGTGACCTACTCTCACTTTATTTTCTAACTTCTGTACCCTGAAAGAATACTTAAAAGTGAAAAATCTGATTTTAATTGTGGGTGTGACCCATCTGCCATGGTCTCCTATGGCAGACCATATGTGGGGAACACCTAGCTCTCTTCTTGTGTCCCCAAGGCCTCTCTCTGTCCTGCCCCCAAACCTCCTCCAGTCGCTCATTTACCCCAGCCCTGCTGTAATTATCAAGTTCTTGGGGACTCCCTTGGTTCTGTGGCATGGACTGCACCTTTCCTTCTCCCCAGCCCTTTCTCCTGGGCCATGATGAGACATCGTTCAGGCCTCTCTTCCTTTCAGAGATCTTCCATCCCCTGCTCAGGTAGGGATCCCATCATGCACCCACGTGGCTCCTGAGTTTCCCAGTTCCTAGCTCTCATGCTCCTGCCACATATAAGTGGTCGATGCCTTCACTTCCCGCTAGGCCGTAAGACCCACACTGGATCCTCAGCCCCCCAGCATAGGGCCTGACACCCTCTGAGCTTTGAGCACATTAGTCAAATCTACCAGTGGATGATTTGCCAAGCACCTGCTGCAGGCGAAGCTTCCCGTTGTCTGAAAGTAAGACCACAGTGGCCTGAGTCTTAGTCAAACTGGGCCTGTCTCTGAGGTCTTGTGCAGGGCCAGTGGCTCTCCACGTCTATTTATCCTGCCTGATTTTGCAGAGGTCCTTGCGCTGCCACATGGGTCTCTACTGTTCCTCATTCCTTTTCTTTTCAATTAAGATGACTGCCCTATTTCTCTAGGAATTCTGCTGCGGCTCCCTCACCGCATGGTTCTGGAGCTACTAACTTCATGAATGTGGGGACACAGGTCCTAGCCCTCCTTTCTCTGAGATTTTGGAAACCTACGTTCCCCAAATCTAGGCTACCTTTTTCCTTTTTTTTTTTTTTAATAGATTCCACATATAAGTGAGATGGTACAGTATTTATCTTTCTGACTTATTTCACCTAACATACATAATGCACTCAAGATCCATCCATATTGTCACAAATGGCAGGATTTCCTTAATTTTTATGGCTCAATAATATTCCACTGTGTGTATATTTATTTATATACCACATTTTCTTTCTTCGTTCATTCATTGATGCACACTTAGGTTGTTTCCACATCTTGGCTATTGTAAATAATGCTGCAATGAACAGGGGAGTGAAGATATCTTTTTAAGTTAAGTGTTTTCATTTTCTTTGGATAAATACCCCAGAAGTAGAATTGCTGGATCATATGGTGGTTCTGTTTTTAATCTTTTGAGGATCCTCCATACTGTTCTCCATAGTGGTTGCACCAGTTTACATTCCCACCAACAGTGCACAAGTGTTCCCTTTTCTTCACATCCTTGCCAACACTTATTATCTTTTATCTTTTTGATAACAGCCATTCTGACAGGTGTGAGGTGATATCTCATTGTGGTTTTGATTTGCATTTCTTTGATGATTAGTGATGTTGAGCATCTTTTCATATATCTGTTGGCTATCTGTATGTCTTCTTTGGAAAAATGTCTATTCAGATTCTCTGCCCATTTTTAAATTGGATAGTTTATTTTTTTTCAATTGAGTTGTATGAGTTTTTATAATTTTTAGATTAAAACCCTTTATCAGATAAGATTTGCAAATATTTTCTCCCATTTAGTAGGTTACCTTTTCATTTTGTTGATGGCTTGTTTTGCACTACCTTTTTTCTTATTACTTTATATTCCAGAGCAGTTTTATTTTTTATTTTGTATGTGTATTATTATTATTTTTTTTGCGGTACGCGGGCCTCTCACTGTTGTGGCCTCTCCCGTTGCGGAGCACAGGCTCCGGACGCACAGGCTCAGCGGCCATGGCTCACGGGCCTAGCTGCTCCGCGGCATGTGGGATCTTCCCAGACCGGGGCATGAACCCGTGTCCCCTGCATTGGCAGGCGGACTCTCAACCACTGCGCCACCAGGAAAGCCCAATATATTTTTTAATTGAATAACTTTACATATAACATTATGTAAATTTAAGGTATGCAACATGTTACTTTGATACATTTATACATTGTAATGTGCCTGCCATTGTAGTGATATTTAACATATTACATAATTATAGTATAATATTATTGTCTATATTCATTATAATGTGCATTAAATTTCAAATGCTTATTTACTACTTGCTGCAAGTTTGTATCCTTAAACAACATCAGTCTTATCCCCCTAACCCCCATGCCCTGGTAACCACCATTTTACTCTGTTTTTTACCTGTCAGACTTTTTTAGATTCCAAATATAAGCTATGTCATATAGTACTTGTCTTTCTCTGTCTGATTTATCTCACTTAGGATGATGTGCTCAAGGTCCATTTTTGTTGTTTCAAATGGCAGGATATCTTCCTTTTCATGGTTGAATGATCCATGTGAATATATACCACATCTTTTTTATCCATTCATCTGTTGATGGGCATTTAGTCTGTTTCCATATCTTGGCTATGGTGAATAATGCTGAGATAAATGTGGGAGTGCATATAGCTCTACAAAATAATGTTTTTATTTTCTTTGGATACATACCCAGAAGTGGAATTGCTGGGACATATGGTAGATCTATTTTTAATTTTTTGAGGAACCTCCATATGGTTTTCCATAGTTGTTGGATGAATTTACATTTCCACCAATAGCAGGATTTCCTTTTTACCACATCCTTACCAGCACTTGTTTTCTCTTGTCTTCTTGATGATACCCATTCTGATAGGTGGGAGGTAATATCTTCTTGTGGTTTTGATTTCCATTTCCTTGATTATTAGTGATGTTGAGCATCTTTACATGTGCCTGTTGGCCATTTTGATGTCCTCTTTGGAAAAATGCCCATTTAGTTTTTCTGTGCATTTTAAAATTGGATTTTTGTTGTTGTTGTTAAGTTGTATGAATTCTTTA
This sequence comes from Lagenorhynchus albirostris, assembly GCF_949774975.1. Classification (NCBI taxonomy): domain Eukaryota; kingdom Metazoa; phylum Chordata; class Mammalia; order Artiodactyla; family Delphinidae; genus Lagenorhynchus; species Lagenorhynchus albirostris. Next base: position 157,136,237 of record NC_083097.1, read on the forward strand.
TATATTTTGGATATTAACCCCTTATCCAATATATGATTTGCAAAATTTTTCTCCCATTCTATAGGTTGTCTTTTCATTTTGTTAATTGTTTCTTTTGCTGAGCAGAAGCTTTTGAGTTTGATATAGTTCTATTGATTAATTTTTGCTTTTGGTGTTTGTGTTTTTGGTGTCATATACAAAAAATCATTTCCAGGACCAATACTGAGGAGCTTCTTCCTTACACTTTTTTTTCCCCTAGGAGTTTTGTGGTATCAGGTTTTATGTTTAAGTCTTTGATCCAGTTTGAGTTAATTTTTATGAGTGATGTGAGATAGCGGTCCAAATTTCTTTTTCTGCATGTGTTTCTTTAGTTCTCCCAGCATGATTTGTTGAAGAGACTCTTCTTTCCCCATTGGGTGTTCTTGGCTCCCTTGTCGAATATTAGTTAACCATGTATGCGGGGGTTTAATTCCAAGATCTCTATAATGTTCCATTGGTCTATGTGTCTATTTTTATACTAGTACCATGCCGTTTTTATTACTATGGCTTTGTCATATAGTGTGAAATCAAGAAGCATGATACCTCTGGCTTTGTTTTCTTTTCTCAGGATTGCTTTGGCTATTCAGGGTCTTTTGTAGTTTCACATAAATCTTAGGATTATTTCTTCCACTTCTGTGAAGAATGCCTTTGCTATTTTGATCAGGATTGTGCTGAATCTGTAGGTGGCTTTGGGTAGTATAGCGATTTTAACAATATTAATTCTTCCAATACATGAACATGAAAAGTCTTTCCATTTGTTTGATTATCTTTGATTTCTTTCAGCAAAATCTTTACTTTTCATTGTACAGATCATTCACTTCCTTGGTTAAATTTATTTCTAAGTACTTTATTGTTTTTGATGCTATTGTGAATGAGATAGTTTTCTTTTTTTTAATTATTTATTTTTGGTTGCATTGGGTCTTTGTTGCTGTGCGCAGGCCTTCTCTAGTTGCAGTGAGCAAGGGCTGCTCTTCGTTGCAGTGCACGGGCTTCTCATTGCGGTGGCTTCTCTTGTTGCAGAGCACAGGCTCTAGGGACGTGGGTTTCAATAGTTGTGGCACACACCTCAGTAGTTGTGGCTCACAGGCTCTAGAGCACAGACTCAGTAGTTGTGGCTCACAGGCTCTAGAGCACAGACTCAGTAGTTGTGGTGCACGGGCTTAGTTGTTCCGCGGCATGTGGGATCTTCCTGGACCAGAGCTCGAACCCTCATCCCCTGCATTGGCAGGCGGGTTCTTAACCACTGCACCACCAGGGAAGCCCCGAGATAGTTCTCTTTATTTCTTTTTCAGATGCTTCATCGTTAGTGTAAAGGAATGCAACTGATTTCTGAATATTGATATTGTATCCTACAACTTTACTGAAACTATTGATTAGTTCCAATAGTTTTCTCTCCTTTTTTAAAAATTTTTTTTCCTTCATTTTTATTTTTTATTGAAGTATAGTGATTTACAGGTGTATAACATAGTGATTCAATATTTTCAGGTGTATAACATAGTGATTCAATATTTTTATAGATTATACTCTATTTAAAGTTACTATAAAATACTAGCTATGTTCCTTGTGCTGTACAATATATCCTTGTAGCCTATGTATTTTATACATAGTAATTTGTACCTCCTAATCGCATACATCTATCTTGCCCCTTCTCCCTTCTTTCCCCCACTGGTGACCACTAGTTTGTTCTCTATATCTGTGAGTCTGTTTCTGTTTTATTATATTCATTCATTAGCTTCATTTTTTAGATTCCACATACAAGTGAAAACATACAGTATTTGTCTTTCTCTGTCTGGTTTACTTCACTAAGCATCATACCCTCCAGGTCCATCCATGTTGCAGATGACAAAAATTCATTCATTTTTATGGCTGAGTAGACCACTCTTGCAACTCCTATTCAATATAGTACTAGAAGTCCTAGTTAGGGCAATTAGTTTTTTGATTGACTTTGGGTTTTTTAATATGTGAGACCATATCATTGGCAAATAACAACAGTTTTTCTTCTTTGTTTCCAATTTGGATGCCTTTTATTTCTTTGTCTTGCCTAATTGCTCTAGCTAGGACTTCTAGTACTAAATGGGAGTGGTGAGAGTGGACATCCTTGTCTTGTTCCTGATCTGAGACGAAGAGCTTTCAATTTTCCTCCATTGAGTATAATGTGAGCTATAGGTTTGACATATATATAGCCTTTATTGTATTGAGGTATGTTCCTTCTATACCCAATCCATTAAGGGTTTTATTCATGAAAGGATGTTGTATTTTGTCAATTTTTTTTCCTGTGTCTCTTGATATAATTCTGATTTTATCTTTCATTTTGTTGATGTGATGTATTACAGTTATTGATTTGTGTATGTTGAACCATCCTTGCATCCCAGGGATAAATCCCACTTGGTCATGGTATATAATCCTTTTTATGTATTCTTGAATTCAGTTTGCTAATGTTGAGAATTTTTGCACCTATATTAATCAGGGATATTGGCCTGTATTGGATAGTTTTCTTTTTTTGTGGTATCCTTATCTGGTTTTGGCATGAAGGTAATGCTGTCTTTGTAAAATGAGTTTGGAAGTGTTCTCTCCTTCACAATATTTTGGAAGAGTTGAAGGAATATTGCTGTTAATTCTTCTTTAAATGTGTAGTAGAATTCACCAGTGAAGTTGTGTGGTCCTAGAGTTTTCTGTGTTGGGAGTTTTTTGATTACTGATTCAATCCCTTTGTACTTATTATTGGTCTGTTCAGATTTTCTATTTCTTCCTGATTCAGCCTTGATAGAAATGTATCCATTTCTTCTAGGTTATGCAATTTGTTGGAATATAATTGTTCATAGCAGTTGCTTATGGTTCTATGTATTTCTGTGGTATCAGTTGTAATGCCTCCTCTTTCATTTCTAATTTTATTTATTTGAGTCTTCCTCTCTTTTTCTTAGTCTAGCTAAAGGTTTGTCAATTTTGTTTATCTTTTAGAGCAGTTCCAGGTTTACAAAAAATCGAGCAGAAAGTATAGATGATTCCTGCCTACCCCTTGCCTCCCCTACTCAAGGTTTCCCCTATTATTAACATCTTGCACTGGTGGTATATATTTGTTACAACTCATGAACCAATATTGATACTTTATTATTAACTAAAATCCATAGTTTACATTAGGGTTCACTCTTGGTGTTGTATATTATATGGGTTTTGCCAAGTGCATAATCATATATCCTCATTACAGTATCATACAGAATAGTTTTGCTGCCATAAAAATCCCCTGTATTCCACCTATTTATCCCTCCCTTTCTCCCCCCAAACCCCTGATAACAATTTTATCTTTTCATTGATTCTATATATTTACCTTTTCCAGAATGTCATACAGTTGGAATCTTACAGTATATAGCCTTTTAGATTGGCTTCTTTCACTAAGTAATATGCATCTAAGGTTTTTATGTGTCTTTTTGTGGCTTGATAGATCATTTCTTTTATTGCTGAATAATATTACATTGTATGGATGTACTACAGTTTGTTTATCCATTCACCTTTTAAAGAACATCTTAGTTGCTTCCAGTTTTCAGCAATTATGAATAAAGCTTCTATAAGCATTCAGATTTGTTTTTTTTTAATGTGGACATAAATTTTCAATTCATTTAGGCAAATACTGAGGGGTGTGATTGCTGGATCATATGGCAAGGCTGAATTATGGTCATAAGACTATGTTTAGTTGTGTAAGAAACTAAACTGTCTTTCAAAATGACTGCATCATTTTTGCGTTCTCAACCAGCAGTGAATGAGAGTTCTTGTTGCTCCACATCCTTGTCAGTGTTTGGTGTTTGTCAGTGTTTTGGATTCTAGCCATTCTAATAGGTGTGTAGTGATAACCTGATGTTTTTATTTGCAATTCTCTAATGGCATATGATGTTGAACATGTTTTCATATGCTTATTTCTCATTTGTACATCTTCTCTGAGGTGTCTGTTTGGATCTTTTGCCCATTTAAAAACTGGATTTGTTGTTGAGTTTTAAGCATTCTTGGTATATTTTGGATATAAGTCCTTTATCAGATATGTATTCTGCAAATATTTCCTATCAGTCTGTAACTTGTATTTTTATTTTTAACACTTTCACAGAGCAGAAGTTTTAAATGAAATCCAGTGTATAATTTTTTTTTCTTTCATAGATCATGCTTTTGGTGTTTATCTAAAATCTTATTACCGAACCAAGGTCTTTTAGATTTTCTCCTATGTTATCTTCTAGAAGTTTTGTAATTTCACATTTTACATTTAGGCCTATGATTCATTTTGAATATTTGTGAAAGGTGCAAGGTCAGTGTCTAAATTCTTCTCCTTCTTCTTCTTCTTCTGCATTGGATGTCCAGTTGTTCCAGTACCATTGCTTAACAAAGATTAGTTGGCTATATTTGCCTGGGTTTATCTCTGGGTTCTCTATTTCTTTCCATTGATCCATTTATTCTTTTGCTAGTGTCACACTGTCATAATTGCTGTAGCTTTACAGTAAATCTTGAAATTGAATTGTGTCAGTCTTCTGACTTTGTTCTTCATTATGATTGTGTTGGTTACTCTGGGTCTTTTGCAGATCCATATTAGCTTCAGAATCAGTTTGTTGATATTCACAAAATAACTTGCTGGGATTTTGATTGGGATTGCATTGAATCTATAAATCAATAGGAAGAATTAACAGTTTAGCAATATTGAATATTCCTTTCCATGTACATGGCATATCTCTACATTTATTTAGAATTTATTTGATTTCTTTTATCACACTTCTTAGATTTCTTCATACAGATCTTGTATCTATTTTGTTAAGTTTATTCCTATGTATAATACTTCGTGTGTGTGTATGTGTGTGTGGGGGGCATGCTAATGTAAATTGTATTCTGATTTTAGTTTCAAATCCAACTTGTTCATTGCTGGTATATAGGAAGGCAATTGACTTTTGTATATTAACTTTGTGTCCTATAACCTTGCTATAATCACTTCTTAGTTCCAGGAGTTTTTTGTCAATTCTTTGGGATTTTCTACAAAGATAATTATGTCATCCTTGAACAAAGACATTTTTATTTTTTCCTTCACAATCTCTATGCCTTTTATTTCGTTTTCTTGTCTTATTGCATTAGATAATTTCACTGACTACGGATTTCTAGGTTGGTGGTTTTTTCTTTCAATACTTTCAATACTTCACTCAATTCTTGCTTACGTGGTTTGTGACAAGAATTCAATGTAATTCCTATCCTCTATAGGTAAGGTTCATCTATAGGTAAGGTGTTTTTTTCCCTCTGACTTTTTTCACGATTTTCCTTTTTGTCTTTGTTTTCTGCAATTTGCATATGATATGCATAGGTGTAGACTTCTAGTGTTTTATCCTGCGTGGTGTTCTCTGAGCTTCTTGGATTTGTAGTTTGCTGCCTGTTATTAATTTGAGGAAATTTTTAGCCATTATTACTTCTAATACTTCTTCTGTTCCCTTCTCTCTTTCTTTTCCTTTTGGTATTCTTATTATGCATGTGTTACACCTTTTGTAATTGTCCTACAGTTCTTGAATATTCTGTTCATTTTTTCTATGTTTTTCTCTTTTTATTTCAGTTTGAGAAGTTTCTATTGAGATATTCTCAAGCTCAGAGATTCTTTCCTCAGCCCTATCTATTGGTGAGCCCAGCAAAGGTATTCTGCATTTCTGTTACAGTGTTTTAGATTGCTAGCAATTTTTTTTTTATTCCTTCTTAGGGTTTCAGTCTTCCTGCTTATGTTATCCATCATTCTTGCAATGTTGTTCACCTTTTCCTTTAGAATTCTTAGCATATCAATCATAGTTATTTTAAATTCCCAGTCCAATCATTCCAAAATCATTGCCATATCCGAATTCAGTTCTGTTGCTTTCTTTTTATCTTCAGACTTTTTTTTGTCTTGCCTTTTAGCATGCTTTGTATTTTTGTTGAAAGCTGAACTTGATATATTAGGTAATAGAAACCAGATAAATTGGCTTTAGTGTGACAGTATACATTGATCTGGCTGGGAGTTATATTGTATTTGCTGTTTGCTGTAGCTGTAGTTGTCTGAAATGTCAGTTTCCTCTAGTGTCCTTGTTTTTCTTTCTCCTATCAAGTCCTTGTTAAATAGAGTCTGAGCCTTTCAGTTTTTTTTAACTATAATCCGCTGTCATTGTGCAGGGGTTCTGTTGCTGAGTTAGAAGGCGGCACTGGGGAGAGGGAACATTCTATAGTCCTATAATTATGTCTCAGTCTTTTTGTGGCTCTGGGCCCCTGGGGTATGATCTTCACAAGTGCTTCTCAGCCTCCCCCTCCCCTCTTCTACTGACAGGAAGTCTAGAGGGGCTGGCTAATTGCCCTTCCCCAGGTCAGATAAAGTAGTTTCCCTTGAGTGCTGGCCTTTGTCACAGAGAATTGGAGGAAGAACAGGGTGCTCTGGCAGATTTCAACATGGTTGCTTTTGTTCCTGCTGGAAGCATGAGGGGATTTTCCTCCAATCTTCACAGTGAGAACTTGGTGGGGCTCCTGGAGGTGAAACTCAAAAAAGTGGGAGAGGGGACTAAACTGGTCCCCGCCTAGCGTTTTGAACTCTCAAGCTTGTCCACACTCTGCCCCCAGCAGTTGGTTAATTGCAGTTTGTGTTCCTACTGGTACTGTCTCCACCAGCAGGCTTCTCTTCTGGGGCTCCCTGTGAAACAGGAGGGAAGGGGGCAGAGCACAACCCTTAAAGAATGACATAGCCATTGAGGATATGACATAAACTCATTAGAACCAACTATTCCCAATATGGTGGAAGATTTGACTTCCCTTAGACATTGAGCCTCATTTTATGCATACTGTAATGCATTAGCATCTAGAAGATGCACCCACAGGTGCCATGACTGTTCTGAGGCTGACCATAAAAGGCCAAAAAGTGGGTGGTGGCTCAATTTCTGGAAATCTCCGCCCCTTCTCCAAGATGGAATAATCCTCCCATTTTATTAGCCTACGGAATTACGCAGCCCATAAAAACTAACCACCCCACATTTTAGGGCCACTCTCGCCTTTTGAGATGGACTGCATTCTATCTATAGAATGTGTAGCTTACTAAATAAATCCACTTCTTACCTATCATTTTGTCTCTCACCGAATTCCTTCTGCATTGAGACATAAAGAACCTGAGCTGCAGTAAGTCCTGACACCAGGTGAGTGATTTTAACTAAAAGACAGTGGGTTCAAGTGCCGATCTGAGTTTTGGCTGAGTAAAAGTCCTAGTTCGTGGGTTCAATTCCCAACCTGAGTTTTGGCTGGGTTTGAATCCCATCTGAGTTGTGTGGTTTCACCCATAAGCTATGATTCTCTGTATCTGCCTCTCTCTCTAGTTACAGTTTGCCTTGTGACTTCAGTTCTCTGATGGATCTAAGAAGAGATATTGTTTTTCAATTTATCCAGTTATTTTCTTATTGTAAGAATGGGAGTGATGCTTCTAAGCTTTTAATAGTGCAGAGAAGAAATCTGAAATCTAGGTTACTGTGCCTGAGGTTCCTTAGCTGACAACAGAGGGACCTAATTCCACTTGAATGACCCATTTCCTTTCACTGACTTTGGTTTTTTTCATGCTACTGGTGTTTCTCTTGCTTCTTTGATCTACTGAGAGCAGCAAAGAAGGTGACAGTTAAAATTGTGGTCAGCACCTGGCCCTACAATGAGATTGTGAACTTCCAGATTAGTAGAAGGCAGATGACAGGTGGCCTCCAGCTTGTGTGGGGTTTACCATGCTAAAGCCAGCTTCAGTCCCAACAAAGACTCTGGCCCGCACCCCCGTGCGGCCCAGCTAACCTGCTACTTCTCTGTTTCCCAGTCCTAAGGTTCTCCCAGGCCTCTCACTGACCAGCTCTTCTCCAAGGGCTACCTCCAGGGAAAGTCTAGAGAACATCCAGGGAGGCAGCAGCCGTGACATAATCAGAGTGCCAACAGTGATGTGGACCTTTGTCTACAAAATCTTCTCCAAATTGCTGCTGGGAAAGAAGACGACAGTGAGAGTTCCTCGGCCTGATGTGGACTGTGGCAACCAGTATACAGGGGTCTGCTGGCTGGAGGAGGAACCCCCCAAGTCTCACCAGTGTTGGGGATGTCCTGAGCCTTGGCCCCTGTGGAACTGAGTTTCAGACCAAGACTCTGGGAGCAGGCATAGTCACTGGACACAAAGCTGCCTGGAGCCAGAGTGGAGCTACCAGTAGAAGAACCAGGGAAGGAAGCAAGCAAAGTGGTGGGAGTGTGTTGAAGGCCCTGCCCAGGGCTGCAGATACAGAACCAGAGACGCCCATGCTGGAGTAAGGCTGGGAGAGTACCAGTATGATTGTTTGCAATGATTTTTTTAAATTATTTTTGAAGATCCTTTCTTAACCTTTAAGAATCAGAATAGTTAACATTTGAAACATTTTCTGTATCAGTTAGTTTTTAGGTGTTAGAAACTGGCAAGAAGCCTGAGAGGAGGCTTAATTCTGGAAAGTGTGTCTTTTACAACAATCTCAGTGTGAAATTCATTTTTACAAATGAATTTTGACTCCTGTGGTGAACACACGCTGATAAGCTGACGCATTCTAGTATCTGATCTGGTCACGGTCTTCAAATGAAAAAGCAAGCACTTGCTGTCCTTTGAAATATCTGCTGCATCTCCTGCTGCTGTGTGTGCGTGAGTGAACCTGCTTTTGTGGTTGTATTTTTTGTGTTGAATAGCTACTTTGAATTTTCATGATTATGCTTTGATTATTCATAATTTTCCATTTTATAGAACTGATGTGTGTTGACAATAAACTAAATAAAAGAAAGAAATGTGTGAAATAAATAAGTGGTTAAAAGAGATCATTTCCTTTGGGGGACAGAGGATGGGAAGGAAACTGGAAAGGGGGTTCACCGAGGTCTTGGGAGTTTGAATGCATATGTTGAGAGGTAATTACTCTCCCTGGGGGTGGAGTCACTTGCGACTCCCCTAAGCCAACTCTCAAAGAATCATGTAATTTTCGATGATGCCTGCAGGAAGAGCTTGTCATCATGTTTGATAGGATTGTTGATCTACCCAGAGGAAGAGGAAACTGGGGGATGTGGTCCTTGAAGAGAGCATGGCCAGCCTGCACTCAGTATGCACACTCATGTGAGTTTCCCATGGGTCAAAAGAACATCTGGGAAGCTAGCCAAATTGAACCACTTTGCTGCATCCTTCTCAAGCATGCTGTCTGCAGGTGAGGGAATCCAGGATCAGAGGAGCATTGGGCTGTCCTGGCAGGAGCAGGATGGAGCAGAGATTGGGGGTTCGGCCAAAGCTGAGGGAACTGAGGAATAGGGAGGATCTGGGGAGGCTGTGGCTGCACCAATTCTCTCATCTCCCGTTATTGCCTCATCGCTGAAGGAACAGCAAGAGCCTGTGAGAGGGATCAAGAGGAAGTTTCCGGAGGCAGAATGGCCCCCTCCCCACAGCAGGCCCCCGACCTGCTGGGATCAGAATTGGATACAAGGGGGCTTCCCTGGTGGCGCAGTGGTTGAGAGTCTGCCTGCCGATGCAGGGGACACGGGTTCGTGCCCTGGTCCGGGAAGATCCCACATGCCGCGGAGCGGCTGGGCCCGTGAGCCATGGCCGCTGAACCTGCGCGTCTGGAGCCTGTGCTCCGCAATGGGAGAGGCCACAACAGTGAGAGGCCCGCGTACCACAAAAAAAAAAAAGAATTGGATACAAGGTCAGAGTTTGCAAACTGAACAGTATAATCAAAGTTGTATGAACATGATATGCTCTGTTCAAGATGCTATTGAGGGACAATAAGGAAGGATTCCACAGAGGAAATCAAAGGCAGTGATTTGAAAACGATAACAGACATGACAACATGTCATGTTACTACCCTGTGCTGTTAAGAGTGTTCAATCAGATCAATTCGATTATACATTTAAAAAAGGGTTTCTTGTGATTTTTTTCCCATTGAGATGAGGCAGAAGGAAAAGAATCATCAGCTTACTTTTTAAATTTTAAACAGAAGCAATATATGCTCCCTGTAAAAATGTACGTGCACCGTAAAAATTTATAGTGCCGTAGTACCCCCTAGTATGAATAAACCATATATATCTGTTCTCCTAGTAATGAGTAGGTAGTTCCAGACATCTGCTTTCACACTGCTTCTGTGAGCATCCTCTTGTATCTTTAGGTATTGGTGTGAATATTTCTGTAGAACAGATTTCTGGATGTGGAATTCTTGGTCAGAGGACGTTCATGTTTAGAAATCGGTACACGTTACCGAAATTGACCTTGAAATGGCTCTACCAATTTATAAGCCCACCAAAAATGCGCCCAATCCATGGGAATCTTTGTCTCTTCATGTAAGATTTCTATGGAGCCAATGATAACTTGACTTGCATGCTGTTGTCACAGTCTAGCTGCCCTCTCAGCTCTGCCAGTTTTGGTGAGTTAACCATCACAAAGGCTGCCTCAAGCAGGGAAAGCCTCATATCATAAGTGTGTTTTGTACACTGGATTGGGGTCCATACATAGATGCTGTGTTCACCCTTTCCCAGGTTTGCGGGCTAGCTGCATGGAAAATGTGAACAGTGGGGAGAACTGAATATACCATGTCCTAGTTTTAGAAACTTGCCAGAGGGTCACTGGGTGTGGGCTGCAAGGAGATGGGTGTGGATTCTGAATGTTCCAGCCTCCTAGGTGGCCTCCAGCATGGCCTTTATGGGTCACAGAACATGTAGCTGAATGTCTAAGATCTTTAACGTTGCCTTTTGTACCAGCTATATACCCAAATGTTTTAATACGCAAAACTCTTAAAGCAATAGATAATGATTGCATATGGTCAAGGAACATATTTTTAATGTTATCGCAAAACACCTGTGAGGACTCCAAACTATATGCACACTAATGTAAATGATTATAGAAAATAAAACCTCCGGGCTTCCCTGGTGGCGCGGTGGTTGAGAATCTGCCTGCTAATGCAGGGGACACGGGTTCGAGCCCTGGTCTGGGAAGATCCCACATGCCGCGGAGCAGTTGGGCCCCTGAGCCACAACTGCTGAGCCTGCGCGTCTGGAGCCTGTGCTCCGCAACAAGAGAGGCCGTGATAGTGAAGAGGCCCGCGCACCGCGATGAAGAGTGGCCCCCACTTGCCGCAACTAGAGAAAGCCCTCGCACAGAAACGAAGACCCAACGCAGCCAAAAATAAATATAAAAATAAATAAATTAAAAAAAACTTCCTTTCTCTGAATATCATTCATGGTATTAAATAAAGCTATAATTGTATTATAAAAGGTGGCCGAGCATATTTTCATAAGCTCAAAAATGTTTGATTTGTTAGAGAAACCACAGGAGGTAACCAAATGCCTTACGTGAAATTGTATAAACTCAGTGATGGGCTGGAGCTGGTGTCTCATGAGAGCTGATCGAGGGCATCTCTTCTCAACTTCACCAAAAAAGTCACATCAACAGCTTGAAATCAGCCACAGTGCGAGTCAAAAAATGCTACAGGGCTTCCCTGCTGGCTTAGTGGTTGGGAGTCCGCCTGCCGATGCAGGGGACGCGGGTTCGTGCCTCGGTCCGAGGAAGATCCCACGTGCCGCGGAGCGGCTGGGCCCGTGAGCCATGGCCGCTGGGCCTGCGCGTCCGGAGCCTGTGCTCCGCAACGGGAGAGGCCACAGCAGTGAGAGGCCCGCGTACCGAAAAAAAAAAAAAAAAGCTACAGATTTTTTTCCCCAGAAAGTCAGTTTTTAAATATTTATCAGACACCACTGCATTACTTTATCACTCCCTCTATATTACCATATTTTTAAATAAACCATTTGGGAATAATTATGTCCCATTATTCCTTAATACAGAAGTGTGTATTTTCTTAAAATAAGGACATTCTCCTAGATCAAAATCAGGAAATGAATATTTATCCAACATTACTATCTGATCCATGAACATTTTTTTAAAAGATTTTTTTGGTTGTGGACCATTTTGAAAGTCTTTTTATTGAATTTGTTACAATATTGCTTCTGTTTTATTTTTTTGGGGCACGAGGCATGTGGGATCTTAGCTTGCTGACCAGGGATCGAACCCACACTCCCTGCATTGGAAGGCGGCGAAGTCTTAACCATTGGACTGCCAGGGAAGTCCCTGGTCCATAACCATTTTTTCAAAATGTCTCTTCTTCTGAAAATAGTGTCTTGTATAGGTCTGGGATCCCACCCAGAGTCACCTATTGCATTTAGTTGTCATGTCTCTTTAGTCTCCTTCAATCTGAGGCAATTCCTTAGTCTTGCTTTATCTTTTTTATGACCTTGACATTGTTGAAGAGTATCAGCCAGTTTGTCTGATGTTTCCTCCTGATTTATGAATTTCGGGGGCAAGAATACCTCAAAAGTGATGCTGTTGTAGTCTTCTCCCTGTACTGTATCAGAAGGCACATCGTGTGAATTTATGTCATATCTGGTGATGTTAACTTGTCACTTGGTTGAGGTGGTATCTGCCAGTCTCCTCCACTGCAAAGTTGATAAGTGTTTTGTACTTCTAAAATAATTAGTATTTTGTGTTGAGATACTTTGAGACTTCTATTGGGGGGTAAAGTTTTCTCTTCTCCCCCATTTATTTGTTCATTTATGTATATCAGTACAGATATACATAATCTTGGATTTCATTTTTCTCAATCTGTAACTTCTATTAATTATTTTGATGTTCAAATTCGGCTATTGGGAGTCCCTTCAAGCGGGCTTTTCTGTCCATTTGACATCTCCCCACTATTCTTCGAGGACTTCCTTGCATTCCGGTAAAAGATGGTTTAGACCCATTCTGCTATGTGTTTCTTCAACACCCTCAAGCTAGTAAATCAATTCTGACACTATTTACCTAGAGGTAGTGTCAGATCCCACAGGTTAAGAGCTCAGTCCTATAAGACTCCCCCCACCCTTCTCACACCAATTACAAATCCAGGTTGCCTGTGTTTCTGTCCCACCCACCATAAATTGGAGATTCCCAAGACCCCTGCCTTGGGTTCTGTTAATTTGTAGAGCAGCTCACAGAACTCAGGAAGAGTTTACTAATTAGATTACAGGTTTATTATAAAAGGATATAGCTCAGGAATCAGATGGAATAGATGCATAGAGGAAGGTATGTGGGAAGTGGCACAGAGCTTCCTTGCTCTCTCTGAGCACCTCTCTCCCTGCATATCCAAGTGTTCACCAACCTGAAAGTTCACTGAACCCAGTCCTTTTGGGGTTTTATAAAAAGGCTTCATCACATAGGCATGACTGGTTAAATCATTGGCCCTTGATGACTGAACTCAATCTCCATCCCCTTTCCCTTCCCAGCGGTGGAGGGGGGTGCATGGGCGGGGGTTAGTTACAACCCTCTCTCACACAGTTGGTTCCCCTGGCAACCAGCCCCATCCTTACTGGCTTTCCAAAAGTTATCTCATTAACTTATCTCATTAACTCGGGTGTGGTTGAAAGTGGCTTGTTATGAATATCCAAAGACACACTTATCACTCTTATCACTTAGAAATTCCAAGAGTTTAAGAGCTCTGTTCTAAAATCTAGGTTGGGGCTTCCCTATGGCCGCTGGGCCTGCGCGTCCGGAGCACCGCAACGGGAGAGGCCACAGCAGTGAGAGGCCCGCGTAACGCAAAAAAAAATAAAAAAAATAAAATCTAGGTTGACGACCAAATAAATATTTCCCAGTATAAATCAGAACATCACACCCTTCTTACATTTTCCCTGCCCCAGCCCTGGAGTCCACCATTTCTCCAAGGAGCCTTAGTTCCTTTCAGTGGTAAAGAGTACTGAAAACTAAGTTCTGGGTGCAAGGTGTGCTCAGTGGTACAGGGGTGTTATTGTTTCTAAGCCCTCAAAGCAGACAGAGCTAGGAACTATATGTATGTGCACACACTACCTATCTGTCTATCATCTATCTATCTAATCTATCTATCTATCCATCTATGTATCATATGTGTGTTTCATCTATTACATAGTAAAGGCCATGAGTTCACAATTATTCTTTCATTCTCTCCTTTCGCTTCTGTTTTTCGTCTGTTGTTGTTTTTGTATTTCTTTTCTCTGGCTGAAGAGACAGCACACTTAGTGAATTTTTTTCTTTGATCAACCCCTTGTTGAGCAATTCTTGTCATTATTCATTTTAATGTTCAAATTGTCCCATGATTGGTCAGTGGAGCCCCTTCGACCTAGCTCCTATGTCTTTTTGTTATGTTCCCATCAGTTTTTTGACATTTTTAAAAAAATTATTTATTTATTTTTGGCTGCAATGGGTCTTCGGTGCTGTGCGTGGGCTTTCTCTAGTTGCGGTGAGTGGGGTCTACTCTTTGTTGCAGTGTGCGGGCTTCTCATTGCGGTGGCTTCTCTTGTTGTGGAGCATGGGCTCTAGGCATGCAGGCTAAGTAGTTGTGGCTCACAGGCTCTAGAGCACAGGCTCAGTAGTTGTGGCACACGAGCTTAGTTGCTCCGCAACATGTGGGATCTTCCCGGACCAGGGCTTGAAACCGTGTCCCCTGCATTGGCAGGTGGATTCTTAACCACTGTGCCACCAGGGAAGCCCCCCGTCAGTTTTTGAGCATGTTTGTACATTACAGCAAAAGTTGTTCCAGATTTACCTGTACTTTCTCTGCTCCAGCCCTGGAACCCACCATTTCTCCAAGTTCATTTTAGTGGGAATTGACAGTGAAAACTAGGATCTGAGCCCTAAGTGAACTCATTGTTTATGAAGTGTCCTTGTTTCTAGATCTTTCTAGAGCTAGAAAATATATACAAAACTATTAAAATACACAAGTTAACTGATACCGCTAATTTTATCCAGTGAAGTTTCTCCTCTTCTTCCCCCATTCCAGTTTCTTTCATGTCTTCCACAGTGAACACCCTGACTAGCAGCAACATGAATATATTTCTACTCATCAGCTCAAACCTACAACACGCACAAATAAGCTTTGGAATTGCCTTTTTTTTTTCAAAGAAAATCATATTCATACATGTACACATACACATCTATTGATACACAGGCAAAGGTCTCGCTTTTTCCCATTTTGGCTATACTGAGCCTTTTAAGCCTTTGCTGGCGTTTTGGTTCATACACTGGGGTCGGTGTATTTGTTCCGTCTAGAGGAAGCGGGAGAGCAAAGCACTGACTGGGTATCCAGGAAGCCGCCCAGGACCCAGCCCTGTGGCCACGAGGGCGCCTCACCACATGGCCAGGGCGGGGTCCGAGGGCTCATAGGGTTGTAACCAGGTGTCACTGTCCTCCTCTTCGGGGACGTGTTTCTCTCTAACTGGCAATGGGCAGATGGTCAGTGGATCTGGGTGTTCGCTGCCGTCATGGGCTCTAGGCCTGAAATACGCGCAGAGTGCCCCAGAGAAGGCGTCCGTGAAGGTGAAGATGTGGGAGCCATTGGATACATTGAAGAAGGACAGCTTTCCCGCCTCGCAGTCCAGAAAGATGCCCACGCACCGGGGTGGCACGCGCATGGTGAGCGCGATGCGGTGCGGGTCCAGCACGAAGTACTCGCAGCCGTTCCACAGCCCCATCACCCAGTAGCCACCCGCCGGGCTCAGGCGCGCCTGCCCTGCGCGCGGCACCGCTGCCAGGCACGCACCTAGGAACCAGCGGCTGCGGCGGCCCACGTGCACCTCCCAGTAGTGGCGGCCCGTGGAGAAGCGCTCCCGGCTTAGAACGCACATCTGCTCGGAGAACCGCTGGGGGTCACCGGCCGCTGAGCCTGGCGCCATCCTGCGGGAGGACACGCTCTTGCCATCCTCGGAGACCTCCAGGCTGGGGTGGGCGGAGCCAGGATCCAGGGTCACATCCACTGCGCAGAGGCATATGTTTAGTGCAGGTGAAGGACGGTTCTGCCCCTACTCCCACGCCTGTCCCCTCCCCCGACAGGCAAACCCTCTGGCTCTCCTGATGGACCAATCAGTGGAATAGTCACTCCCTCTCCTGCAACCCCCTTCCCACCACCCTGGTACTGAAGGGGCATGAAAGTCGCTTCCTAATTTTTGAAAGTGATTAGAGGAATCCCATTTCTTTCCTGAACCGGAAGGTTCTTGAATTCCATGGTGCCATGCAGAGCAGAGAGAGCAAATGAGGTAGGTTTGTGGGGATAGAGGTGGACTCACTTTCCCCAAGACCTGATCAACCGGAAGGAGCTTAGGGCTGATTCTGTCCTGGCTGCTCTCACCACCCTGTGTGACCATGAAATCACTAGTGAGCTCTGGGACTCTTTTACAGCAATTTTAGGATTTTAAAACTGTAGGGGACCTCTGAGATCATCTAGTCCAGTACCCTGCACTCCAACACCCCATCCCCCCAAAAAAAACCACACCCATTTGATGGATAGGAACCCTCTGTCGGATGATGTGGGAGGTTCCTTACAAACTCTGTATTCTCTCCTGCAAAGAGGCCCTAGTAGCAACCTTTCTGCCAGTTGGAAACAAATCTAGTAAAACCCAGAAAGCTAGGTGCGTGTGGGAGCATGTGTGTGCATACAAACGTGTGCACGTGTGAGTGCAATCACATTAATGCATGTGAGCATGTATGTGTGCAGGCATATGTGTCATATTATGTGTTTTATAAGTGAGCTTTTGTGTCTGTATGTGGGGCCCATACTTGGCTCCTGGACAGACCCTTCCTCTAATCTCAGTTCTGGATACCTCCCTTCTACTTAAGATCCAGCCAACCTAATTCACAAGGCACAGTTCCTTGGCTTCAGTTACCTGCATGTTGTTGGGCTGCTCTCCACTCTGAAACCAAACAGAGAGGAAAAAGAAGCTCAGAGATCTGGGTCAGTAACCCTAGAACCTTGAGGGCGGCTCAAAATGCAAAAGGGACGCCTACAAACTAAGTAACCTCGTTCCCGCCATGATAGCTGGCTTGGATCCAGACTGGCCTGGGTCCACCACGGCATCTTCCCGGGAATTTGGGATTGGGTAGGGGGCTGGTGTCAGTGCTGGCTTGTACCGAAGCTGTGTACAGGCTGAAGTTGTGCTGGGAACAGTGGGATGACAGAGCATGTGGGCAAAGAGAACCAATACAAGCAACTGGGATACCTTAAAGGATGGAAATGAAGCCTCAATCTCTGACTGGCTTAGTCTCCAGGAGGCCCAGCTGAGCTTGGCTCCTGTCCTAAGACATCCTCTGGACACCCTGTCTTGCCCTCTTTCTTAACATGAGCCATTCTGTGTGGATTTCTGTTTTATCTTGTTCTATTTTACAACAAAGAGAGCACCAAAGTCACAAAATGCAAAAGCAATAGAAGACATTTTCAGAGCTCCATAAATTTACAGGAAGGCCCTGCAACCCTGATTTTGCATCAGAATAACCAGTAGATCTTTAAAAATATAGAGCTTTTGCATAGAATAACTTAATTCGACAAAGGTGTCAATTCTCCCTAAATTTATGTATAAATTCAAAGCAATCCCATATAAAACTACTTTTGGATTTTTTTAGAAACTTCATAAATTCATCCTAAAATTTATATTTTAAAAAGGTCCATTAACTTTAAAAAGGAAGGGGAAATGGAGGAGGACTTGCGCTTTCAGGTACTTTAAAGGCCAAAGTAATATGTGACCAAAAGACAGACCCATGAAGACATGGGAACTGAATATGCACTAAAGGTGATACCCAAATCAATGGGGAAATCATGGATGGTGTCGTAGGTGGGATTGGGAAAACTGACACCTTATTCGGAGAAAAATTGCTGGGTTCTTGTCTAACACCACATAAAATGGTGAATTTCAGATGGATTAAAAACCTGCACATAACACATATACAGTGAGTAGAAGAAAATGTTAAGAGACTGTCTTTGTGACCTAAATGTAAGGAAGATCTTCAACAAAACTTCAGAAACACAAGCCATTAAGGTAAAAATGTGATGCATTCGCTTTTATCAAAATTGGTTATTTCGGGGCTTCCCTGGTGGCGCAGTGGTTGAGAGTCCGCCTGCCGATGCAGGGGACGCGGGTTCGTGCCCCGGTCCGGGAGAACCCCACATACCGCGGAGCGGCTGGGCCCGTGAGTCATGGCCGCTGAGCCTGCGCGTCCGGAGCTTGTGCTCCGCAACGGGAGGGGCCACAGAAGTGAGAGACCCGCGTACCGCAAAAAAAAAAACAAAAAAAAAAACAACTGGTTATTTCTTTTCAATAAGGGGCACCATTGGACAAAGCTAATAGCAGGTGACGGAAGAGAAGAAGGAATTCACAATGTATAATAACAATGAGGGATTAATATCCTATGTGTATATATCATATTCTACAATAATAATAATATCGCATGAAGGATGCCTGCAAACCAAAAGGCTCCATTCCCCAGCACTGACACCAGCCCTGTCTTGTGAAATCAACAAGAAAACGATAGCAATGCCATATGGAAAACAGGCAAAGGACAGGAACTGCTAATTTTCAGAAGAGGAAGCACAAAAAGCCAGCTGGCATATAAAGAGATGCTCAAGCTTCTTAGTGTGCAGAGGAGTGCAAACCGAAAGAACAATTACTTGTCCCCGTTGACTGGTAAACTCAGAAAGCTGGCTCACACGGGATGTGGGCACGAGGAGCCTTCACGCACTGCGTGAAGGACGATGGTGCTACTGCAGGAGATCCTTCCATCCCACTTAGTGACACATCCCCCACGGGCCAGCAGTTCCCCGCGGGCGTACACATCCCAGAGAAATCTCCACACAGAGCCAGAAGGCAACACATGTTCAGATATTTATTCAGCCTTGTTTGTGGTGGTATAGAGTTAGAAGCAGGCTGGATGTCTACTCCAGGAGGGTGGCTAGCTCAAAGGGAGTGCTCTGCAGCAAGGAGATACAGACTAGATTTACATGCGGCAGCAGGCATGGATAGTAAAACACAGCAATGAGTGAGATAAGCAGGGAACAGCACGAGACTGTACATGTCTTTACAGAAACTGAAGTGCACCGCACAAAACAGAAATTCACCTCTTGCAAGAATACATACAAAATAAAGATACACATTAGACTGTTTGTTTTATGGGGGGGAATGGAGAAAGGTACAGGGAGAAATAATTACATATAAGGTAACATGCCTTATATTTACATATAAGGTAACTCTCACCAGGAGTGAGGGTCTTTGAGGGGGGACACCAGGAATCTAGGTGATTCTGATGTGCAACTAGGATTGGCACCAATGATGTACCGTATGCTTACACTTCAGGATAATATAAAAATAACTATAAAAGTAAAACTCAAATATAACCTATACCAAGCAACATAGATTAGTACATGTGTGTAGCTATGGAATAAACCAGAACGAAGCATAGTTGGTTAGTCAGAGCAGGTGACTGGGATGCTGAGATGTGACGTGGACAGTGGGAGGAAAACGGGCTTCACTCACCAGCCTGGCCTTCAGCCCTTCTCCAGTCTGAAGTAGGCAAGGAAAAACAGAATTAGAACAGCAGGTCCCTGAAGCTTCCTTGTTCACATGTCAAATTTTGCACCCACCCCTGCGCCTCTCCCCTTTCTCCTGCCACCCACACAGCCAGCGGAGTTCCAGCCTGGCCATCATACCTGGCTGGGAGATAAGACGAACATACACGGATAACCACATGCTACAAGGTGGACAAGAAATAGTTCTAAGGGGGAGTCACTTACCCAGCTCCACTTGAAGTTTCCCTGTAAGCAGAACACACAGAGAAAACATCAGCCTTTGGATGAGTGGAACCACCTTCCCAAGGCGGTTAGGCCACTGGGAAGAGGTTTCTTAGTCTTAAACCACTGCTCACCCCGACCCCATCCTAGATGCTGCATCACCCATCTGCAGGATTCTTTTTTTTTTTTTTTTTTTGCGGTACGCGGGTCTCTCACTGTTGTGGCCTCTCCCACTGCGGAGCACAGGCTCCGGACGCGCAGGCTCAGAGGCCATGGCTCACGGGCCCGGCCGCCCCGCAGCATGTGGGATCCTCCCGGACCGGGGCATGAACCCGTGTCCCCTGCATCGGCAGGCGGACTCTCAACCACTGAGCCACCAGGGAAGCCCATCTGCAGGATTCTTACACCTCATCCTATTCTTTGCTCTAAGGCAGAAATCTGCACAGCGCTGGGAAGGGAGAACTGGTCTTGATGCTGAGGAACCTCTTTCAAGGGTTCTGGTCTGGTTCGGAGAGGCTACTGCTCCCTTGCCCTGTAATACAAGCTTTTCCTGGGGAGGAAGTCCTGTGTAAGTCCAGGCACTGAGCACACCCTGCAGGAGCCTCAGGGTCACTTACTGGGTACATTATTTAAAGAACTAGGAGGACATCACACTCAATTATTTCCCCAGGCCAGATACCAAAACTCTAATATTTTGCCACTAGAAACGCCTTCCTCTGATTTCTCTAACCTTTATCTTTTAAAAGTAAGACTGGGAAAGGCAACAATACACACTAATTCGGCCTATGATGTTAATGAATTATTGTGGCTCTTTTTGCTGTTTGGTTGATTGCCTTTTTTGTTTTTGTTTTCCCCTCCATGACTAGGTAGACTGCAAGACAAGCTTCAACTTTACTGCTTTGTCTGGTGTTTTACTGGGGCAGACAAGGTGGTTCTCAAGGTCTTCCCCCACCCATGGTGGCCTTCTCCTCTCCTCTATCCCCTCTTCCTTCGGATTCACTCTTCCCTCCTCCCCCCACATGGTTTCAAGGTGCTGAGTCCCCCTGGGAAGAAAAGTGGATTTGATAAATTGCTTTCACTTTGGTGCAAATTAAAGCTGGCTTCCTTCCCAGTGACATTTGCATTAAAAAGAGGTTATCCTAGGAAGATGAACCAGAAGGAGTAGACCTTTTACAGTGGAATTGTAAGTGAATTGTACAATTGGCAGGAGAGGGCCTGGCAGAGCCTTTCCAGAGGGTCTTAGGTCAGGCTTCCTTGACAGGTGCACACAAATCGGTTTCGGAGGGGAAAGGCGGGAGGCGCAGAGGGATGGATTTCGAATTAGAGCGCTGCCATCCATTGCTCTCCAAAGGGGGCCTAAAATCACTGAACCCCTGCTTCCACCGTGTGCCGGGGTTAACCCCCTAGCCCACAGCCAGCACCGTGGGCACGGCACCCAGAACTTACCCAGCTCTTCTGTGAGTTTCCCTGGAGAAAGAAACGAAGAAAAGAGGAAAATCTACATGGATCACTGAGGCCTTGCATCTCCAAAGTGCACAGACTTGGGACCCCATGTGCTCTGGAGAACCAGTTTGAGCTGGACTCGAGGGAGGAGCAGGCTCCGAGGCAGGAGAAGTGAAAGAAATCTTCTGCCGCCTCCGCCCACCCCCGCCCACCCCCGTCTCTGCCCTCTCCCAACCACCCCCCCGCTGTGACCTACGCGTCTTCTTCACCCAGCGTCCCCACTTCTGCGAGTCAGGGGTGTGCGCGAAGAGCGCGTCTTTCCCTCTGCTTACCTTTGTCCTTCTCCGCCTGCTTCTTCAGCTTTTCTGCAAGGAAGAAAAAAGGGGAGCAGACGTGAGTGTGCGCGCTCCCCTGCCTGTTTCCACGACCCATGCCAGCCCTGCCTCCGCAGGATGGCCCCTCAGCAGTGCCCCGCTGTGGCCGCCTCCACCACTTTGCTCTTGGGCAAAGCCAACTCCAGGAGGGCAGACCCCAGCCTGCCTGGTACCTTGGGACCTCCGTTGCCTCCGAAAGAAGTACAGCGCCAGCGTCGGGAGGAGAGCCAAGACGAGCAGCGGTCCCACCAGAGTCCCGAGGAAAGCTCTCTTCCAGGGAGAGGTTCCGGGTAAAAATACGTCTGGAAAACACCCCACATGGAGTTGTCTCGATTTGGTCTTCGCTAAACATGAGAAGACTAGTCTAGACACTGCGTGCCGGAAAACCTTCCCAGTGCCTGGTTGACGCTTCCTGGGCCCCAACATAGCCCTCTGTAAAACGGGCCTGAGAACCAATCTGCAGTGCTCTAGAGAGAGGTAGCGTCAGAGGACCAGCGGCGAACTTGAACTTGCGCAGCGCAGAGGAAAACACTGCAAACTGAAGGATGCGAAAGGAAGGCGCTGATGGGCTCTGCCCACTCCTCCAGCTTAGAACTTCTGTGACCACAGCCCTGACTTTCCTCTACTTCTTCCTACTCTTGCTTTACATCTAAGGGCATGACTATCCAAGGTGTTGATACCCGAAACCCAGCGAATAACTGCTCTCTACCACTCTGACGAATCCACACGTCATCTCCCGCTTCTTGCAAACACCTGGCTTCTACTTCTCATCACACCTTTGCAAGAACTGTTAGCAAAGCTTTGACAGCTGACTGACAGTTCTTCTCTTCCCTCTCCAGGCTTCCTAGGGAGGATCTGCCCAGAGGCAGAATGTGGCTCAGGGTTCGCAAGGACAGTGGCTGGACAGTAAAGAAATGAATGCAAAATAGAGAGCAACCCTTTAGTAACTCTTGCGGCAATTTAATAGAATAATTTTGTGTCTGTTGAAGATAATAAGAAATTGGTGCTTTTATCTCAGTGGTCTTCAAATTTTTTTATCGTAGTAAAATATACATAACATAAAATTGACTCTTAACCATTTTAAGCTTATAGGTCAGCAGCCTCAAGTATATTAACATTGTTGTGCAACCATCACCACCAGAACTTTTTTCATCTTCCCAAACGGAGACTCTATACCCATTAAACACTGACTCCCCATTCCCCCCACACCCCCCAGCCCCTGGTAACATCTATTCTACTTTCCGTCTCTATCAATGGACTCTTCTGTGTACCTCATATAAAGAGAATCATACAATATTTGTCCTTTTGTGTCTGGCTTATTTCATTTAGCATAATGTGTTCTTTCAGTTTTTAATTTTATTTTTCTAGCAGTGCATTTTTATTGTCTTGGTTAAAAGTATTGAGCTACAAAGGATTGGTCCTTCACCACAGGTGTTTTTGAAGCACTGACTTAGGGGTTAAAGGGCTCAGGGTCCTATGCCTCCCTGACCTCCAATCTCCAGTCTCTCCTGCATCTTTCCAGCTCCTCAGATAGCTACACACATTTCCATCTCAGGACCTTTGCACTTGAATGGCCTCTACCTGAACGGCCTCCTTGCAGATATCCACGTGACCCACACCCTTTGTCAAGGGTAAACACAAATTTAAAAACTGGATTTCCCCTGGTGCAAAAACGGAGGGAGATTCCCCTTTCCCTTCTCTTAGAGTATTTCCTTTAGAAAATTTGTAAATTCTTTCTCTATCCCCTCAAGATGTATACAAATCTTTTTGAAAGTTAAATAAGCCCCTTGCCAACTTTAAAACCCAGGAATATTTTTCTTGAGGAGCTAGAGCCATCTCTTTGAAATGGAAACATCAAGGAGAAAGTACCCCTATCTCCAGGTCTGCTGGGAGTTTCACTTAGGCACCTGGCTCCAAGTTGTAATTATGTGCTTGTCATGGAGATAAGAGATATCTTATTTCTCCTTTGGATAAAGACAATTAGGGAACACAGATGTTACTCCTTACCCAGTTACCAGGTAAATTTCGGGTGAACTATGTGTGACACACGGTGCTTATCAGGTCCTCTTACCCGAGGACAAGTTATCGCTTATAAGGGTGAGATTTCTTTCTGTTATGGTAATATCACTATTGATTTGGACCAATGTGAAACATGGCCCATAGGTTGGGTTTATTCCTCAAGACTTAAAACAATTAGAGCCATGAACGTTAAATCCTTCAAATGGGTGCCTCACGATAAAACTTTGATCCTATATAATGGTCTTCCTTTGAACTCAGTGCCTAACGGTCTTCGTCCCTGATCCACCACTTTTAAATCCATATATACACTCCACCCCGCCTTAGCCTGCTTCCCTGCTTCATGTTTCTCTGTCTCAGATAACATCTTCTAACATGTGCTGTAATTTATTCTTCTGTGTATCTGTTTCCCCTGCTGGAATGTGGACCTGAGGCCAAGGGTTTGGGGAACATTGTGGGTGATCAATAAATATTGTTTGAGGGATAAAATTAGGAACACATGGGCTCTCATGATGCCCTCTAATAACTAGAGTTTCTGGATTTTAGGGCCTGGTCTTTGGTTCATAATGTTGGCTTTCTGGGACCTCCCCCAATTACTGTTTGGGTGGTCAGTTGTACACTCGGTAGGTTCCTGATATTATGGCTGACTTTCAAGGTGTCAGGTTTAGCCCCCCCCCCCATACACAGCCAGGCTCCAGTGCCACTGTGTCCCAATAGATGGTCTCTGAGATAAAGGACATGGAGAACTTGAAGACTAGGAAGATGACAGTGCACTGGCACCCACTGACCTGCTATCTGGACCACGAACTCTTTCTTCTGGCCCAGGAGGGGGTTCTGGATGGAGCAGGACACATTGCTGTGGGCCCCCCCTTGGACGACCACAGAGGTTTCCAGACTGAACAGGCCTTGGGCATCCTTGACGATGACTTCAGTCTCTGGAGGCAGGCATCGTCCCTGATGGTCTGTCCACTGAGACTGTGGCTTGGGGTACCAGCCACTGGAGCTGCACCTTAGCTGAATGCCTCCCTGCTTGAAGCCCTCAAGGGAGATGTGAGGGTCCGAGCCCAGCCCTGAGAGAGGCAGGAAGAGTGGGAATGATGACGCTCCTTCCCAGAAATTGTATGTGAAGTTCATGCCACCATTCATCATCTGCAGTCACCATAAGGCGTCGTGACTGTGACTGCTCTTAACACACTTGCGGGCTTGCAGCCCTCCACCAGCGGGCTATAAATGACAGGCTAAATCACCGGTGGCATGTGGGGACAGCACTACCTCTGAAGGGCATTTTAAAATAGGGAAGGGCTACTAATATTTAGTCATATAATGCAAGGGACAGTCCCCCTAGAATGAAGAGTAATCCCACCCCAAGTTTCAATAGATTGTCTTTTCTCTCTCTTGAATCCCACTGGCACTCAAGTGGCTTTGTTATACATACTTCTTTATCTCTCTATCCAAGTAAGCTAGCTTTATATTTTGAATATGCAAAACATTAAGATGGTTTAAACATCAATACTGTAAAAAACAGTAGATCAAAAAAAGCCCCAGGGGCTTCCCTGGTGGCGCAGTGTTTGGGAGTCCACCTGCCGATGCAGGGGACACGTGCCCGGTCCGGGAAGATCCCACATGCCGTGAAGCGGCTAGGCCTGAGCGTCTGGACCTGTGGTTCGCAACGGGAGAGGCCACAACGGTGAGAGGCCCACGTACCGCAAAAAAAAAAAAAAAAAGTGGGGACTTCCCTGGTGGCACAGTGGTTAAGAATCCGCCTGCCAGTTCAGGGAACATGGGTTCGAGCCCTGGTCCAGGAAGATCCCACATGCTGCGGAGCAACTAAGCCCATGCGCCACAACTACTGAGCCTGTGCTCTAGAGCTTACGTGCCACAACTACTGAAGCCCATGTGCTACAACTACTGAAGCCCGCGCGCCTAGAGCCCGTGCTCCGCAACGAGGAGCCACCGCAATGAGAAGCCCGCGCACCGCAACGAAGAGTAGCCCCCGCTCCCCGCAGCTAGAGAAAGCCCACGCGCAGCAAGGAAGATCCAATGCAGCCATAAATAAATAAATAAATAAATAAATAAATAAATAAAGGTAGGAGGGGGCCTGCTTCCCTACACCTCCACCAAGAGTGTGTGATACAAATGTTGAATGTTTGCCAATCTGATGGGTAAAAAATTGTATCTCCGTAGCTTTAATTTGCCTTTTTCTCACTATGAGTAAAAGTAATCATCTTTTCTTATGTTTCAGGGCCATTTGTGTATCTTTTTTGTGTGCATTTTTTTGTTCATTTTCTAATGAATCTTTCTTTTTAATACTTTCCTTTTTTAAATTAGAGATATTTTCCCTTTCTCTGTTCTTTTCTATCTACTCTTGACCTGTTTCCAAATGGACCATTTTCTCCTCTCTGTTGGGGCTTGACCAGGTCACGCACCTGCCACCTCCAGCTCCCAGACCGCTTCCCCAGTGAAGTCGCTGGAGAGGAAGCGGCACCCGTATGGACCCTCGTCGGCGGGAACCACGGGGTGGAGCCTCAGTGTCACGCTGCCATCAGCGATCTCGTCCGTGACGAGTTCGGTCCTGTTCTGGAACTGCGCCATCTGCTGGCCATAGAACTCCTGCCGTTCCCGGTACAGGTGCACCACGTCAGAGGGCCGGCTCCGGAACCAGCGGATCTCCATGTGCTCGGCGTCCCGGTACGGCGACAGGTGGCACGAGAATTCCACCTCATCCCCGACGTGTGCCAGAATGGGTTCCCCATGGCCTACCACCCTGAATTCCTCTAGGACGAGAACCCAGACAATGGCCCAAATCAGCACTCCTCAAATATGATTTTTTGCAGTAAACCATTCAAATGACAAAGGTGAGACGCTCTACAGGATGACCGGTCCGGTTGCTTGAACAAGTAATTGTCATGAAAAAGTTGAGTGTGCCACATTAAAAAATACGCAAGGAACATTACAACCAGATACAAATGTGTGGTGCTGGACTGGTAGCTGGTTTGAACCTACCAACTGCAAACATTATTTTGGGGACAGTTATGTAAATATGGCCAGGGCATTAAATTAAATGGAATCTTTGGCAAAAAAAAAAAAAAGCAAGTTTCAAAACCATATGTACACTATCCTCTTATTTGATTAAAAATTTGACATATTTGCATAAATGTGCAGAATAAAAGACCTGAAGGGAAATAGACCAAATTATTGGTAGCAATAATTTCTGCCTGGTGGGAATAGATGTTTTCTTATTTTTGCTTTGTCTGATTTTCTAACATTGTATAATGCACATGGACAGCTTCTGTAATAACAAAGGGTATTAAAGTAATCTGGGGGGGGGCTCCTTGTTTCATGGGTTTTCCTATCTAAGGCCAAACCCTGCTTTCAAGATTTTAATTTATCTGGATCTTTCATTTGATTGTTCTCTGCAGTGATGTCTCTGTATGGCTCCTCTACTCCCTGTTTTCTGCAATTTCCATGAGAGTTGCTATTCCTGCTGCAGTGCCTCTCTACCCAGCATGACTTCATTCATTTTTCTGGCTTCTGTACACCTCCTTTCCTTCTTTCACAGCTCAGCTTAATCCCACCCTAAATTCTTCCTTTATGAATCTCTCCCATCCTTCACTTTGCCCATATAGCATGGGGGCACATTTCTTTACTCCATTTGAGAACCCCTGTTGCCCACTGGGTGTAGCCCTGATACCATCCCTACCAGCTTCCATCTCCAGTTTCTCTCCAGCTGTCCCTGCCCCCGTGCCTGACGCCTGGCCCTCTTCCTGGGCACAGCCTGCCTCAGTTTACTCTCCATCTGTCATCTTCCTGGAGAATATGCATCCTGCAAGGCTCTACTCAAATAATACCTCTTTTCCATGGCCCTTCATGGCTTTCTGGAAAAAACAAACTGGTCTCTTAGTTATGCTCCCAAATCCTTGGGTACATTTCTCTTGCAGCTCTGGTCACACAGCTGGACAGCCGTGTATGTCACGTCTGTCCCCCTCCCTTGAATGACTGAGGATCTGGGCTGTGCCTAGTCACCTTGGTATCCCTGGTTTCCAGCTCAGGGAATTAGGGAATTGTATTTGCATAACTAGTTTACACTCTCTGTTAGTTGCTTCTTTCATGAGAGATGGTAAGATTAGGATCCTCCCTGCCGTTCAAAAGCTATGGTTTATATGCAGGAGAGGAGTTAAAAATATTTTCCAACTGGTTCAGCCTAAGCACAGACCAATAAGAATCTCCTGGCACCCTGCTGCTATGCCTTCTGCCATGCTTGTGAGCTGTGGAGTTGTGGGTGGCTGCAGGGATGGTGGGGGAGCACTGTGGGGCTGTTTGGTGTTTGGGGGCGTGGCTGTTTAACAACTGGGATGGAAATCTTATATGTTAGCCCCTGGCACAGCCTGGTACCAGGCTACAAGATCTCAGCCCTGGAATCACCTGCAGGAGGGGTGGGCAGAAGCTGAGGTGCTCACGTCTTGGCTGTCTGGGCTGCAGATTAGACAGGTTACCTGAGTGCATCTCCCCGGGCTGAAGCAGGAGGAGGAGGTGAGTGAGGAAGGAGAGACTGCTGGGAAGACGTACTCGCTGGCAGGAGTCCAGGGAGACTGGGAAATCCATCACTTTTCCTCAGCAGTGGGGGCCACCTGGAAAGGGCAAAGAGGTACTGGAGTGACGCAGGAGAGCTGGAACTCCGTGCATCAGGCCTGACGTCTGTCACTGCCTCAATTATTTTTTGTCTGTTTCTCGCAGGCTCCAGCGCCTGGCTTCTTTTCAATCATAGCCAGATGTGAGAGCTGCTTCTAATTTTAACAGACGGCACTGCTTATGGCGTTGTTGGCCTTGCTTGGACTCACAGAGCTGAGAGAGGACAAGGCCAAAGGGTCCCAGAGGAAGCAGCTTCTGAGCTTCGCATTGTTTAGAGCCAGGAACAGAGCCATGCATTGTGTTGGGGCTGAGCTAGGATTTAGTGACTTTGCCCAAACAAAGGGAAACCTGTGAGGATTCCCAGATGCATTTTCCTTCTCTCTGCCCAGCCTTGCTCCCAGTTCCCTTTGACCTGGAACATCAGGTCCACAAAACAGAGGAACAAACACAGAGTTCCAATCTTTCCAAAGTAGGATGCATGCCTGGCTGCCTTTTAACTCCAACCACATCTAGGACACCTTCTTCCATCCCTGAGGCTTCAGGTGGAGCTCCCAGGAGGTCAGCTGGTGACTGTCACTGAGTCAGTAGCATCTTTGAGACCATAGTGATGGTACCGTCCCATCTAGCCCTCCCCGTGCCTCATCTGGGGCACTGGAGACCCAGCCTCAGGCAAGGGCTGTTCCCGCTTCACTCCTGATGCCCCTTTGGGACCTGAAGTAATGCCTCACAGCTTGAGAACCAGTGAGCCTGGGCAGCTGTACATCTTGGGAGATATATAAGCCTCTCCACATTTCTCCTCTATTTAGTTGTGAGACTTTAGACAGATTATGGACCTTGCTGAACCTTAATTTCTTTGCTTAAACAATGGAAGAAACCAATCCAACTCAGAGGGTTGTTAAGCTTAAGCCTCCTATGGGTGGCATGGGTGCTCTCTAAAGAAAAGTCAGGGACTTCCCTGGTGGTCCAGTGGTTAAGACTCCACGCTTCCAATGCAGGAGGCCCCCGGTTTGATCCCTGGTCAGGCAACTATATCCCGCCTGCATGCCGCACGAAACTCTCTCATGCCACAACTAGAAGATCCCACATGCCACAACTAAAAAGATTCCGCATGCCCCTAACGAAGATCTCGCATGCGGCAACAAAGATCCCGCGTGCAGCGACTAAGATCCGACACAGCCAAACAAATAAATACATATTAAAAAAAAAAAGTCAGCTCCTCTCTCTGCCTCCATCTTCTTCCAGAGGCTGCCTCCCTCTCCTTTCATGCCATCATAGCACCCCCAGAGCAGAAAGCCCTATGCAGTTTCTACTCTCCAGCTCCCCCAGTCTCCCTTCTCCCTCCGTCTGCCACCCCACTCCACTGTTTGGTTTTCCTTTTCCCACAGACCTGCGAGGTGGCACGTGTTCCTGGGGTCCTGTGGCTGCAGAGTCCCAGCCCTACTATCACTAGCGGGATGTAGATGAAGGACTTTATTTTTTTATTGAAGTGTGGTTGAGTTACAATGTTGTGTTAATTACTTCTGTACAGCAAAGTGATTCAGTTATACACACATATATTTTTTTAATATTTGTTTCCATTATGGTTTATCATAGGATATTGAATATAGGTCTCTGTGCTCCACAGTAGGACCCTGTTTATCCATTCTATATATAAAAGCTTACAGTAAAAAAAAAAAAAAAGTTGAACTCAAAAAGAGTAGAATGTTGGTTACCAGGGGCTGGGAAGGGGAGGGGGAAATGGAGTAAGTATTGGTGAAATGGTACAAACTTTCAGTTATAAGATGAATAAGTTCTAAAGAGCTAATGTACAGCATGGTGATCATAATTAATGCTACTGTATGGTATACTTAAATTTTTCTAAGAATAAATTTTTAGTGTTCTCACCACACACAAAAAAAGGTAGCTATGTGAGACGATGGATATGTTAATTAGCTTGACAATGAATGCACATATCAAAATATCACATTGTATACTTTAAATATATACAATTTTTATTTGTCAATCATACCTCATAAAGCTGAGAGGAAAAAGTATTAGCTTTTAGTAAATTATTTTTCTGCAACTATTCAGGTGGTCGTATATTTTTTTCTTCTTTATTTCCTTTAATCTGTTTTTCAATTGATTTATTTACCCAAATTGACAAAATTCTTAAACTAAAATTGTTAACAATAAAAAAAGAAAGCTTACAGTAGATGAAGGACTTAAAAAGCTGCTGGTCGTGCAGCAGAAGACTAGTCTAAGGAGGTGTGCAGGTGAGTTAATGGAAGGGAGGCTCCCTGACTGACCTCTGTGCCGGAAGGACACTGGCTGACACGACTACAGCAGGAGGGAGGGGCAATGGCCTATGAGTCGAGTGGGCCAGGGTCTGCGGGCCCTGCCCTTCCACACGCAGGTGGGAAGACAGAGGGGCAAGCTGGGGGAGCTCCATTCATGTTTCAGAAGGGACCCCTCAGGGAGGAGATAGGAGTCCCCTCTGAAGTGTGCCTGGCTGAGAGCCAGCAGCTACTAGAATCATTATTCACACAATAACCAGCAGAACAGAGACCTTGGGCCAGGGTCCAGGCTCAGGCTGGACAGTCCAGCCTCTGGCCCTTTTGGCTGATGGCAGGAATGTGTCTGTGACAGGCCTAGAACTGGCAGCAAAGGACATAAAGCCCCATGGGGTGAAGCCACGAGGGTATATCAGCACCAGCTAACGCCTTCCCAAACAAGAGGGGCTCAGAGAGCGTTTCTGGATCCATCTGGATCGGCCAGACTCTGAGGAATTGGTCAATACTTGTGCTAGGTGCTAACCTTCCCAAGGCAGCAATGGGGCATTAGACAGGCCCACAGCAGGGGGCAGGGGCACCCCACAGCAGGAGCACGTGCTCCAATATTCCCAGGCAGGGGGAGGCTGCCACCTGTCAGTCAGTGTGTTCCAGACACTGGAATTACTATCAGGAGGGCAGTTCTCTGCTGTGATACATTCATGGGATTTCAGTCACTGAGGTTGCAGGGGGAAGAGGTCATAAACACACATATACACATGCATGTGCCCACAGTAATAAAAACTAATATAAATCGAGCGCTTACTATCTACGAAGTACTTACCTATATCACACGTATTATCACTATTATTATAGGACCAAATTACAGGCAAGGAAACTGAGGTGCAGGGAGGCCAAGTGACTTGCCCTGCACACATGGCTAGAAGGTGGTGGAGTGGGAGTTCCTCCCAAGCTCTGCCCTTCTCTTGATACAGGTTCCTCACCTGCTGTCGTGTGTCAAAGTTGGGTGCGCCCTCAGTTTTCCTGTCCCGCAAACTGTGACCCCCGTTAGGAATCGCCTGGTCACAGACTGCAGTGCTCACCCTGACAGCATCTCACATGCACTGAAGAAGTGGCTTGAGTCCCCATATGTCAGCCACAAGACTAACCAACCAACAAATGCACAAAAATTTAAAAATCCACTTCTGATAAAACAACTTAAAACTGGAGTTTCCCTTAGACCTTATCAACAGCATCTTCTCTAGCAGGAGGTAATGCCTTGTGGCACCTTTCCTTCCAACACTCAAGGACCTGACTTTAAAGACTTTAATAGGAGGGAGACAGTCTGGCAAATTCTTGAAGGGACTTCAGAAGGGCTGAATGCCCCTTCCTGATCTAAAGAGCACCCGACTCCCCAATTGCTACCTGAAGTTTGCCTTTTCCAACCTCCCTTTGCAGTTGAAAGTCTCTGATCCTTACCCCTCTGAAGGGAAACACTTTCTGATTTCAGCTATTCGCATCACAGTGTAAATAGATTTCAGATTCTTTTTCTGAAAAGAAAAAGAATGGGGAGGTTTTGCTGGGGAAAGTTGAGACTGGCCACGTTGCATATTTGGGGAAGAGAGAGGATCCAGTGAGGGGAAGGACAGCCAGAAAGGGAGTCTCAGGCTGGAGCTAAGCTTTGCTGGTGGGGTACATGCTCCCTGCTCTCCAGGGAGCCTCTGAAGACGCAAGGAGGAGTAAAGGCCGTGCACACCTACGCCAAAGAAATGCTGCTGAAATGCGGCTACCTTCCACCCAAGCCTATCTTTCCTCTTCCTTCTTCTTTCCTTCTCATTTTTTGCCTAGCCTCACTCCAACCCCATTCCAGTTTTCTCCTCCTGCATCCCCAATTCCTAAACAACATTTATGTTCCCCTGATTTCCAGTCCTTCAGCTCTTGAATTTCTCTTTAAAGTTTTTTTTTTTTTTGCTGTACGCGGGCCTCTCACTGTTGTGGCCTCTCCCGTTGCGAAGCACAGGCTCCGGACGCGCAGGGTCAGCGGCCATGGCTCACGGACCCAGCCGCTCCGCAGCATGTGGGATCTTCCCGGACTGGGGCACGAACCTGTGTCCCCTGCATCGGCAGGCGGACTCTCAACCACCGCGCCACCAGGGAAGCCCGTTTAAAGATGATTATATTCTGCTTTTGCTAATTTGTAAGCTTGGGCTGCGTGTGCTTTGCCCTTCTCCCGTTCTCTGTATCCTAAGCTACGAGCCCCCAGGCATAGGGCTTTTGCACTCTTGCACCCCGCTCCCCTTCTAGCACCTGCTGCAATGCTCTGCCTTTCACAAGCTGTCAATTAATGCTCACTGGCTTGCTTTGGTTTTTATTTCAATAGGTCCACAAGAGGGTCTCCACCCCTTGTCTCTACAGGAGATGAATTGTCCCAAAGAGGGACCCTCTTTGAGGCTTCGCATGGCTTGAGGGGGAAATGGGATGTGTCAGAATCCTTCCTCTTCAAGTGGGGCTGCCTAAATGGGCATCTCCCCTTGGTCACACTGACATCCCTATCCTGCAGCCAGGTTCAGCTGATAAGATGGTGCCAACCCACCTTGCACTCTCTCCTAAGCCCTCATTTCTGCCTCCCATTTCTGAAAGGTGGAGGGTTCGACAGGCATTGAGAATGAGGCACATACCTGGCAAGTAGCAGCGAAGGGTCCAAAATGGCAGATGAATCCTGGTGATCTCAATTTCCCTGCAAGGGAGACAGTTGTGAAGTATTCAGATTCCAGATGCTAAGGTCTCCTAGACGTGGGCTGGCAGTTCAGCTGAGGGGAACCAGCTCATCTTTGACAAAATTACCCACCCACCTTGCACCTTAAGACACAACACTGCTTGCTCTGCCCTTTGCTATAAAAACCAAGATAGATAGAACAAAACGAGGAAGTCTCTGTCACATCCTGCCTGTGTGAGGAAAACCATGAATTGAATTTCCATGGAAAGTGTCCCTCCAAGGTCTTAGAAGGAGGGGAAAGGTATCTATCTGGTAGATTTGTAGAGACTGCAAACTACAGAGGCTCAGAGCAGGGAAAAATCGCTCCAGCTGGCTGCCCGGGATACCTGGGGCTCCAGGGAGGCAAGATGGCCATGCCTGGCTAGCCCCTCTCTCTTCACCATCATAGCAAAAGATACAGAGACAGGACAGGAATATCCACTAACTAAGGGTTAGAAAAGGTCTGGTGCTCAACTCTTACCCAGCTATACCCTCCTCTGCAGGGTAAGGACAGTAAGAAAAATAACCTGGTAAATTTGCCATAAGTAAAACCTGCAAAAGCTGTTCACATACAGCTTGGAAATACAGTGGGGTGCTGTACTGGGATTTCTCTAATGGAGTGGAAATCAAAAAATAAGAAGCAATGACTACCTCACCTCACCTCATTTTGCCATATGCCACTGTGCAACTTCGGTATTAGTGGGAGAGAAGCACAGTGGACCAAGGTGCCAGCCACCTGGCTGTACCCCAGCACTGACATCCTTCCTAGGGGACAAGTCAGATCTGTGACACGGGGTAACTCAAGCACATGGAAGACTCCCAGAAATGCCTGTTTGGGGAGGGGTTTGTGCAAGTGCTAGGGTTCTGGGTTAGTGGATGGAGGTGAAAACAGTGAGCTTTGGGGCACCAATTTGAAGGTCATGCTCCATATTCAGGCAGGCTGGTGCATGCATCCCAGGCTTATGCATGCACAGACACATCCCAGGACAGCAAAGGGGGCTGAGTGGTGAGCTCAGACGGTGAGCTCAGGTCCCTGGGGCTGGGGAGACAGAGGGGTGCTCAGGGACAGATTAAACATAAAATTGACACAATAGGGCTTCCCTGGTGGCGCAGTGGTTGAGAGTCCGCCTGCCGATGCAGGGGACGCGGGTTCGTGCTCCGGTCCGGGAAGATCCCACATGCCGCAGAGCGGCTGGGTCCGTGAGCCATGGCCGCTGAGCCTGCGCGTCCGGAGCCTGTGCTCCGCAACGGGAGAGGCCGCAACAGTGAGAGGCCCACGTACCGAAAAAAAAAAAAAAAGTAATGCCAAACTCTCAAGTATATGAATTAATCATTCTCTTCTGCTAAGGAAAAATAGCAAAAGAAATGGCGGTAAGAGCAGCTTAAGATAAGCTTGTGAGCACAGATGCAGGTTTGGGGGAGAGTCATCTTCTCTCCTGAGTTTGAGAGTACGTAACATGTTTTCCTTCATCTTCAGAGTCCATGCAGAAATTTGTATCACCCCTCTCTCTACCTCTCAGTACTCATTCTAGCTTTTCCAACCTTCTTTCTTTTTATTCTTGGCCCCTAATCTTTACGAGTCAAGCACGCACGGTGGTCACTTTCACCCCATGCATTTACACCCGGCGTCCCACCCACCTCTTCTCTCTGTCAATCTCTTTCCCCAAGTTCCTGCTAAAAACTTCTTCCAATGTCTTCATGGATGAATTCCTCCACCTCTCTCTGTGCACACACTTCCTCCTTCTCACTCTTCAAGTTGCCCCATACAGTTTGAACTTGTATAAATGTCTAATGGGGCCACATTTACAAATGTCTTTATGTGACTATATTTTCTTTTCATCTACAATTCCGGCTCCCGGTGTTCAGTGCCAAGTCTCCTTGACCCTTGGCATATTCTTGGGTACCAGCAGAGATTCCTCCTCATGAAGGATACTAGCTAATCGCATAAGTTGATACACAAAAGAGGAGACGGTCATTAAGGGAGATGGTTTTTGCTCTGCACTGCTCAGGGGCAGAAAGATTTGCTAATTTCTTCTTTTTTTTTTTTTTTCTTTTGCGATGCACGGGCCTCTCACTGTTGTGGCCTCTCCCGTTGCGGAGCACAGGCTTCGGACGTGCAGGCTCAGCGGCCATGGCTCATGGGCCCAGCCTCTCTGCGGCATGTGGGATCTTCCCGGACCGGGGCACGAACCCGTGTCCCCTGCATCGGCAGGCGGACTCTCAACCACTGCACCACCAGGGAAGCCCAGATTTGCTAATTTCGTACCAACCTTCCCCCAGCCCAAAGCATGGCCTCCTGAGCTTTCCTCAGTACATACCTTCTTTTGTTGTTTTCCAAGAAACTCAGACTGAAAGTCCTGTGCCCGTCAGCTGGCAGGGCACCCACCATTGTGCTTCTGTCACACAGACGGTGAAGTGCACACATGCATTGAGAGAGAGGGAGCAGCACACTACCTGTTCTCTGAACTGCAGGCGCTCATCTTTAGCTGGGTCCTGGGAGGTGTAAAGGGCTGCAAGGGCTGCACACGCCCTTCCACTGCCCAATCACCAGTCTCCAAGGTCAGCAGGCATTTCTGGGGTGACTTGAAGAGTATTGCCCAAAGGCATCAGCATTGGGCACTCCAGCCTCAGAGGAATTCCTTTCCGATAAAGAATTAGCCAGCATCCTCTTACAACGTGCAAAACCATATAGAATGAAAATTGGTTGTAAAGAAGCCACCAGCTGAATGCGGATCCTGTTGAGAACTGCCTGAGGGGGGGGAAAGGGGGATATCGTTCAGAGTTGACCTCTTCCGGTGACTACTAAAATGTTTGTCCCACAGCTGGGACAACACACCAACTCCTGAGCAGACCCCAGGAAGGAAAATGGAGGAGGGAACAAAGAGACTAAAATTAGAGGTAAGTTCCTCCACAGCGTGTAGGAGACAGAATACCTTAGAGATCACCTCTCCCGAGCCCCTCATTGCACAATCCAGAATCAAGCGGCAAAGTGTGTGAGTGACTCCACCAGTGTAACAGGAAGGCAGAGTTTCCATGACACCACATCCCTTGGGAGGTGCACACCCTATGGCCTGGGTGCAGTTCTGAGAATCTGCGCCAGGTGAGGCCGAGAGCTGGTCACGGACCCAGTTATCTCTGTTCAGACTTGGCTTTCAAGCCCGCAAGGGCGATGCTTCCCATCATCCCACTCCTGTTGCTCTGTGCACCTTTTCTGTCTTGTCTGTCTTGGCTTCTGAAGGGCAGAAATTCATTATTACACACAGAAAAAGCTGCACTGACTGTGTTCTGTACATTTGTGTAATGATTTCCTTAGAACGGAAGGGGATTTCTGGATAACAGAGAACATGCCTTTAAGGTTTTGAAGACTACCCTCCAAAAATGTTACACCTATTGCCACTTTTAGCAGCAGGGTGTAATGGTGCCCATCCCTGTGCACACTTTTAATAAATGCTGAAGTCATACATCTCTTGCATTTTGCTAAATTTATTTTAGTGTGCCTTTTCCTATCTCTCGTTCATGTTTATGGTCTACTTGTATTTCAGGGCTGTGAGTTGTCTGTTCTATCTCGTTTATATTGGATTGCTTACCTTTTCTTATCAATTTGTAGGTGTTTAGATATTTTGTATACTGATTA
Organism: Lagenorhynchus albirostris; assembly: GCF_949774975.1. Classification (NCBI taxonomy): domain Eukaryota; kingdom Metazoa; phylum Chordata; class Mammalia; order Artiodactyla; family Delphinidae; genus Lagenorhynchus; species Lagenorhynchus albirostris. The sequence goes on from NC_083097.1 coordinate 157,172,932, forward strand.
GAATAATTTTACCCATTGTTTCTGTTTTAACTTTACTTATGGCATCTTTCATCTTAGAGAGATGGAAAGTTCTAATGTAGATAAATATACCAATATTTTATAGCTCCTGGGGTCTGTTTCATGTTTTGAATATCAATATAATTTTTTTTTTTTTTTTTGCGGTACGCGGGCCTCTCACTGCTGTGACCTCTCCCGTTGCGGAGCACAGGCTCCGGACGCGCAGGCTCAGCGGCCACGGCTCACGGGCCCAGCCGCTCCGCGGCATGTGGGATCTTCCTGGACCGGGGCACGAACCCGTGTCCCCTGCATCGGCAGGCGGACTCTCAACCACTGCGCCACCAGGGAAGCCCTTTGCTTCCTTTTTCAAAGTGTCTGAAGTATATTTACATATTTGCTTCTCCATATGGACTTCAGAATCGTCTTCTCTATTTTTCAAAATAAACATCCTGGGATTTGGGTTAGAATGACTGACATCTTTATTATATGTTAATTTTCCATCCAAGAATATTGTCCACTTTTTGTCCTTTAGTCTTTTTGTTTGCTTCTTCAGGCACATTGTTAAAACTTTTTCTCCTAGATTTTATTTCATAGATTGTGTGGCTATCATGAAAGGGATTTTAAAAAGTGTTTTTGTTCCTTATTATTAGAGTATGGCGAAAAATCATTGTCTTCTTGTTTATATCTGGCACCTGACCACCCTTTAAAGCTCTCTCATCAGTTCAAATAATTTTTCAGTGGATTCTCTTGGGTTTTCTAGGTAGACAACTTTATCATTTGCAAGAAATAAATTTTTCTTTCTATTTAAATATTTATGCCTTTAAAATCATATTTATATTCAAAACATGAAACAGACCCCAGAAACTATAAAATAAATTATTAGCATATTTATCTACATTAAAATTTTATATCACTCTAAGATGAAAGATACCATAAACAAAATTAGAACACAAACAATGGATAATGTATATGCCACAAGATGAAGTCTCTGTATTTTAATAAGAGAACTTAATTTGTCACATTTATTGTGGCTACTGATTTTCTTTGACTTATTCTTGTCCCTTTACCTTATGTTCCTATGAGACATGCCTTCTTGTGTATTTTCTTTCCTGACTGGTTGGATCATACAGTTTTCTTTCTTTGTGCCCCCTCTAGTGGTTTCAAGGTTCTAGAACCTATTTCTACTTGTAACTACTCTTAAAAATGTATAAGCCTGTATTTTTTCCCTCAGTGTCTAGAAGTGCTGGTTACTTCTGAATGAGACAAAATATTGGGCACGCTTTACCTCTCTTCTTTTCCTTTCTACTCATCCCCCTCCAAACTCCCAGGTTTGATTGAAATAATCTGGAAGTTTTGTTTCAGATGGTTTCAAGTACAGTTTTTCCTTCTTCTATTTTAGGAACTATTTTCTAAAACTTACATTAAAAAATCATGAGTGCATTAGCAGCAATTACAGTAACAACCACAACTTTTGGCAATTTTATTGCACATCACTGTTTCTTGTGTTACATGTCTCATCTACTTTATCTTTCCTTGGCTGCATCTTGCTTGAAATATCCTCCAGTATTTTATTTCCATAAATGTCCTTCGATAGTGTAATTTCTCTGATTTCCTTCATTTCTGAAGATCTTCTTTTACTTTCTTAGTTGAAAGATTATTGTTCAAAAATGTGAATGTGTGTGTGGGAGGAAATGAAACTGTAATAGTCCCATGGGAAGAGGGGTGAGGAGGTAGAAGGTAGTGTAAACGACTTAATCCTGATCTCTTCCAGCAGAGTCAATAGACAGGGACCGGTGGTATTAACACATAATTTAGACATCAGGAAGTAATTACAGAAAAACCAAACCCGAAAGCCACAAAGTTCTCCCTCTGGCAACACAACTAGGATGATTAGGGAAGAGATGAAGCAGGGAGGGCGGTTAAAGGACTATGGTTTTTTGGTTATGTTTTTTGTCCAATTTTACTCTTTAAACATGAGCCTGCATTACTTTGATAAAATTAAGGTGTTTTTTTTTTGTGGTACGCGGGCCTCTCACTGCTGTTGCCTCTCCCGTTGCGCAGCACAGGCCCCGTGGCCATGGCTCACGGGCCTAGCCACTCCGCGGCATGTGGGATCTTCCCGGACTGGGGCACGAACCCGTGTCCCCTGCATAGGCAGGCGGACTCTCAACCACTGCGCCACCAGGGAAGCCCAAGAGGTAGGATTTTTTTACCTGCTCCCTCTGTGTTGAGCTGGGGTGTAAAACCATGGGATGGTTGCTCCTAAGCCCATTAAGAACTGCTTTTTGACCACAGTCCTGTGGGACTCCTGAATGTATGCCCTGTTGTCTATCAGAGCCAGTGATCCAGGGGCACTTCCCTCAGGCAGCAGCTGCAAAAGATCAGGTAGCAGACATGTGTATAAGATTCTTCCATGGAGATACTGGTGACTTGGAGTGAGCTAGAGAAAGAGGGCGAGGGGGATGTTCCCACACTTCCCTTGTCTCCCTGGAGGATTGCGGTCAGCCCATAGATGCAAGCTTGAATAGAAGCCTGACCCTCAGGTAGCAACTTTTGAAGTATGCAAATAGACCCCTTTAAGGGAAAAACCGGGGAGATGGGAATTTCTGCTCCCTCTACAATGAGCCCTACAATAAGCCAGTTAAGAACTGCTTCTTTGTTTGTTAGAGTCTGTGGGGCTCCTGAATGGAAGCCCTGTTGGCTATCAGAGCCATGTGACCAAGGGAGATGTCCCCTTGGGCAGCAGCCACAAAAACTGAGGCAGAGACATATGTACAAACTCCTTTCAGTGGGACAATAGCTACTTGGGGTGGGCAGGAGGGAGAGGGTGATGGGGAGTGCCTGCAGGCTTTCCTGGTCTCTGAGGAGGATTGCATCAGCCTTGAGATGTGTGCTAAATTAGAAGCCTGATGCTCAGGTAGCAGCTTTTAAAGTGTGCAGATAGACTCCATTCAGGAAAAGACTGGAAGATGGGCACTTTTTTCCTGCTCCCTCAGCTCTGAGCACTGGGATGATAGCTGCAGTTAAGTGTTTGCTCCCATTAATAACTGCTTCTTTGTTTGCTATCGTAGTTTGTGGGTCTCACGTGCACAAACCCCATGACTTGCAGAGCTAGGTGTTTTGGAGGCCGATCCCTCTGATGGGAGCCTTAAAAGTTGAGGTGCTAGTTGTGTATTCCAAACCCTTCACTCTTCAGACAGAAACTGGGAATTGGGGGTGGGGATCTGACTTTTTGGCACTGTACCAGGGGTGGGGTTTTTGGCAAGAGTGTGTCCCAGCCTTTCCTACCTGTTTTGATGTGGGTATTTGCTCATTAGCCCAATGTGTAGGAGTCACTCAGCCAGTTTCTGGATTTCTTTCAGAGGGAATTGCTTCATGTATAACTACCTCTTTTGTGTGTCCATGGGAGCTGGGGACGTTGTAGCAAATATAGAAATGAGACTTTTCTGACAAACAAGGAAAATAAGCAAACAATGAGTAGGCTGGGGAAACAACATAAACAGATCTGAAACAGTTAAGCAATCTTGGTTATTCTTTAGCTGTTACTACTAACAAACACTTGTAGCTAGACTTGTCCTTCACAAAGCTAAACAAAGCTAATTACTGACTCCATATGAATTGTACAATCCACCTGGCATTTACTCTCGCTGCATTCTTTTGTAGCAAATCATCCCTTGTAGCTGTTTACATTTCAGAAAAGGGTCTAAGGCCCGTAATGCAGAGATGACAGAACCAGTTACCAGGCTGCCTGATGCCAGCAGTTGTTACCGAGTCCAAGCTCGCTCTGCTCGCCACGCGAAAAGCCGGCAGACTGAGAAGATGGCAGACTAATGTCTGAAATACCATCTTTTCAGGGCTTGGATGCCAGTTTCTTTTATTAGCACAGAGAGGGGAAGGAGATGAAGTAAAGTAAAAAGGCCATAAGTTTTGCAAATATCCCCTGGCATGGCCAGCCTCGGGGCGGGGATGTGTTAATTTCTTCTTTCTTGCAGCCGTCTAGTGGTGGGCGGGGTCATATTATCTCACTGTGAGCTGAACAGAGGCACTTTAGTTTAACATTCAGGCAGAGGGGCAGGGTTCCCTGAGGCAGGCCATTATGTATGATTAAAATAACAAAAGCAAGGAAAAGCAAAGGTTAAAGTCAAAGAAACAGATCGAACATGGAGTCCGATTTAGCTCTTCCTTGTTACAGCGTGACTGTTTTAAAACATTGCAAGAAGAAGCAGAATGCAAGACCTTCACCACTTTGATCCTTATCACTTACCCTGGACAGAGAGTTCCACCCATAAGACCCCCTGTAATTCCCCAGGACAGGGAGACACAGTTCTTGAGGTGCTAGCCTGCTGTGTCTTCCTTTTGCCTGGCAAAGAAAATTAAAAACCTATTTCTTATCTTCCAAATCTCTGTCTCCGTATTTTTATTCAGCATGGGTGCACAGGGAGCCAAGATTTGGCAACGGAGAGTTTAGAAGTCTCCAATGTCACCATCTTTAAAGACCACCTGTGGCACTTTACGCTTTTGGTGCCTATGGTTTCACTCATTGGGCTATTAGAACAGCTGAATCCGGGAATATTGACATCAGATGCTGGTGAGCATGTAAATCTGTATAAATCTTGATCTATGTGTATTTTATCTTTTTATGTAAAATGAGGTACAGGATCAAGTTCAGTTTCTCTAAATGGGTAACAACTGTGCCAACATCCTTCGTGAATGGACTGTGTTTTAACACACAATGTCAACTCTGTCTACATCAAGTTTCTGTTTAACCTTGGATATGTTTCCTGGCTCTCTGTTCTTTACTATCGGTCCACTTGGCTATCTCTGCGCCCAAAATGTTGGCTGGCTTAATCATCACAGTTCTGGGATATGTCTTGATATATATGAGACTAAGATTCCCAGTCTTGTTCTTACTCTGCTGTATCTTGTCAATTCCTGGCTATTTGCTCTACCACATAAAATTCACTTACAAAGTTCTAAGAAAACTCCACTGAGATTTTCAAAGAAATTATTTTGAACGTATAGATTAATTCTGGGAGAAATGATATCTTTAAATTACACATATTTTATCTGAAAGATTTTATGTCTCTCCTCTTATTTCAGTTTTCTTTAGTGTCTTTTAATAAAGTTTCATAATGTTCTTTAATAAGTTTGCAAATATTTTATTGGACTTATTCCTAATTTACACACTTTTGATATTGTACATGGCATGTTTGTTTTTCTACCTTTGCTGTTTCTTTGCTGTTGTATAGAAGTGCAGTTTATTTGGGTTATTAATCTTAAGTCACATGAATATGATGAATTCATCTGTAGATTCTTCTAGATTTTCTGTGTAGCGGCCATTCTATTTATTCCTTTCTAAAGTTATAACTTTTTCCCATTTTATCCCTTATTGAAATGACTAGTACTCCAGTATAGTTTTGGAGAGCTATATTTAAGGCAATCATCTTTATTATGTTCCTGATTATGTGTGGTATTTGCTGTGATGATATACAATTTGCATGATGTTTGCTAAGTTTTCTTTTTTTTCAACAGATTAAGGAGGTTCTCTTTTAATTCTAGATTCATAAGCAATTTTCTTCTATTTTGGATTCACTAAAATTTTAAATCATCAATGGATGTTGAAATTTGTTTTTCACATCTGTTAAAAAATTATAGTTTTACTCCTTTAATTCATTAAGATAATAATTACATTAACACGTATTCCAACATTGACCTAATCTTTCATTCCAGGAGAAGCTCAATTTGGTCATCATGCATTATGGTTTTTGTACCCTTTGGTTTGAGTTTGCAAAATTTCTGTACTACTTTTATAATTTTGTTTCTGAATAATGTTGATCAATACTTTTCCTTTTCCAAACTGCCCTTGTCTGTTTTTTTTTTTTTTTTCGGTACACGGGCCTCTCACTGTTGTGGCCTCTCCCGTTGCGGAGCACAGGCTCCGGACGCGCAGGCTCAGCGGCCATGGCTCACGGGCCTAGCCGCTCTGCGGCATGTGGGATCTTCCCGGACCGGGGCACGAACCCGTGTCCCCTGCATCGGCAGGCGGACTCTCAACCACTGCGCCACCAGGGAAGCCCTCTCTTTTATTGTTGATTGATGTTGCCAGATGCTTACCTATTTTAATAGTACTTTGAATCATCTAACTTTAGCTTTATTAATCTGTACTATTTGTCTTTTTATTTCTACAAATCCTTCTTTTTATAATTTCTATCCTTCTATTCTCTTCCAGTATATTATGATTTAAATATAAATGACAAACAGATAAATGTTCAACGTTTTCATTTCTAATAATAATATATAAGGATATAACTTTGACTCAAACCAAATTAGCTCCATTTCATACATTATGATATATTGTGATTTCAATACCATTCAATTCTAAAAACTTTATAAGTACTATTATAATTTTTTCTTGGAGTCCTCAGTTATTTGAGAAGTGTGTTTAAAATTTTTCAAATATATAAGAATTTTACACTATTTTTATTATTGTTATTTAACTTAATTATATTGTATTTAGATTAGAGAACATTGCCTGAATGACACCAAATATTTGAGATTTTCTGAAAACCATTTTATGTGCTTGTACATGGTGAAAGTTTGTGAATGGTCCATGTGTGCTCCAAAATAATGTTTTCTGAGGAATCAGTATTCTAAGAATGTCTACTTGATCAAACTTATTAATTTGTAGTTCAAATATTATATTCTCATTAATTTCGTCTACTTATTTAGTCAGGTTCGAAAAGCACAGTTTGTCAATTTTTCCTTGTATATGTATCAATATTTGCTTTGTGAATATTAAAGATATAAGGTACATATACATTCAATTTTTAAATATTTTCCTAGTGAATTAACTTTTTATATTGATGGAATAATTATCTCTAATAGTGCTTTTTTCTTAAAACCTCTTTTTATTTTATTATTTGACACTAACATTATGGTTCTCCTTTGGTTAATATTTGTCTGGCATATCTTTTACCACTTTTTGTCTTCAGTGAATAGTTCATATATTTTATGTTTTTCTCTTATAATTGCAACACTGGGATTTTTTTTTCCTTTTCCATTATCGTTTATTACAGGATGTTGAATATACAATAGGACGTTGTTGTTTATCCATTCTATATGTAATAGTTTGCATCTGCTAGTCCCAAACTTGCAATCCATCCCTCCCCTCCACCCCTCCCTCTTGTCAACCACACATCTGTTCTCAATGTCTGTGTAGACTCCATTTATTCTTTTTTTTTTTAACACCTTTATTGGAGTATAATTGCTTTACAATGGTGTGTTAGTTTCTGCTTTATAACAAAGTGAATCAGTTATACATATACATATGTTCCCATATCTCTTCCCTCTTGCATCTCCCTCCCTCCCACCCTCCCTATCCCACCCCTCTAGGTGGTCACAAACCACCTAGCTGATCTCCCTGTGCTATGCGGCTGCTTCCCACTAGCTATCTATTTTACGTTTGGTAGTGTATATATGTTTTACTCCTTTAATTCCATGCCATGGAATTATATATGTTTTACATATATATGTTTTACATTATATATGTTTTATATATGTTTTACATATATATGTTTTACATTATATATGTTTTACTCCTTTAATTTTTTTACTCCTTTAATTCCATGTCCATGCCACACTCTCACTTTGTCACAGCTTACCCTTCCCCTCCCCATACCCTCAAGTCCATGCTCTAGTAGGTCTGTGTCTTTATTCCCATCTTACCCCTAGGTTCTTCATGACCTTTTTTTGTTTTTTCCCTTAGATTCCATATATATGTGTTAGCATACGGTATTTGTTTTTCTCTCTCTGACTTACTTCACTCTAACACTGGGATTTTTTTTTTTTTTTTTTTTTTTTGCGGTACGCGGGCCTCACTGTTGTGGCCTCTCCCATTGCGGAGACTGTGAATATACTGAAATAAAGGTGTAGACAGTTTCCCCATAGCCACTGAAGGAATTGTAGCTCTGTAGAGTTGTTTACTGACTTTTGGCAGGAGGAGGTTACAACCAGACCTGCATCTTAGAGAGACTCCAAGGCAGCAGCATGGAAAAAGGATGATTGGAATCTCCCAGGTGTAGAATGGCAAACCAGGCAGCACTAAAGTCATACAAGTAGAAGAAGAGAACTAGAAAAGAAGAAGGCTGCAATAAGGGGATAGATAGTAGGGAAGTTGATTCAACAGAAATAACTGGAATCCTGAGTAGAATTTAGTCTGACCTCTACTCTTATGACTTGGGACACTAAGGTGAGCACTCTCTTCACAGGTGACCTCTATTTGATCATTTGTTTTTGCTCATCTCTCCTCACCAGACAGAAATTAGCCTCCATGTGCTGTTTTCTGACATTCCCTGGGGTTTTTATCAGTGCACAGACCCTAGTATATGTTTGTTAGTTGAATAGATGAAAAAAGAAATGATGGTGTAAGCACCAGAGAAAGGAGTCTGGATAGGATAGCATAGACTTATTTCCCCTTGAGCATCCATCTAAATAAAATTACAAACCCTGGAAATAGCATGAGGCAACCATAAGGAAACACTGAAAATTTGAAAGAAGAAGATGTACTGACTAGGGGCATAGGTCTGGAGGAACAACATAGCAGCCAAGCATCTTATGATTCACCCCCTTACTCAGCAAAGGAATGTGGCCCAAGTAGGCTCACTCCACACCCACATCACTGACAACATCAGGTGGGCAAAGTGGTACTAGCCAAAGGATTGAGCAGGAACCTCCACTGACAAGAGGCCAGGGGAATCATTCTTTTTCTCTATGGGCCAGGGACTCCCCTCCATCACCTAGAGATACCAGGAAGTCTGACTTAGGGAAGCATCTCTATTTGCACAGGAAGCACTAGAAGGGATGTGTAAGAATCTCCAACATCACCAAGTAAAACAAGCAGACCAAAACAGCACAGTGAAGTCTTTGAAAATTAAATAGTTCTTGAAACCACTACTGTAAAAAGTGGATGAGGACCTGAGTGCTAAACCCAAACAGTGTGACTGCCTAATAAAACAGAAGCATCTTTGACTAGGATCTGGGATTTACTAATGTAGTATTAAAAATATTCAATTTTCAATTTAAGAATAGGCAATTGACTGATGCCAACACCGGATTGAATCAGATGTTCGAAATGAGAAGGAAATGAAGACATTCTCAGATGAAAAAAAACTAAGAATATGTTTCTAGTTGACTTAAAGAATGGCTAAAGAAAATTGTTAAAACAGGAAGAAAATGATAAAAGGAATCTTACAACATCAAGAATGAAGGAAAAAAATAGATCGATCACAAGTAAAGACAATAGATTGCCCTTCTCATAAGTTTTTGAAATTATCTTTCGTGATTTAAACAAAAGTTATAATTCTATCTCATTTGATGCTCAGTATAGGTAGAAGAAATACTTAAGGAAATTTTATTTAAAATATGGAGAAGTTAAAGAGAACTAAATGGAAGTAAGTATTCCACATTTTACTCAAAGTGATAAAATGTCAGTACTAGTAGGTTGTGGTACATATATTTATATCTAATACCCAGATGAAATGCTAAGACGACTATACAAAGTGATGTACTCAAAAATAGTGGAAATAGGGGTTTCCCTGGTGGCGCAGTGGTTGAGAGTCCGCCTGCCGATGCAGGGGATGCAGGTTCGTGCCCCGGTCCGGGAAGATCCCACATGCCGCGGAGCGGCTGGGCCCCTGAGCCATGGCCGCTGAGCCTGCGCGTCCGGAGCCTGTGCTCCGCAATGGGAGGGGCTGCAGCAGTGAGAGGACCGCGTAACGCGCAAAAAAAAAAAAAAAAAAAAAATAGTGGAAATAAATCTAGATGGAATTCTAAAAATATTCTAGTAATCCCTAGGAAGTCAAGAAAAGAGAAACAGAGGAAGGATAACAGGAAACAAACATAAAACAAATAATAAAATGCCAGAGTTAAGCTCTAAATACCAATAACTACCTTAAATTTAAATGCTATAAATACGCTAATGAAGAAATTGGCCGTGGGAATTCCCTGATTATTCCATTGGCACTGGGAATTCCAGTGGTTAGGACTCCGTGCTTTCACTGCTGAGAGCTGGGGTTCAATCCCTGGTCAGGGAACATAGATCCCACAAGCTGCATGGCACGGCTAAATAAATAAATAGGCAGAATAGATTTAAAAAAACCACAACCCAGTTATGTGCTGTCTATAGGAAACTCATATCAAATACAATGTCATTGGTAGAGTGAGTGGAAAGGATAGAAAAAGATATACGGCAGTGGTCGCCCTTCAGAGGGAGAATGGATCCTCCTCCTGCCTCTCAAAATTTGGTTCAGTTGTTGACTGATGATGTCATACATGCATCAAAAAGATATGAGGAAGTTTGTTAGTCACATAATGAGGCTTTCTGGGAAAAGCAAGGCAGACTCCTAAGCAGGTGTGAAAAATGGCAAAAGAAAGCAAAGAAAGGAAACTGACTTGGCTTTCACTGCAGTTAGGGGAAGCGGATGGGGTGAAAATTCCTTCACGCATGAGGCAGCGTTTCCATGGTTTGAACTTCTCTCTGATGCCAAAAGAGGGAGTGTTCAGGCTCTGTTCTCAGCTTGCCTAGCTGCGAGGTAAAAGGAAGAGGGGTGGTGGTAGTATAGACTGGAAGCTATCAGCAGTTAAACTTTAAAAGTGAAGGCATGGGACTTTTCTGGTGGCCCAGTGGTTAAGACTCTGCGCTCCAAAGCAGGGGGCCCAGGTTTGATCACTGGTCAGGGAACTAGATCCCGCATGCCACAACTAAAAGATCCAGCATGACGAAATGAAAATCTCACATACAGCAGTGAAGATCCCACATGCCGTAACTAAGACTCACCGCAGCCAAATAAATAAATATTTTTAAAAAAAAATAAAAATGAAGTCAGGGTAGTGTAGTAAAAAATATGGTGGAACAGGAAGTTCCACTTCTCATTCCTTCAAAGAGACACTAATTTAACAACAATATATGGACCACAGTACATTTATAGGAACTCCAGAAACCAGCTAGGAAGTTGCAGTACCACAGGTGAGTGCAAAACTGAGCACAGCTGTTTTGAACTGGAGAAGACAAACGGTTGCATTTTAGCTACTACCCCCCATCCCCCTGCCAGCAAAGCACAGTTCAAATGGAAGCAAGCACCCAAACTGTGATTTCTCCTTTGGGAGGGAGGGGAAGAGGGAAACGTGTGTCCAATATTCTGGTTCTTTGTGGGATAGACTGAGGGACTGGCTTCTGTCTCTCCTGACGGTGGAGAACCAAAGGGAACCAGCAGAGTCTGGATGCCTAGGGGCTGCTGAGAACAAAGAACAGGGCATTTGGCAGCAGTGTCGTAAATTCTGAAGTGCTGCAGACAGACACCAGAGGGAGCAAGAGATTATAAGCTCCCGAAAAAACAAACAGAGAAACCTTCCCAGTGGAGAAATACACACACAAGCCCAGAGGAGAAATCACCAGAAAAGATTTGAGAAGCCCCAGACTCCATAGCAGAGGTGACTGGTGAAGGTCTTCCCCTGCAGGAAGCCAGTCTTCAATTGTCTCTGTTTGCAGATAACATGATCTTATATACAGAAAATCTTAAAGACTCCACCAAAAAAAAAAAAAAAAAAAAACCTGTTAAGATTAATAAGCAAATTTAGTAAAGTTGCGAGATAGAAAATCAATATACAAAAGTAACTTACATTTCTATACACTAATCAACTATCTACAAAAGAAATTAAGAAAACAATTGCATTTACAATAGCATCAAAAAATTAAAATATTTTTGTAAATTTAAGCAAGGAGGTGAAAGATGTGAAAACCATATGATATTGATGAAAGAAACTGAAGAAGACACAAGCAAATGGAAAGATATCCTGTGTTCCTGGAGTGGAAGAATTAATATTGTTAAAATGCCCATACTACTGAAGTGATCTACAGGTTCAATGCAACCCCTATAAAAATTTTAATGGTATTTTTCACAGAAATACAATAAACAATCCTAAAATTCATATAAAACCACAAAAGACCCTGAATAGCCAAAACAATCTTGAACAAGAACAAAGCTGGAGACATCATACTTCCTGATTTCAAAATACACTACAAAGCAACAGTAATCAAAATACAGAACATTAGGGGAATTGCCATGGCTAGACTACCTGGGAACATATAGAAACAAACAAACAAATGAACTAGGTAGTTAGTGGTCTGCTCACTCACATCTTGGTAATAGTTTCATGTCCTCTGTGAGTGGACATGCCGAAATGTGGCCCCGCCGAAATGTGGCCCCTGCCTAACCACAGAGTCCTTCTAGCTAGCCTTACCCAACCATGGAGCCAATCCCACTGACCCTGTCAGCAGCCCTGTCTGACTAGAAAGACATGCCAGCAGCCCTGCCCAACTGAAGAACCTATGGCTGGTCCTTCCCAACCATAGGGCACCAGTAATGGGCCCCACTTGACCATGGACCCCACAGACCCCACCATTAGACCCCAATTACCTAAGGATGCTACCAGCTGGCCCACCTAGATTCCCAGGTGAGGCTGACTGATGAAGGTCTTTCTCAGCTGAACCAGCCTGGAAAGACTGAAAGGGGTGATTACTTCCTCAAATGACAGACACCAATGCAAGGATACACAGATCATGAAGAATCAGGCAAACATCACATTACAAAGGAAACTAATAAAGCTTCAGTAGCAAAAAGTAATAAAAATGGAAACCTACAAACTACCTGACAAAGAATTCAGGGTAATTATTTTAAAGTAGCTCAGTGCACAACAAGAGAACACAGGTAGACAACTAAATGAAATCAGGAAAGCCATACATGAACAAAATGAGAAGTTATTACAAAGAAATAGATACCATTAAAAAGGCACAGAAATTCTATGGCAGAAGAATACAATTACTGAACTGAAAAATTCAGTAAAGAGCTTCAACAACACACTTGATCAAACAGAAGAAAAAATTAATGTCCTCTAAGTAAAGTCATTTAAAGTTATCCAGACAGAGGAGCAAAAAGAAAAAAGAATAAAAAATCATGAAGAAAATCTGAGACTTATGGGACACAATTAAATGAAACAATATATGCATTATTGGAATCCCAGAAGAAGAGAGTGAAAGGGGGCAGAAAGCCTATTTTTAAAAAGAATGACTGAAAACTACCCAAATTTGGGGATGGAAATGGACATCCAAATTCATGAAGTCCAAAAATCCCCATATAGGTTAATCCAGAAATCTACACTGAGACACATTATAATTAAGTTGTCAAAGCTCAAAGACAAAGAGAGATTTTGAAAGCAACAAGAGAAAGTGATTCACCATATGCAAGGGAACCCCCATGAGACTATCAGTGGATTTCTCAGGAGAAACCTTGCAGACTAGGGAGAGTGAAATGATATATTCAAACTAATGAAAGGAGAAAACTGCCAATCATGAATACTACACCCGGAAAACTGTCCTTCAAAAATAAAGGAGATACAGACTTTTATAGATAAACAATAACTTAGGGAGTTTGTCACCACTAGAAGTGCTAAAGAGAATTCTTCAAGTTGAAATGAATATACACTAAACAGCAACATGAAATTATATGAGAGTACAAATTTTCCTGGAAAAGGTAAATATATAGACAAACACAGAATATTATAACACTGTAATCGTGGCATGTAAACTACTTTTAACCCTAGTATAAAAATTAAAAGAAAAAAGTATTAAGAATAACTATAACCACAAAAAATGTTAATGGATACACAATATAAAAAGAAGTAAATTCTAACAGCAGTAACAGAGTGTAGGGGAAAGAGGAGTAAAAATGTAGAGTTTTCATGTGATTGAACTTAAGCTGTTATCAGCCTAAAATAGACAGTTATAACATTAAGTAGTTCTTTGAAAGCCTCATGGTAACCTCAAAGTAATAATCAAAGAGAAAAGAATAAGGCACATCACTACAAAAAATCATCAAACTACAAAAAGCAAGAAAGTAAGATAGGAACAAAAGAACTAAAAATCAGAAAACAAATAAAATGGCAATAGTAAAAAAAAATTTTTTAATTAAAAAAATGGCAATAGTAACTCCTTACATATCAATAATTACTTTAAATGTAAATGAATTAAACTCAGTAAACAAAAGACAGTAGTTAAGTGAGAAAAAAAACAAGATCTAACTATATCCTTTCTTCAAGAGACTTGCCTTAGATTTAAGAACACAACAGGCTGAAAGTGAAGGGATGGAAAAACATATTCCATGCAAATGGTAACCAAAAGAAAGCAGGGTGGCTATACTCATATCAAAAAAAAAAAGGCTTTTAGTCAAAAACTGTCATAAGAAACAAATAAGGTCATCACATAGTGATAATAAGGTCAATTCAACAGAGAGATATAACAATTATAAATACATGTACACCCAAGAAGAAAGCATCTATATGTAAAGCAAATATTGACAGGTGTGAAGGGAGAAATAGACAGAAATGCAGTTAAGAGTAGAAGATTCAATACCCCACTTTCAATAATGGATAGATCATCCAGACAGATGAAACAGCCAACTTTAACATTATAGACAAAATAGACCTCACAGATATACAGAACATTGCAGCCCAAAGGGACAGAATCCACATTCTTCTCAAGGGCACGCAGAACATTCTCCATGATAGATCATATGTGAGGCCACAAACAAGTCTTAACAAATTTAAGAATATTGAAGTCATTCCAAGTATCTTCCAAATACAATGGAATGAAGCTAGAAATCAATAACAAAAGGGAAATGAAAAAATTCTTGTGGAAATTAAATGACACACTCTTGAACAACAACTGGGTCAAAGAAAAAATCAGAGGGAAGTTAGAAAATATCTCAAGACAAATGAAGATGAACTCATAACACAGCAAAACTTATAAGACACAGCAAAAGTAGGACCAAAAGGAAAAATCATAGCAATAAAAGCCAACATTAAAAAAGAAGAGTTCTGGTTCAAGATGGTGACATAGGAGGCTCCTGAACTCACCTCCTCCTATGGACACACTGGCTCTACAGCTCCATAAGCAACAATTCCCTGAAAGACATCTAGAAACTAAATGAGCAATTCCTACACATTCAGGCACACAAGAAAATAACCAGATCAAAATGTGTAGGAGAGACCAAGACACAGTATCACCATAAAACCCACCCCAGGCATGGTGACATGCAACCAGGAGGGAACTCACAACTCACAGATTCTCCCTGAGGAGCAAAGGGTTTGGACACCACAGACCTTAAAAGTTGTCCCACCTTTCAAGTCTTTCACCTGAGAGGTGGGATCTTAACAAAACATTTAAAAATATAAGCAATATATAAAAAGAATTATCCACCATGATCAAAGGGGATTTGATCCAGGGATAAAAGGCTAGTTCAATATCTGAAAATCAATCAGTGTAATCTACCAAGTCAACATGCTAATGAAGAAAATTCACATGATCATACCGATTACTCAAGAAAAAGTATTTGACAAAATTAAACACCCACTCATAATTTTTTTAACTCTCAGAAAAAGTAGAAACAGGAAACTTTCTCAACTTGATGAAGAGTATCTAGCAAAACAAAAAAAATCTATAGCTAATAGGGTTCTTAATGATGGAAGGCTGATTTCTTTCCCCCAAGACTGGGAACAAGGCAAGCATCTTCACTCTCACCACTCTCATTCAACATGCTAATGAGGGACTTCCGTGGTGGCACAGTGGTTAAGAATCCGCCTGCCAATGCAGGGGACATAGGTTCGATTTCCTGGTCTGGGAAGATCCCACATGCCGCAGAGCAACTAAACCCATGCGCCACAACTACTGAGCTCACACGCCACGACTACTGAAGCCTGCGCATCTAGAGCCTGTGCTCTGCAACAAAAGAAGCCACCACAATGAGAAGACCATGCACCACAATGAAGAGTAGTCCCCACTCAATGCAACTAGAGAAAGTCTTCGCACAGCAATGAAGACCCAATGCGACCAAAAATAAATAAATAAATAAATAATTTAAAAAATAACTTAATAAGGAAAGTTCTAACCAGTGTAATAAGGCAAGAAAAGGAAATAAAAGACCTAGAGATTGGTAAAGAAAAACTAAAACTGTCCCTATTTGCAGATGACATGATTGTCTATGTAGAAAATCCCAAGAAATCCACTAAAAAAAATCTCCTAGAGGGCTTCCCTGGTGGCGCAGTGGTTGAGAGTCTGCCTGCTGATGCAGAGGACATGGGTTCGTGCCCTGGTCCGGGAAGATCCCACATGCCATGGAGTGGCTAGGCCCATGAGCCATGGCCACTGAGCCTGCGCGTCTGGAGCCGCAACAGGAGAGGGCACAACAGTGAGAGGCCCGCGTACCGCAAAAAAAAAACTCTTAGAAATAATAAGTGAGTTAATCTAGATCATTGGGTACAAGATAAACATACAAAAATTAATTGTGCAATGAACATGGGAGCACTGAAATTTAAAATACCATACCACTTATAATTGCTCAAAAAAGGAGAAATACTTTGACTTAAATCTCTTGAAACATGTACAGGACTTGCATGCTGAAAAATACAAAATACTGATAAAAGAAATCAATGAAGATTCAAATAAATGGAAAGACATACTGTTTTCATGGATTGAAAGAATCAACATAGTGAAGATACCAATTCTCTCCAATGTAATATATGAGTAAACCTGTGCATTGGTATCAAAATCCCAGAAAAATATCTTGTATACATAGACAAGATTATTCTAAAATTTATATGGAAAATCAAAGAATAGCTAAAATCATTTCAGAAAAGAAGAATGAAGTACAAGGAATCAGTCTACCCAATTTCAACACTTTGTACATAGCAACAGTAATCAAGACTGTGGGGTATTGGCTGAAGCATAAACACATAGGACAATAGAACACAATAAGGATCCCAGAAACAGATGCATACAAATATTCCCAACTGATTTTTGACTAATGTGCAAAAGCAGTTCAATGGAGGAAGGATAGCCTTTTCACAAATTGTGCTAGAATAATTGAATAGTCAAAACAAGAACCACAATTTAAACCTCACATCTTATATAAAAATGACCTCAAAATGGATCACAGACTTAAGGACAAAATATGAAACTATAAAATTTTAGAAAAAAAAAGAAGAAAATCTTCAGAACCTCGGACTAGGCAGAGTTCTTATACTGGATACCAAAATCATAACCCATAAAAGGAAAAATCAATAAACTGGACTTCATCAAAATTGAACAACATTTTCTTTGTGAAAGTCCCTGTTAAGAGGATGAAAATACAGGCTACGGACTAGGGGAAAAATGCTGTAAACCACATATCCAAAAAGGACTATTATTTACAGTCTGTAAAGAACTCTCATGATTCAACAGTAAAAAAACCAAACAATCCAAGTAGAAAATGGGCAAAAGACATGAAGAGACATTTCAGAAAGAAGATATATACATAACAAGTAAGCACATGAAAAGATGTTCAACATAGTAGTCACCAGAGAAATGCAAATCAAAACCACTATCACCTTATATCACTACACACCTATCAGAATAGCTAAAATAAAAAATAGTGACACACAGGGAACTCTGCTCAATACTCTGTAACAACCTAATTGGGAAAAGAATTTGAAAAAGAATAGATACATGTATAACTGAATCACTTTGTTGTACACCTGAAACTACCACAGCATTGTTAGTCAAATATACTCCAATATAAAATAAAAAGTTAAAAAAATTTTTTAATAGTGCCAACACTAAATGCTGGTAAGGATGCAGAGAAACTAGTTCACTCACACACTGCTGGTGGGAATGTAAAATGCTACTCTGGAAAATGGTTTGGCAGTATCTAAAAAACTAAACATGCAATTACCATACAACCCAGCAATTGCACTCCTGGGCACTCATTCCAGAGAAACGAAACATATTCACACAAAAACTTGTACACGAATGTTCATAGCAGCTTTTTTCTTTGTAATATCAAAAACTGGAAACAGGGCTTCCTTGGTGGTGCAGTGGTTGAGAGTCCGCCTGCCAATGCAGGGGACATGGGTTCAATCCCTGGTCCGGGAGGACCCCACATGCCGCGGAGCAGCTGGGCCCGTGTGCCACAGCTGCTGAGCCTGTGCTCTAGAGCCCAAGAGCCACGACTACTGAAGCCCGCGTACCTAGAGCCCGTGCTCTCCACAAGAAGAGAAGCCACCGCAATGAGAAGCCCGCACGCCACAACTAGAGAAAACCCACGCACAGCAGCAAAGAACCAATGCAGCCAAAAATAAACAAACAAAAAAAAATTAATTAATTAATTTAAAAAAACTGGAAACAACCTTGATATGATATTTAAATGAATTTTGATACATCACTACCATGGAAAACTACTCAGCAATAAAAAGGAATGAACTACTAATAAATGCAACAACTTGGATGGATCTAAAGAAATTATGCTGAGTAAGATAAAAAGCCAATCCCAAAAGGTCACATATTGTATATTCCTCTTATATAGCAGCCTTTTTGTAAAAATAATTCCCATGCTTAGCTATTTCTTTCTTTTTTTGTAGCAGCTTTATTGAGGTATAATTCACATACAATTCACCCATTTAAAGTATAAAATTCAACGTTTTTTACCATAGTTACTGATATGCACAACCATAACTGCAGTCAATTTTAGAACATTTTCATCACTCCCAAAAGAAACCTCATACTCTTTAGTTGCCACCTCTTGATCTCTTCATCTGCTCCTGCCATAGGCAAACACAATCTACTTTCTGTCTCTATAAATTTGCCTGTTCTGGACATGTGGTCTTTGTGACCGAGTTCTATCACTTAGCACAATTTTTCAAGTTTCATCCATGTTGTAGCATGTACCATTCCTTCTTTATAGCTGAATAATATTCCATTGTGTGGATATACCACATTTCCTGTGTCCAATTATCAAGTGATGAACATCTGGGTTGTTTCTAACTTTTGACTATTATGAATAGTGCTACTATGAACATTCATGTACAATTTTTCATGTGGACATATGTATTTATTTCTCTTGGATATATACCTAGGAGTAGAATTCCTGGGTCATATAGCAATTCTATGTTTAACCTTTTCAGGAACTTCCAGCCTGTTTTCCAAAGTGGCTACATGATTTTACTTTGCCACCAGCGACCTAAAAGCGCTCCAATTTCTACATATCCTCACTAAGACTTATTATTATCTGTCTTTTTTTTTTATAGCCTCCTAGTGTGTGTGAAGTGATATTTCATTGTGGTTTTGATTTGCATTTGTCTGATGACTAATGCTATGGAGGAGTTTTTCATGGGCTTATTGAACATGTGTATATCTTATTTGGGGAAATGTCTATTTAGATGTTCTGCCCATTTTTTATTTGGGTTATTTGTAAGAGTGATTTGTTAGAGTCCTATATATTTTCTAAATACAAATCTCTTATCAGTTATTATTTGCAAATTTTTTTCTCATTCAGTGGGTTGTCTTTTCACTTTCTTGATAGTATCCTTTAAGAAACAGAATTTTTCAATTTTAGTGACATCACATCTATCTGTTGTTTTCTTTAGTTGTTTGTGCTTCTGGTGTCATGGATGAGAAACCACTGCCACATCCAAGATTATGAAATTCACCCACTTTTTTCTCTAAAAGTTCTAGAGTTTTAATTCTTACAGTTAGGTATTTGATCTATTTTGAGTTCATTTTTTTATATGGTTGGAGGTAAGGATCCAGAGTCATTCTTTTGCTTGTGGATATCCAGTTGTTCCAGAACCATCTGTTGAAAAGACTCTTCTTTTCTCATTGAATTATTTTGGCATCTAAGTAGCATTCTTGAAATATTAAAATTATGGAGATGGAGAATAGACTAGCGGTTTCCAGTTGTCGGGGATGGGATAGGGGAAGGGAGGGAGTTGAATATAGCTATGAAAGGGCACAGGAGGAATCCTTGTGATGATAAAACTGTCCTGTGCCTTGCCTGTATGAATGTTACTAAAGTGTGCTATTTATAGCAGATACATATAGGTTGTGATATTACCATAGTTTTGCAAGATGTTACCACTGGGTTAACTGGGTAAAGTGTACATGAGCTACCGCTGTATTATATTTTTAGAACTACATGTGAACCTACAATTATCTCAAAATAAAAGATTATTTAATAAACATTTTAAACATGCACACATATAGACACAAATGTCCCCATCTTTTCACTAGACCATTGTCTTGAAGCCTTAAGGATGCCTGAGAATACCAGGAATGTGCTGTTTCGGCAACTGGTATCATTTTATGATGCAGCTTTGCACTTCACAGAAATGGAAGGGGAACCTCTTGACCTTGGCTCAGAGGAGTCTCTAGGTATACATGAGCCTGGAGAGTTACAGAACATAGTCTCTCTGTGTTTCCAAAGTTGAATCAGGGGCCCCTGGGATGATGGTTGCAGCGCCTCAGCTTAGCAGTTTGTTCTTTGTCTTCAAGGTTTTCCAAGGATCAGGCTGGAGTGAAGGATCAGGCTTCCTACTCTAACTTTGCAGTGACCTTTGTCCATGAGTGTGGGGCTGGGTTCTGTGTGCATATACAAATATTACCTTCAGAACATTTGCTCCCAGGATGCAGAGAACACCTACTGTGTGCCTGTTTTTTGTATGGACACTGGAGAAACAGTGGTGAACAACACAGGCAGGTTGACATTCTAGTGAGAGACAGAAAATAAGCACATGAACAAAGACAGAATATCAGAGACAAATACATGCTATAAAGGAAAAATAAGGGAGGCTGAAGGGACGGGGGCTCTATTAAGTAGGGTAGTTCTAGAGGTTTTTGAGCAAAGATCTCCAAAAAGTGAGAGAATAAACTGGCTTGCAAAAATTTTGGAAAGATAGCTTCCAGGGAGAGGGAACAATGAGTAAAAACACTCCCTGCCCCGCCAAGCATGCCTAGCACTTCTGGGGGAATGTGAGGGGAGGGGCAATGTGACTTGAGCTCAGTAAACAGGGCAGGAGGCTGTCGGGGGAACAGTAGGGGTGGGAAGTGAGATTGAGAGGTGGGCAAGGCCAGATCATACAGGGCCTTGGAGAAAATGATAAGAATCTTTTGTTTCATTTCAAGTGTCACAGGAAGCCAGTGAAGGGTGGAGAGCAGGACAGAAGCATAATCTTTTTTTTTTTTTTTTTTGCGGTTCGCGGGCCTCTCACTGCTGCGGCTTCTCCCGTTGTGGAGCACAGGCTCCGGACGCGCAGGCTCCGGACGCGCAGGCTCAGTAGCCATGGCTCACGGGCCCAGCCGCTGCGCGGCATGTGGAATCTTCCTGGACCGGGGCACGAACCCGCGTCCCTTGCATCGGCAGGCGGACTCTCAACCACTGCGCCACCAGGGAAGCCCGCATAATCTAATTTATATTTTTAAAGTATCCCTCTGGCCTTTGTGTGGAGGATGAGTGTTTTGGGGCTCTAGAAGGGAAGCAGGGATCCTTAAAAAACTGAAAGTAGAACTACCACATGGATCCAGCAATCCCACTCCTGGGCATATATCTGAAGAAAACCATAATTCGAAAAGATACATGCATCCCAATGTTCATTGAAACATTATTTACAATAGCGAAGACGTGGAAGCAACCTAAATGTCCATCAACAGAGGAATAAAAAGAATGAAATAATAAAAGAAAGATCTACTCAACAAATTTCAAGTATATACAGTATTATTAACTATAAAAAAAAAGAAGAGAGAGGAAACAGGGAGACCACTATGAAGGCTGTCACAGTTGTCCAGGTGAGCTGTGAAGACGGCTCTGAATAGTGTAATAACAGTGCAAAGGTGAGAAGTGATTGGGCCAGAATGGTTTTGCAGGTAGAGCTGATACCTTGTTTCTGTGGACTGGACTTTGGGTATGAGAGAAAGGGAGTCCAGGTTTGGGCCCTGAGCAACTGGTTCAACAGTAGCTCTGTTTACTGAAGACTGGGGGAAAGCTAATATAATGCTAGATAATGATACATGCTAAGGAGGAACTAGAGTAGGGTCAGAGTCTGGATCACAGTAGAGCTGGGCTGGGGAGGTGGGCAGGGGCAATTTTAGATAGGACGCCCATTGGGGCAAAGAAATATTAATAGGTGTTCCATGTAAAAGGGGGTTCCATGGGAAAAAAAACATTTTGCAAAACAGTAGGTTAAAACAAATTGAAATTACTGCAGAATTCTTCAGAAACATCGATAGCCTAATGACATCATGAATCCAAAGGAGGGCAGGGGGAGGGCAGAATGTAGCACATAAAGGCTATACTCCTGTGATCATGGGTGCCCTCTGGGAACAGGGTCCCAAGGAATGCTGGTGCAGATTGAAGAAGAATACTGTTGATACACCAAGGTCCCTGCACCAGGAGCATGGGGCTCTGCTCTGGGAGCCCCTGTGGCCCCTCAAGCCATTTATCATCTTGTGGTGTTTTCCTTCTTGCCTAGATGTGGTGCCCTCGCCCAGCTGGAGCCCAGAGAGCACCCCTGTGGTTTGGATTTGCAGGGGCTGTGAAAGCAGAGGCACAGAGGCCCACCCTGGAGAGTAAAGCTATGGAGCCTGTCTATGCACCCACTAAACGCCCTTACCTTCTTCCTCTCTCCAAAACATGATCAAAGCCTTTCTCACTTAACACACTCTCTGAGGCTCCTAAACGTAAGAAAGCTCTGTACCTACCCTCTGACCTTTATCGTTATCTGATTGAGAGTGACCTGAACTCTGCACCCTCCATTAGCTGACTGAGCCGCAATTGCTGTGACAAAGTGCAAGTGTATGCGCCTCTTCAAACTCTGCCTTCTCTCTGCCTTCCCTTTTTCAAACTTTCAATTTGGAAATGTTCAAACACATACGAAGTAAAATATAATAAACCCTGATGTAAAATATAATATTTTTAATTTTAAAATATTTTTATTTATGCTATTTTTAAAAATAACATATAATAAAATATATTACATATAATATTTTATTATATGTAAAATATAATAAACCCATCACTAGCTTCAAAAGTTACCAACTCCTGGTCATCTTCTGCCATCTAAATTCCCACCTACTTCCCCTCAATCCTCCACATAATTTTGAAACAAATCTCAGACATTTTATTATTTCATCCATAAAGACTTCAGTATAAATAATACCACAATACTGTTATCGTGTTTTAAAAAAATTAATAACATTTCATATCATCAAGTATCCAGTCATTGTTCTCATTTTCCCAATTGTTTCACACAACATATAGATATATTTACTTTCTGTGTTTTATCAATATCCAAATAAATTAGAAATATCATCATTAGTTGATACAGCTCTTAAGTATCTTTTAATATGACAGTTCTCTCTCTTATTTTTCCTTGCAAAGTTTTGTTGAAGAGACTGAGTCGTTTTTCTGGTAGTTTCCCACAGTTTGTATGTTGCTGGCTGACTCTCTTTTAACATGCTTCTCTGTTCCTATATTTCCTATAAATTGGTAACTGGATCCAGAGAATTGATCAGATTCAGGGTTTTTTATTTTGTTTGTTTGTTTGGTTGGTAAGTTGTTTTTTGTTGGATTATTTGGGTTTTTTGTTTGTTTATTTTTTGTTTTGCTTACATCCATTCTTCCATTGGGAGTGGCAATAACATCCTAACCCCATGGTTACCCACTGATTATCAGGAAAGCTTTTATAAAGGAGATTTCTCATCAAGTATTTGGTTATACTCATGTATGTACAGAATAAATGCTTGATTTTGCAACCCCTCCCCCCTCACACACTTTGCTAGTTTTCAATAAAGTGGTTCCCTAGCATGCTTTAGGGCTTTCCTGGTGGTGCAGTGGTTGAGGGTCCGCCTGCCGATGCAGGGGACGCGGGTTCGTGCCCCGGTCCGGGAGGGTCCCACATGCCACGGAGCGGCTGGGCCCGTGAGCCGTGGCCTCTGGGCCTGCGCATCCGGAGCCTGTGCTCCGCGGTGAGAGGGGCCACAACAGTGAGAGGCCCGTGTACCACCAAAAAAAAAAAAAAAAAGTTGCTTTAATAGGAAGGCTGTCAATCTGGGGAGAAGGCAGACTCTTGTCCCCAAAACCAACTCCAAAGATTCTGCTAAGCCATGACAATTTTTAAAGAGAAAAAGGGGAGAATCTCAGTGAATCATCAAGGAAGGTGGTCAAGCTCTGCATCATTTTCCATTGCATGCAGGCTGGCTGACTCCTTGTGATCTTTCTTTAGGATGTTATCTCATCTGCGTGATCTGCCTGCAGGATTGCTAAGGGGGCTGCTGGGGGTAGAGAGCTAGTCATACTTTATTTAATTCTTCATTCCTACTTCTTTTATTGTTTTTAAATTTAATTTTATTTATTTTTTATACAGCAGGTTCTTATTAGTTATCTATTTTATACATATTAGTGTATATATGTCAATCTCAATCTCCCAATTCATACCACCACCACCACCATCCACCCCCTCCCCGCTTTCCCCCCTTGGTGTCTATACATTTGTTCTCTACATATGTGTTTCTATTTCTGTCTTCCAAACCAGTTCATCTGTACCATTTTTCTAGATTCCACATATATGCGTTAACATACAATATTTGTTTTTCTCTTTCTGACTTACTTCACTCTGTATGACAGTCTCTAGGTTCATCCATGTCTCTACAAATGACCCAATTTCGTTCCTTTTTATGGCTGAGTAATATTCCCTTGTATATATGTACCACATCTTCTTTATCCATTCAACTGTTGATGGGCATTTAGGTTGCTTCTATGAGCTGGCTATTGTAAACAGTGCTGCAATGAACACCAGGGTGCATGTGTCTTTTTGAATTATTGTTTTCTCTGGGTATATGCCCAGTAGTGGGATTGCTCCTACTTCTTTTAATCTAGGGAAAGAGTCAACAGATTAGGCAAGTTATCGTCTGCATTTAGTAGAGCATAAGTCAGGAGTTAGGTTAAATGTTACCTAGTGGCCTCATTTCTATAAGGTTTAAGGGGAACAGAAATAGGCAAAAAGGGAAGGGGCAAAAGAGCTGCTTATAAATCTCCACTGTTCGACATCATTCCATTTCTATAGAATTAGGGGCGAAGGTCCATCTTCTGTAACTTCTTCATGCTAACATAGGGCGTCATACACTTAGAGTGGAAGATGTCGGCCTGGGTCTGTAGCATCTCTTTGCTGACAATTTTAGTTGTTCACTTATATATATGGGCAGAGTAAGCTGCAATTATTATTATTATTATTATTATTTTTTGGCAGTACGCGGGCCTCTCACTGTTTTGGCCTCTCCTGTTGCGGAGCACAGGCTCCGGACGCGCAGGCTCAGCGGCCATGGCTCACGGGCCCAGCCGCTCCGCGGCATGTGGGATCTTCCTGGACTGGGGCATGAACCCGTGTCCCCTGCATCGGCAGGCAGACTCTCAACCACTGCGCCACCAGGGAAGCCTGCTGCAATTATTTTGATGCCCACAAAGATATAGGTTATTATGAGCGATAATGTTAATCCCATTCTCTTGAGGCCAGTTCGTGGAATTGTGCTGGCCATAGACTCTGTACTGCTCAAGATGGAAAAGCTTACGTCATGGCTACAGTCTGGTCATCATGCAGTTAGCTTTTTCCCTCTGGTGGCAGTTATAGCATCTGTAAAACAACTCAGGAATGTGCATCAGACAGTGAAAGATTCTGTGACTCTATTGTCCTAATCATTAACTACTGGAGCCCGCTCTTTTGTGACTCAGGGAGGCCTGGGAGATTTCAGCTTTTCTACAAACAAGAAGCAGGGGACACGGAGGGGCCTTTGTACTTGGCAAAGTGGGGGAGGGTTTTGCTCAGTTTCAAGGTGTTGGATATTTTTTGATGCCATTATCAATCCGCGGATTTAAATTTATTAGATGTGTTTGGTCCACTGCAGTTATAATTCTCACTGAAGTGCAAATCAGTTTGCCCAAAGGGGGTAGCTTCAGGTTGGCCCCGGATTCCTCTTGCCTGGCCCAGGTGTTTCAGGTTCACTCCCTCCCCAGTCAGCCATTTCTCCAAGGACCCCTAGTTTCTCTGCTTCACTAATGGGATTTATATATTTACCAGCCTTTTTTGTTCCTGGCCACGACTGGGGAGCTCAGAAAATGCTTGTTTCATTCTGCAGGAATTTCAGTTCATTCCTAAAGGTGTACAGCCACCCCTGGTTTTAGGTTTAACTTTGAAACATGGTAAACTAGAGCTCCGAAAGAGAACTTAAATTCTGTGGGTCAGCAGGGCGGCGTCAGTGAGACGCGGTCCCCCCGGCCTCCTAGAGCGAAACCAGAACTTAACCAGAGGGCCTGTAGAGCGCAGCGCCCCGGCGGCTTCTCTGTCTTGGTTACCTTTGCTCAAAGGTTGGGGTCACGGCCGCAGTTGTTGGGGGTACAGGGCAGGGGCCAAGCAGCTGTAGACTCCGGGATGTCAGATAGGTGCGCAGAGGGAAGGGCTGGAAGAGAACGTGTTCCCCTGCCTCTGGCTGCTGCGGAGGGAAAGGGTGGGCAAGCGCCTGTTCGTCCTGCGCGGTCCACTGGCTGCGGGAGGGCGGAGCGAGCGAGCAGTAGCAGAACTCGCTTAACCCCAGGGAGAAGTGACAGGGAAGTGGTGGGAGCTTGGCCAAGAGGCTTGCTCTGCGCCCTCTCAACGTCTCCCCGGTTGGGATCTGGAAAGTCACACCTGCAGCGTGAGCAACACGGTGTCCTCTCCAGAATCGAAATTTCCGCGTGGCATGGTGGGTTTTTTTTTTTTTTTCCTGGAACAGTGAAGTTATTTAAGTGGGGGTAAAAGGTAGGAAAGATCATTGAATTAACCCTTCTTTGGGTGTCCCTTACTACCTCTGGCAGGGACCAGACTATGCCATCCCGAAATAGGCCCCTTCCGCATAAGGTTCGTTTTGAGCTAAAGGCAATTGAGAATCACCAGGTACAGAAAAGGGTTCTCTGCCCCTATCTGCCTAAAAACAAGGCATACATTTCCCCATGGGAAGGCGGTGCTCTGTTCATGGGTACCTGGAAGAGGAAAGCCACTCATCCCCAATGACAGAGTCTGCACCCCAGATAAGTCTGCAAAAATAAGCCTTACTAAAATAACCCTTATCTTCTGTTGGTTCCCACATATATTTCTTAGTCACCTATCCAGAAATTGTCCTTTGCTAGCCAAAACCTCTTAACTTTGTTAAGAAGGGTATATAAGCTCTTGAGTCTAATCTTTTCTTTCAGTTTTGAAACTGAGTGCCCCTAAACCGAATTTCTCTGCCTAGTTTATGGTTAACATCTCTGTCCAAAGCTTTTTTCTTTCTCTTATCCTGTACCTGTTCCCCTTTTGGAATGAGGAGTATCAAGGAAAAGAGGAGATTGAAACTGAGCAGGATGCTGCAGGGCCTTTCTTGTGCAAAAGCCCTGCCAGGCTGCATCCCCCACCTCTTGAGTTTGTAGGAAAAGGCTTTAGTCTCCTAGCCCTTTCCTGAGTTCCAAAGAACAGATTCAAGCAGTTACTAATTAGGAAAGTGAGGGAATGCAGAAACAAAGGAAAAGCAGTCCAGAAATAATAGTTCAGCATAAAAACAGCACTAATTCCTCCTCAAGTGATATATATACATCTATGTCAATCTATACGTATGTAATAATCTGATACGTATCTTTGAATATTCAACAGGAACTAAGGCCCCTACTCAGGGGGCCTTAATTTAACTTAACTACATGCTGAGACCCCAAACTGGTCCGAACCAGAAGGTTGATGATTGAGATTCCTGGAGTACCACCCTGTTACCTCACCATCAACCAGTCAGAAGAAAGTCATGCATCCTGCAGCCCTCACCCCAAATGTTGCCTTTAAAAAATCTTCCCTAAAAGCTGTTGGAGAGTTTGGGTCTTTTGAGCACAAGCTGCCCATTCTCCTTGCTTGGCCCTGCAATAAAACTTTCTCTGATCCAAACTTCCACATTTTGGTTTGTTTCGCTTCACTGTGGGTGAGGCATATGAACTTGGGTTCAACAGCAGTTTCTTGTCTCTTCTGTGGATTCCTGTGCATGTCAAATTTTAATAGAATTATATACCTTTTTTTTCCTGTTAATCTGTCTTCTGTTAGTTAAATTCATATGCCCTCAGTCACTGAATGTAAAAGGGTAGAGGGAAAGTTATTCCTTCCTTACACTTCTAAGTAAATACCAGTTCAAAGTGAGTCTTAATCCTTTTTAAGCTCATGGGATAACTCTCTCCCTTTACAATGCTACTGTTGTCCTAAATCAGAAATAAATCCCAGTAAAGGGTCATGGTTGTCTTAAAGCAAAAGGACAGCTTTATTGTTTGAAAGGTTTGCAAACTGGGGATATGAAGCCTTTGGCTGTGACTGAAAGTACATTTCCCGGGAGTGGAGGAGGCGATGGATTTTTAAAAGCAAAAACCACAGAAGCCACAGTTGGGAGGCTTGTAAGAGACTTGGATGGCTCTTGAAGCCTGACCGCAAGTCCTTAGAGCTTGACTGAAACTCCTCAATGATTTGTTGTTGTTGGAGCTTCTTGTTAGGGGCTTTCCAGGCAGGATCCTTAGCAGAATCAGAAGTCCTTATAGCTGTGTGATTGCGGTTTTTCTAAGAATACGGAATGTATGACTGAACCCCCAGCCTGTCATAACCGCCTGGCTCCATTTTATTTTGGGTCCCTGTTAGCCATGCTGGGTCCATTTTGTATGTTGCTTCCACAGGGGATTCCTCTTAGTTTTACTTTTCCTTAAGGGATTTTATTTTATCTTTACACTAAGGAGCCCCCCCTGTACCTGCAGAATCGCAGGCTGCATTTCCCCCCAGAACCTCTGTCCAGTCTCTAAACACTTTTTGTTTCTGTAGCTTTAACTTTTCCTAGGATATTTTATCTTTCTTTCCACCTGAATCTGCACCTATGTGTTGGTGTTCCTAATAGTTACACCTAGATCCATCCTCTCTGTTCCTCCTGGTTTTTGTGCCAACAGTATTTTCCTCACAGGATTGTTCTGGGGATTAAATGAGATGGTCTGTGAAGTGCTAAGCCCTGCACTTGGCACATAGTAGGTGCTTAAAATGTTGGCTGCAGTTAATGTGGGTGTTTGTGTGTAATTTTCTCTTTCTTGGTCCTGCCAGCCCTGCCAAAGGGCCCTGCCACAAGCCAGGGTCTAGATGACACAAACTCAGTTTTGTCTGTCTTATCTGATTCACATTATCCAGGCTCACAGTTGACAGAACAACACAAATGCTAACTTATTCATTTACAATGGGAAATCTTATGTGTCAGGGACTGAAATATGCACATGGACAGGCATCATGAGATGCCTTGGTAACCAGGAAACTGGATTCATAGTCAGAAGATCACCAGGATGGGCAAGGACGACTAAGAGAAGGATGTTCTTTTAAGTACATGTATGTTCTCTCCCACTAAAACTACTAAGGCCCCCACTAAAACTACTAAGGCAGGCTTTGATTACAGAAGTTTTGAAAAGCTAACAAACAAAAATGTCAAAATCCCACCACTAGAAATGAATTTCTTTCTAGCCTTTTTGCCCCACTGTAGAGAGTGTTCTTCTGCATGTCTCTTTAAATAGGTAAATCATTTACAGTATAATGCTTTTTATCCTGCTCTTTCTTTCAATAGGAGTATTTTCCACCTTACTATTGATATTATGCCTACTGCCTCCCTATGTTCTGCAGTTCAGTGTTTCTCAGAGCCTAATAGAATTCCTTGGAAGCTTGTGACAAATACAGTCTTAAGTACCACCCAGAGCTATTAAAACAATTTCTGGAGGGTGGGTCTTCCCAGGGTGATTATTTTGTACACTGGAGCTGAGAATGAAAGACAGTTCGTTTCCATTAACCAGGACTATTTAGGAATGCTTTTGCTGCAAGTAATGAAAGACTGACTACATGGCTTGAACAATGAGAACATTTCATTTTGTCGTGTGTCAAGAGCATGGTGATGCAGACCAACATCAGGACTGGTGCAGCAGACCCGTGGCATCGATGGAGACTCAGGCTTACCCCATGTATTATTCAGAGTACTCCAGAGAAACAGAAACGATAGGGGGAGAGAAAGAGAGATTGACTTATTATAAGGAATTGGCTCTCACAGTTATGGAGGCCAGCAAGTTCTAAGATCTTCAGGGTGTCAGCATGCTCGAGACCCAAGAGAGCCAATGTTTTAGTTCCAGTCCAAAGACAGGAAAAAAGCCAACGTCCTAGTCTGAAGGCCATCAGACAGGAAGAATTCTCTCTTACTTGGAGGAGGGTAAGACTTTTTGTTCTATTCAGGCCTTCAATTAATTGGATGAGGCCTACCCAAATAAGGGAGGGCAACCTGCTTTACTCAGTCTATCAAGTGTGAATCTCATTCAGAGGTAAAGAAAATGTGGCATATATATACAATGGAATACTACACAGCCATAAAAAAGAATGAAATATTGCCATTTGCAATGACATGGATGGACTTGGAGGGTATTATGCTAAGTGAAATAAGTTGACAGAGAAAAACAAATACTATATGATATCACTTATATGTGGACTCGAAAAAAAATTTTTTTTTAAATGAATGAATATAACAAAAAATGAAACAGACTCAAAGATACAGAGAACAAACTACTGTTTACCAGTGGGGAAGGAGAAGGGGGGAGGGACAATATAGGGATGGGGTGTTAAGAGGTATGAACTATTATATATAAAATAAGCTACAAGGATATATTGTACAACATGGGGCTTGTAGCTAATATTTTATAATAACTATAAATGGACTATAACCTTTAAAAATTGTGAATCACTATGTTGTATACCTGTAATGTATGTAATATTGTACATCAACTATATCTCAAGTTTTTTGAAGTTTTTAAAATGTGAATTTCCAGTATAGAAATATCTGGACACCAGTCAGTTGACACAAAATTAGCCATCACACCCTATCTTCTGCCCTGCACTCATCCGTTGTTTGCCTTTGGATTCTCCTGTGTGCTGCTTCATGGTTACAAGACGACTGCAGGTGCTCCAGGCATCATACGGACCTTTAAGCAGGAAGAAGAAGGAGGAACAGGCAGTATCAGCCAGCTCTCTTCTGTGCTGGTTTCCTTTTTTTAATTAAAAACAAAATCTTTCCTAAACCCACAGTAGACTTTCCCTGAACACCTCAATGGCCCAAATTGGTTACCTGGCCTCCTTTGGCTACAAGGGGGAAGGCTGGGAAATTGAGTATCTGAAAAAACAATAAGAATCATTACACCAATCCTGAAGAGTCTGGGCATATTGCTGTCCCTTATAATTTGGGGGCTCTTTTAGCCAAGAAGAAGGGAGGTAGAATAACTACTGGGGAAGCGTCCAACGGTATCATCCACAGTCCACAAGCTGAAATCCCATCCCCGAGTGCCTCTCTGAGACTGCACTCTTGGCATCATTGGGATTTGGGATGTTTATAAGCTCAAACACATTTGTATAGACAATTTCTTGGCTTATCTCCCCCAAACTGATTCTCTTTATTATACTGAAGTTTAGTATTTTAATTCCTAGATGGTAGCCTTCTTCCTCCTGTTTCTGTGTCTTTTGGGGTTGAGGGAGGGTGCCTTGCTGTGGACCCCATATGTGTCCAGATTGAAACTTCTCAGGATGGAGGATGGAGGTCCTGGCACTGACTATCAGTGTCGGTGGCCATGTGGTGCCCAGATCCCAGGGGCAAACAGCTCAGCTCCAGAGTATCCTCCCACCCCTTCTGCAATCAGAAGCCTCCCCCTCTCCCCTTCTCCTGCTGGTTTCTGACAGATGTCCTGGATGTGCTCACAGGTGATGCCTGTGCCACCTCCCTCCCCCCAACAGCCCATCTTATGACCCAGTGCCCCGTGCTGTGCCATCTTGGATTGGGTGGAGTGGTCGGGGGTGGGGGGAGTGTACATCTCTACAGGATGCAGATGAGATGTTTCTGCTTCCATGATTCAGTTCTTTCAGCAGATGGTACTCCACGCCTGCAGAATGAAGTCACAGGACCAGAGGTTTAGGAACACTGGTGCCCACCACGCAGGTAAAAATATGGACCTCAGCCTTTTCTGTAATTTTCCCTAGCCCAGCCAAGAACACGCCGTGATGTTTCACAAGACCTCACTATTGGGAGAAAAACCTACCACTGGCTACACTTGATACCCACAGATGCTAGGCAGTCTGGGTCCCTTACAGATACCCGCCCTGCTAGAGGCAGGCCTCTCCCCTAAGTGCTTCTCTGGGCTCCAATAGAGCCAGACCCAGCGGGAAGGAGTCAACATTTGACCCTGCATAAAGCTGCACTTCTAAGACCTCAAGTCCTATCTCAATATCTTTCTCTTCACTGGGGAATGAAGGAGGATGATCTACGCCCCTCAGGAGCCAACGCCTATAGGAATGTGACGCCAGTAACAATAGTAGTTAATACTGATATAGTGCTTATTATATGTCAGGCCCTGCTCTAAGTGCTTTATATATACTATTTTATTTTTCACAACAGTTCTGTGAAGTAGGTACTGTTATTACCTATTTTCCAGATGAGGATGCTGAGACCCAGGGCAGTTAAGTACCAGCCCAGGGTTACCCAATTACCTAGAAACCCAGAGCCCAACACTGATTCAAGATGGAGCAGGGTTCCATTTTCTAAGAACTGCCTCTCCAAATTAGGGAAATAGAGAGCTCCTTTGATTTTCAACTTCCCCAAAGTCTTATATAACTGTGGGTTGATCCATGTTTACAACAGGAAGTCTAATTCTCGCTCTCTCTTTTTTTTTTTTTTAAATGGGCTCCTACTTGGTCTTGGTGTCCTGTGGTCTGTGAGCGACAAGTGGAGAAAAATGCCATCTCCAAGAGGAGATCAGTCAGCTGGGCTTGGACCAGCTGGTGCCAAAGATGTTTTCAAGACAATGTTTCAAAGATGTCAAAGATCATAGCTTCTAAACTGCCCAGCTGTGTATCCTTGGGTGATTTGCTTACTCTCTTTGTTTCCTCATCTATAGGATGCAGGGTGGTATATACCGTGCCTTCATCATAGGATTGATGAGAAAATTCAATATATCAATATATGTAAAGCACTTAGAACAGTACCTAGTACAAAATACACACCATAAGGGTGCTCAATATTGTTGATTATCACTGCAGATACAAGTTTCAGCCAGGCCTTCTGAAAAAAAAAGACACATCTACTTTTGCCCCAAAAATGAGAACAGTAGGAGAACTACTGTCCCTTCCAGATCTTTTTCCAGGGATCGTGAGTTATCCCTTAAGAGTCCCTGATAAATGATGTTTCTGCAGGTTCCTCCCTGTCTCTCTTGCAGCTCAACAGTGCCACATAAGAATTTTACACACCCATTGTGTAAAAATCACTGACATTAAAAGGCAAACAGCAAAGAGAATAGCAACATTTATAGTAAATTCAAAAGGTAAATTTCTTTAATACATGATGCATTCCTACAATGTATAAAAACTCCACAAAAGATGTCAAGATGATACTTGATCTAAGAAGGGCCAGTGGTCGATGGAGGAGATCACTATAAGGGTAAGCAAATTAAACAAGATATGATTTTTTGCCTGGAAATTTAGAGAAAAAAACACACCTGTTAAAACTTAGTCCTGGAGAGGTGTGTGTGTAAAGGGCTCTGTATTTATGGCTGGGGACCTCGTAAATTGATATAATCCTCCTTGAGAGTAGTTTAGCAGTCTGATTCCATTTAAGTTTTATTAAGCTTAAATTAAATTTTTGAATAAATACTACACTCTCATGATTCAAAATGCAAGGAGTATAAGAAGGATATGCACTGAAAATACTCCTTCCCACCTATCTCCTCCAACAACCCAGCTACCTCCCCACAGACAGCCAATGTTAGTGGTTTCTGGTGTAAACTTACAGGGATATTTTTATGTACACAAATATGTACATATTTTTTCGTATACAAATATGTACATATTTTTTCATCCTTTCTTACACAAAGTATAGCATATGATAACTTGGAACATTGACTTCTTGCATCTTAGATATTTCCACACCATTTCATAAAGAGCTCCCTATTTCTTTTTTATGGGTGAATATTAGTCTGTTGCATGGTGTTAAGGGTTGTTTTGTATCCCCTTGAGAATTCTTCTGTTGAAGTCCTAACTCCTGACCCTGAGTAGCTCAGAATGTGATCTTATCTGGAAATAGGGTCACTGCAGACATAATTAATTAAGATGAGGTCACAGTGGAGTAGATGTTTCCAGCTCCAAGCTTGTACTACTCATTGCACGACAGGCCAATAAATTGAGAGATAAGTTGTTGGGGCAAGGAATAGTGACTTTATCTGAAAAGCTATCCGATCAAGAGGGGGTGGACTAGTGTCCCTAATAACCATCTTAATTTTCAGGCTTCTTTTATACCAAAAGGAGGGTGTGTGGCTGATTGTTGCAAACTTCTTGGCACTGGAATCCTTTGTTCATGCAACTGTCCAAGTAGGTCTGGTCACAATGTTCCTATAAACCTCCAACAAGACAAAACTTGTTCTCTGTTCTGCAACTTTTTAATGGAAAAATGTTATACCTTTAAAGGTCAGAGCCTTAAGAATGGGCTATCCTGTATATTTCAGGCTATAGGCAACATTTTTTTACAGAAGGTGCAGAGCCAGCATGACTAAGCACAGGCAACAGAGCACAAAGGTTAGAGCTAAAGGAATAGATCCAATGTGGAGTCAGATTTGTTCTCTGTTACATAGGTTGGGCCCTAATCCAGTATAAATGGTTTCCTTACATAAAGGGGAAATATGGACACAGACATGCACACAGGGAGAATGCTATGTGAAGATGAAGGCAGAGATGGAGTGATGTGTCTACAAGCCAAGGAACACCAAAGATTTCCAGCAAACCACCGGAAGCTAGGTGAGAAGCATGGAATAGATTCTCTTTCACAGCTCTCAGAAGGAACCAACCCTGCTGACACTGATCTTGGACTTCTATCCTCCAGAATTGTGGGACAATAGATTTCTGCTCTTTAGGCACCCCAGTTTATGGTACTTTGTTATGGCAGCCCGAGCAAACTAGTACATGTGGATGTACAAGAATTTTTTCAATTACTTTCCTACTTTGGACTTTTTAGGTTTTCTTCAATCGTTTACTTTTAAAAGTGCTGCAGTGAATGACTTTTGCACACACCATTTCATGAGTACACGACTACACCAGTATGGTGAATTTCTAGAGCAGAGTCGCCAAGGCAAAGGATGTATGCATAATACTGTATGATATTACTTATATGTGGAATCTAAAAAGCACAACAAACCAGTGAATATAACAAAAAAGAAACAGACTTACAGATATAGAGAACAAAATAGTGGTTACCAGTGGGAAGAGTGAAGGGGGAGGGGCAAGATAGGAGTAGGGGATTAAGAAGTACAAACTAGTATGTATAAAGTAAGCCACAGGACTTCCCTGGTGGCTCAGTGGTTGAGAATCTACCTGCCAATGCAGGGGACACAGGTTCGATCCCTGGTCCGGGAAGATCCCACATGGTGTGGAGCAACTAAGTCCGTGCACCACAACTACTGAGCCTGCATTCTAGAGGCTGTGAGCCACAACTACTGAGCCCACGTGCCACAACTACTGAAGCCCGTGTGCCCTACAGCCCGCGTGCTGCAACTACTTAGTCTGTGCTGTAGAGCTCGCGAGCCACACCTACTGAGCCCATGCACCACAACTACTGAAGCCCACTTGCTCTAGA
This sequence comes from Lagenorhynchus albirostris, assembly GCF_949774975.1. Classification (NCBI taxonomy): domain Eukaryota; kingdom Metazoa; phylum Chordata; class Mammalia; order Artiodactyla; family Delphinidae; genus Lagenorhynchus; species Lagenorhynchus albirostris. Next base: position 157,208,540 of record NC_083097.1, read on the forward strand.
GCCCGCGTGCCACAGCTACCGAGCCTGTGTGTTGCAACTACTGAAGCCCACGTGCTCTGCAACAAGAGCAGCCACTGCAATGAGAAGCTTGTGCACCGCAATGAAGAGTAGCCCCTGCTCGCCACAACTAGAGAAAGCCCGTGCACAGCAATGAAGACCTAACACAGCCAAAAATTTAAAAAAAATGTTTTTTAATTAAAAAGAAAAATAAGCTACAAGGATATACTGTACAGCACAGGGAATATAGTCAATATTTTGTGAAACTATAAATGCAGTATATCCTTTAAAAATTGTAAATCACTAATTATATATCTGTAACTTATATAATATTGTACATCAACTATACTTCAATTTTTTTGCAAGTATTGACATTTATTTTATAAATGAGACAATGGGTATCTATAATATCCAATGTTATGGTCAAGCCGTAGCTGACTTGAAGAACTAGTTTCTCTCTCTCTTTTTTTTTCTTTAATTTTTATTAGAGTGTAGTTGACTTAAAATGTTGTGTTAGTTTCAGGTGTACAGCAAAGTGAATCAGTCATACACAGACATATATCCATTCTTTTTCAGATTCTTTTCCTATATGTAGGTTATTATAGAATATTGAGTAGTTTCCTGTGCTACACAGTAGGTCCTTATTAGTTATCCATTTTACATATAGTAGTGTGTATATGTTAATCCCAATCTCCCAATTTATCCCTCCCTGCCTTGCCCCCTTGGTAACCGTAAGTCTGATTTCAAGATCTGTGAGTTGGTTTCTGTTTTGTAAACAAGTTCATCTGTATCATTTTTTATTAGCTTCTACAAGTAAGTGATATCACATGATATTTGTCTTTCTCTGTCTGACTTACTTCACTTAGTATGATAATCCTTATGTCCATCCATGTTGCTGCAAATGGCATTATTTTGTTCTTTTTTATGGCGGAGTAATATTTGATTGTATATATGTACCACATCTTCTCTATCCATTCCTCTGTCAATGGACATTTAGGTTGCTTTCATGTCTTGGCTATTGTAAATAGTGCTGCCATGAACATTGGGGTGCATGCATCTTCTCGAATTACAGTTTTCTCCAGTATATGCCCAAGAGTGGGATTACTGGATCTTATGGTAGTTCTATATTAGCTTTTTAAGGAACCTCCATAATGGTTGTACCAACTTACATTTCCACCAACAGTGTAGGAGGGTTCCCTTTTCTCCACACCCTCTCCAGCGTTTATTGTTTGTAGATTTTTTGATGATGGCCATTCTGACCAGTGTGACGTGCTACCTCACTGTAGTTTTGATTTGCATTTCTCTAATACTTAGTGACTTTGAGCATCTTTTCATGTGCCTCTTGGCCATCTGTATGTCATCTTTGGAGAAATGTCTATTTAGGTCTTCTGCCCATTTTTTGATTGGGTTGTTTGTTTTTTAATATTGAGCTGCATGAGCTGTTTGTATATTTTAGAGATTAATCCCTTGTTGGTCACATCATTTGCAAATATTTTCTCCCATTCTGTGTGTTGTCTTTTCATTTTGTTTATGGTTTCCTTTGCTGTGCAAAAGCTTTTAAGTTTAATTAGGTCACATTTATTTATTTTTGTTTTTATTGTCATTACTATAGGAGGTGAATCAAAAAAGATCTTGTGATTTATGTCAGAGAGTGTTCTGCCTATGTTTTTTGTCTAAGGGTTTTATAGCGTCTGTCCTTACATTTAGGTCTTTAATCCATTTTGAGTTTATTTTTGTGTATGGTGTTAGGGAGTGTTCTAATTTCATTCTTTTACATGTAGCTGTCCAGGTTTCTTAGCACCATTTATTGAAGAGGCTTTCTTTTCTCCATTGTATATTCTTGCCTCCTTGTCATAGATTAGTTGACCATATGTGTGTTGGTTTATCTCTGGACTTTCTATCCTGTTCCCTTGATCTATATTTCTGTGTTTTTTTTTTTAATTTTAGTTATTCTCCTTTTTTTTTAAATTTAATTTATTTTATTTATGGCTGTGTTGGGTCTTCGTTTCTGTGCGAGGGCTTTCTCTAGTTGTGGCAAGCAAGGGCCACTCTTCATCGCGGTGCGCAGGCCTCTCACTATCGTGGCCTCTCTTGTTGTGGAGCACAGGCTCCACACGTGCAGGCTCAGTAATTGTGGCTCACGGGCCCAGTTGCTCCGCAGCATGTGGGATCTTCCCAGACCAGGGCTCGAACCCGTGTCCCCTGCATTGGCAGGCAGATTCTCAACCACTGCGCCACCAGGGAAGCCCTATATTTCTGTTTTTGTGCCAGCACCATACTGTTTTGATGACTGTTGCTTTGTAGTATAGTCTGAAGTCAAGGAGCCTGATTCCTCCAGCTCTGTTTTTCTTTTTCGAGATTGCTTTGACTATTCGGGGCGGGGGTGGGTTCTTTGTGTTTCCATACAAATTTTAACTTTTTTTGTTCTAATTCTGTGAAAAATGCCATTGGTAGTTTGATAGGGATTGCATTCAATCTGTAGATTGCTTTGGGTAGTATAGTCATTTTGACAATATTGATTCTTCCACTCCAAGAACATGGTATATCCCTATATCTGTTTGTGTCATCTTTGATTTCTTTCATCAGTATCTTATAGTTTTCTGAGTACAGGTCTCTTACCTCCCGAGGTAGGTTTATTCCTAGGTATTTTATTCTTTTTGATGTGATGGTAAATGGGATTGTTTTCTGAATTTCTCTTTCTGATTTTTTTGTTGTTAGTGTACAGGAATGCAAGAGATTTCTGTGTATTATTTTGTATCCTGCAACTTTACCAAATTTGTTGATGAGCTCTAGTAGTTTTCTGGTAGCTCACTATACCTCAATTAAAAAAAAATTTTTTTTTTAAAAGGATGCATGCATGGTGATCCGTACTGCCCAGTGCCTTCCTGGGCGCTAGGAGAGTCTGCACTTCCTCCAGCACAGCAGGAGAGGGCTGTTTCCTCCCTTTTCCCATCACCACAGTGTGTTCTCAAGCTTTTGGATCTTTGCCATTCTCATAAGAGAAAAATGGCATCTCCGTGAAGTTTGGGTTTGCATTGTTATTATGAATCATTTGTACATACGTTTCTGTGAACCCACTTTTCTATCAGATTGTTGGTCTTTCTTTCAGTTTTGGAAGAGCTCTTTGTGTAGCAAGGAAATTTACCCTTTGTGATACAAAATGCAAATACTTTTTCCCAGCTAGCCATTTGATTTTTCACTTTTCTTATGGTGGTTTTAAAATAAAATTTATTTGTGTGTATTTGAATTGATTACTCTTCACTTTTATGGTTTCTGGATTTTGTGTTAGAGCAACAAAGGAAAAAAAAACCCTTCCTCATTCCAGTATGATCTAAAAAATGTCCTGTGTTTCTTTTTTCTAATATTTTTATGGAGGTGCTAGCAGCAGCAGTGATGGTTAGTGTGGGCAAGTTTTACACTTAATTCTTTGACACATCTGGAGTTTATAAGAACAGAGGTTTGAATCCCAACATGCTTTTCTAATGCTTGACAGTTTTCCCCACACCATGTTTTCCCCACTGATTTGAAGTGCAACATTTATCAGACTCTAAATACCCATGACTCTTTAGGTCTATTTTCAGACTTTATGTCTCATAATTACACCAACTTAATTGTTGATATTCTGTAACACTGCTCCCCCATCACATTTTCTTTTTCTCAGGCATTTTCTAGCTAGAAACAAACAAGCAAGAGCTTGTTCATTTTCCCACATGAACTTTAGAATAAATGTTATGTTGCTAAAGAAGATTCTATTGCTATTTTTTTTAACATCTTTATTGGAGTATAGTTGCTTTACAATGGTGTGTTAGTTTCTGCTTTATAACAAAGTGAATCAGTTATATGTATACATATGTTCCCATATCTCTTCCCTCTTGCGTCTCCCTCCCTCCCACCCTCTATTGCTATTTTTTATTGGGATCATTAGTTACAGATTAATTTATAAATGACATTGTTCTGATGCTGAATCCATGTCTGTGAATGGTGCATCTGAGAATCTTTCCATATGTTTAGCTAATCTTTTGTGACCCCGGGAGCAATGTAACTTTTCTTCACTTAGGTCTTGCACATATCTTATTAATTTCTGGGTATTTGGCCTTTTGTATATTTGTTTCTACTGTAAACATAAGCTTTCCTTCCATTATTCTAATTCTAGTTTGTACATAAGGAAATGATTGGTTTCTGTATGTTAATTTGGAACCACACCCCTTACAGAATTCTCTTCCTGTTTATTCTAGATTTTTTTTTTTTTGGCTGAATCTCTAGGGCTTTTCAAAAATGAAATCTTTTAATCTACAAATAGGATAATTATACCCCTGCTTTCCAGTGTTTATATTCTGCTTTCTTTTCCCTTATCCAGCTGCAGTGGGAAATAATCGTAGGAGGGGGTAACATCCTTGTCCGTTTCTCTGCTCTGATTGCTTCCAATGCTTCTAGACTCTTCTTACTATTCCAAGGAAAACATAGAAAAGGCTTTTGCACACTAATATGTATTACAGCACCGATTTATTTTTTTTTAAAAAAAGACTTAGTAAGAACTTAAGTTATTAAAAGCAGAGAAGTTGAAGAGATTATAGGTCAGTAGAATATCACAAAGAGTAACAACATGGAAAATGATAATGTATAATTTAATTTGTAAAAACACTATCTAAAAATTGGAGATATAGTACAATTATAACTATCTAAAACTGAAAATTGGCGATAAAAAGGGAAAGAAGTTTACCAAGATGTTAACAGTGGTTGCCACGGGGTAACAGGATTAAAAGTGATTAGTTTTCCTAATTTTTCTTTTTTTTCCAAATTTTACATAATGAGGTGATATTATGCCATAGTGGGAGAAGGACTTTTGACCAAATTCAAGGACTAAAAGTGGAGTTGTAAGCAAGCTCCTTTGGGCATAGCTCAACATTAATCTCTACTTGAACCACTCCAAAGGGGGCAGATGAACCCTAAAGGAAGGGCAAACTCTGGGCAGTCATTGCCGTGCCTTTTGGCCTTCTAGAGCAGCATCTAGAAACGTAATCTAGAAATGTTAATGCCAGCTATGTATGTGATGTCTGATTTTCTGGTAGACACATAAGTAAAAAGAAACAGGTGAAATTCATTTTAACAATATCTTTTATTTAACCCAATAAAACCAAAATATTATCATTTCATTATGTAATCAACATAAATAATAATATTTTACATTCTCTTTTCCTACCAAGTCCGAAATCCAGTATGGATTTTACATTTACAGCACATCACAATTCAGGCTAGCTGTTTAATATGCTTACCATATGTGGATAGTGGCTAACATAGTGGACAGGGGAGGTCTAGACCCTGCTCTGATTTGTAGATTTCCAGAAGAGACAGGTGTTGGAAAACGTGCGCACCCGCGCGTGTGTGTAGACACAAGGCCAAACAAGAGGTGCCTGGAGTATAGCAAAACTCATGGAGGAAAAAAATTACCTAAAATAAAAATCAAGATTATGCGGGCTTCTCAATGATCCCTGTCTCCCACTCCCCACCCCACCAAATACCTTTCACTGAGCAAAGCCACCCAGCCTGGACATAAATATTTTTCTACTTTGCTACATAAAGGATAAAAACAGTCTTCCTCTGCCATGTATGGTAGGCAAGCCCAACATAGCAACCTTCAGTCTAGAGTGTGAATCTTTCTGGAGGCATGTGAGGACTGCCCAAAGCAACATCTAGAGTCTTGCTGTCCAGTAAGGGGCTATTAGCCACATGTGACTATTTAAATTAACTGTAATTAAAAATTCAGATGCTCAGAGAACTAGCCACTTTTCAACTGCTCAATACCTACATGTGTTCTAGGCTATTTCTGGGGGTAGCTCAAAATCCCAGTCCTCAACATGTGCATGTGCTTTTGCCTAAAACCACGCAGCTGAAAAAGTCCTGGGACTCTCCTCCCAGGGTTTGAAGCTGCCTGGGTCTTTTCTATGACAGAGCACACCTCGTACTGGTATGGAGCCAGATGGATCAAAGACCCATTGCTACAAGGAATCCCCTTCTATTCCCACTATTTACCTGCATCTATAAAAAATGTAAAAGAAGTGTGGAAATGATGCTGAACATCTGCTCACTCAGAGCAGGCAGATAGCTAGATATGAGCAGAGAAAGGAGGGGCACAGGCCAAATGGCAGGAAACCATATATCTTCTGAACACCGGGGCTCCTTGGGCAAACAAAGAAAAGCAGGAACCTCCAGACTGACAGGAGACCACATATTTTGGGGTGATGTGTCCTGGAGGCAAAGAAAGGTGAGAAAAGGTGGGAATCTCCAGGGTCCAAATGTAACATTTTGCTCAATATGCCCTCATTACAATAAAATTAGCCTTGCAGATAAGAAGTTCCCATTATGCACCAATGCCATGACACTACCGATCAAGGCTAAATAAGGACAAAAATCACTGCTCCCCTCGGGAAGGTGGAGTTGGGATGAAAATCAGGAAATACGACCCTAAACCTCTCCCTCCTCAATGAATATTCCTTCCATTCATTTCTGCACCCCACATCACCGGCTTGCCAAAGAAACTCAGGGTAGCTACTCACCTGGGTCCGCCCCCTCTTCCGTTCAGAGCCTACTAGCTAGCGCTTAAACCCTCAGTTTCTTCCTTGACCTCCATGTCTCATCTCTGAATTTTTTCTGCCGTGAGACAAGAATCTACTCTCCTGTAACAACTACAGCGATAAGTAAAATCCATCCAAGTAACTTGCATATATTGAACTATTAAAAAATCCATCTTATTAAAAGTTGTGCTTCCAAAGCATTTCACTTTTTGTCTAAGGATTGATACTAATATTGTGCTATACACTTTTATTAATAATTCAGAAAATATTTAACACGAGAAAAAAATTGTAAACTAATTTTGTTATGGAAACGCATGCTAGGGTGGACGATAAGACTTAAAGCATAAAACTACATTAGAATCAAATTCAGTGATGCACATAGAACTAAAATATTTTAGATTAGGATAAAAACCCTGTGAGGTACATAAAGATACAGGTTCAAGGAAAATACCCAAAAAGATGTAAAATTCCTGACTATATAAAGTGGATAATAGTATCAAATCGTCACGTATAATAGTTGATAATAGTATCAAATCGTCACGTATTTAGAGTCCTTTGGATGCGTCTTAAAGAATGAGAAGCTGTTTGGTTGTTATATATATTTTTAATGTCAGTATTCACAATGTGCCCTCAAGATGTCTTCTGCAATTACTTAAACTTAAGATAAAAGATATTTAGATGTTACTTTAAAAAAAGGAGCGCTTTTCAGTCATTTCCAGCTGGGGTTTCAGAAGCCGACACCGGAGGTCACTGCCCCGCTGCCGTAGCTGCAGAGTTGGGGTCAGGTCTGGTCCCTGAGCGGCCCGTCCGGGAGCGCTTCGCTTCGCTCTGAGGGCAGGAGCTCTCCAGCCGCCGCGCCAGCCCCTGTTAAGACCCTCAGGGGCCCCAGTCCCCGCCCTCTCCTCTGCCCTCATTCCTCCCTCCCGGGGTCGCCCACGCAGCCTCACTTTGTAACAAGTTACATTCAAATACAAGAGGTTATCAGGTGTTTATTCTACCGAGCCACTTATTTGCTTTATTGTCTGCCCCACCCCAGAACGTAAAGTCCTTGAAAACTGGAACTTCGTCAGTTCGCCCCTGGCTCGCGCCACAACGGGCACTGAATTTATCTTAATAGTAAAGGAACAATACTCTCTCTGCGCCCACTCAGTCGCGGAGCGCCTCGGGTCACGTGCCCGAAACGGGAACTATCATCGAGTCAGTCCTCCAACCTCCCAGAGAGGACTCGGAAGTGCCCCAGAGCCGGCGTGAGTTATTCCGGCCGGGCCGTCAGCGCTTTTGTCCCGCCGGCGGCCGGGCTCCCGCGGTGCCCCCACAGCCAGTACGTGAGTCCGAGGCCGCCCGGGCTCCCGCCCCCGGCCCTAGCCTGCCACGCCCTTCCCTTCTTGGCAGGGTGCTAGCTACCCCTCGGGTCTCGGGCGGGATCCGGGAGGAAGCGCGCCCCTCCCCACACATACATCAGGAAGCGCGTTCGGGGAAGTGGAGGGGAGGGAAGATTTCGGGCCGGCCGAGGGGTTTAGGGCTCGCCCCTGGAATATAATGGGCTCCCTGCACGCCCCACCTCCGGGCGGGTCCGAGGGGGTCAGGGCCGGGTTGGGGCTACCCGGTGCGTGCAGAAGGGCTGGGGCCCCGCACCCGTGTGTTTCAACTCTTCGCTGCTGTTTCGGGCGGGAAGGGAACACTGAAAATTAGTGCTTTAAAATAAGCCCCCGTGGCAGTTCAGTTTGGCCTTGGGATTTGAGAGTGAATACAAGCGTTGGAGGGACCCCCCCCCCTTTATTTTTCTTTGATGGGGCAGTGATGTTGAGAGACTCTTACCGCAGGTGTGGATCGAGCCGCTGGGAGGCGCTTCTCGGCCTTCGCCCTAGGGGAGCTCACCTGTTTTACAGACAGGGGATCAGGCTGCCTGTAGCTGCCTCTCACAAGATGAGAAGGAATTGACTAGGTCCCAGGGAGAAGAAGGTCGAGGAGGCTCCTAGACCTGGGGACAGCCTGTGGGAGCCCAGGCGTGGGGATGTGAATTAGGAATGGGGAATGCCGGGGCTGGGTGTGCTGCTCTAAGACTTTTGGACTAGGAGGCCACCAGGAGTGTTTTCTTTTTGAAAACACGAGGATTTTTTCTTAAATAAGTTTTTGACTATGTAATGTATTCATATGGTTCAGATATTAAATATATGAAAAGATGTCAGTGAAAAGGTTTTCTTCTGCCCAGCCGTCTGCCTAGGCCCAACCCCAGTAGATAACCAACCACACTTGTTAGGTTATTTGAGTGTATCTTCCCAGAGTTTCTTTATGCAAACACTGGCAGATCTGAATGTAGTTAGTTCCTCCTTTTTTTACACAGGTGGTAAGGTACTGTTCAGAGTTCTGCCCCTTGCTTCTTTTGGTAAATCTATGTTAGAGGTCATCAGAACACAAAGAGCTTTTTTTTTTTTTTTAATACATTGCTGTGGTATTGGACTGGACATTGTTTGGATGTTTTGGATGTCCTGTAATTTTTTAGATCTATTCAGGCCATTTGCGTTGTTTCCAGTTTCTTTGTTACATCAAACAATGGCACACCCAGGGACATTGTACCAGGGCTTATCTGAGCAAGGGTTTTTAAAGAAGGGATTAACAATGATAAAAAACTTTTGTTTTACATTAACTTTGCCATTTATTGGTAGATTGTTAAATATGTCAATACATTATTATAATAAGTCATGTAGAGTGTTTAAGGAACAAATTAAACCAAGTAACTTTTCTCTCCAGAGACTTGTGTTTATGATCCTTAGCCTTACAGTAGCCTAATCAACCATCTATTAATGACTGTCTTCAAGCCAGTCTTTGCCCCTTTAGCTTCAGAAAATCTCCTTTGCTTACCTTATTCCTTAGGATGACTAGAAATCTCTTCTCCCCTACCAAGTTTGAGAGTGCTCTATTTCATTTTTTACTTTAAGGAAAAATCACCTTTAATCATAAGGATTAAGCAGTAGAACCAACTTATGTTAACCAATTACAATTCTGATACTTGTAAACTTAATGCAATAACTAAATCACAAATCGTACTCTCTCTCTGTCCGTCTGCGTATCACTTTTCTCACTCCTTAGTCTCATCTTTCATTTGTCCCATCCTCCCATTTCTGTCTTCTGAGTTGGTAAGCATTTTGCCCTCACATTCCCTCTTATTTTCTCTTTTTCTTTCTCTGGTCACCTCCAAGTCCAGTATAATATCCAAGAACTTAAGACACATAATTCAGATGGTAGATTGATTTATGGAATATGGTTGGTACTCTGAAAATCCACGGTAGCTGCAGGTGTTGCACCTGTTGCTTATTGAAGTGTGTTGTTAAGGGAGGAATTTTCAACCAGGGTGAGCCACAGTTCCTCTCTTGTGAGTCTACTCTTGAGAAGTGGCTCCTGACTCTCCTGGGCAGGGATAGTAAGAGTTACGGACAGATTCTTACTATCTGCATGTTCTTTTCTAGGCATTGGTGGTAGAATGTGAACAGCATGAAGCACACATTTGCCCGGAGGTGTGGGTCATGTGTAATTTGGAAGGAGTGGATGGCTTTCTGTGGCTGAAACTTTTAACTGATGTAACTAGGTTATTGGGATGTAACCAGCTCTCTCTCTGTTGAAAACTGATTAGAGAGGAGTTCCCCATCAGCTTCGAGAACTTTTAAGAAATTAAACCTGTCTGTCCCTCTCTCTATGCAGGAGTTGTGCTTTTGGAGCGATTCCTTTCTTGTGTCATAGGGGACACATGAGCTAGCCAGCACATCAGTCTTGATTGGATTATAATAACCTCCTTCTAGACTGCAGGACTCAGTTCTCCCCCCCCCACCCCCGCTCCCAATCCATTCTCCCATTGCAACTAGTATGAGTGATCTGTATTTCTTTTAATTTTATATTATGAAAAAATGTAAACATAACTGGAAAGTAGAATAGTACAGTGAACTCCATACATCCATCACTCAGATTCAACAGTTATTAGGATTTGGCTACATTTGTTTCCCTTTTCCCTTTTTCATTTTTCTTTGTTGAAGTATTTTAAAGGAAATTCCAGACATCATGCCATATTATCCTAGCATACTTTAGTCTTAAAAAAAAAATAATAATAATGGCCACAATGCCATTATCTCACACCATCCTAAATTAATTCTGATTCCTTGATTTTATCTAACAGGAATTGGTAGACTTCTGGGTCTGTGGTCTGTTTTTGTATGGCCTGCAAGCTGAGAATGGTTTTTACATTTTTAAAGGGATGTTAAAAAGCAAAGCAAAGAGAAAAAAAGGAAAAGAAAAACAAGTAATAGAGTTGTATGTGGCCCACAAAACCTAAAATGTTTTCTGTCTGGCCCTTTACTAACTCCTGATTTGATCGAATAAGTGATCTTTCAAAATGCATATCCGAGTTTGTCCCTCTTTGTCTAAAACCCCTCGGGATCAAGTCTGGACTCCTTAGTATGATGGGCAGAGCCTGGTGCAGCCCTTCTTTTTGCCCACTTATCCAGCTGTGCCTGCCATCTTCTGTTCCAGTTGTCCAGAGGGTGGTGGACACCAGCCCCTTTGCACCTGCTCTTCCCTCTGTTAGAACTATTCCTCTCTTCTTGAAGCTCTTCCTAGTTCTTTGAAGCAGAGTCTATCCCTACCCCTTCTTCCCTCATCCATGACTAGTGGCTGCCATTTTTATCGTGTTGGTTGTTTTCCTGCCAGACTCTCATACTAGTTTGCAAGTCCTTATTGGCCAGGACTTGTTTTATGCATCTCTGTGTCCCTAGGACTAGCCCAGTGGCTGCAGAGAAAAGTAGGATATGGATCATTATATAAGTTTGCTGGGCAACACTCAGTCGCAGAGATAACTGAGATACTAGAATGTATCTTCAGTAATGTTTGTAAGGATAACTTAATTATTTTGTTATTCTCTTGACTGTCTTTACAATTTAGCAGCTGTCTTAGTCCTTGTGGGCTGCTATAACAAAATACCGCAGACTAAGTGGCTTATAAACAACAAATTTATTTTAGATAGTTCTGGATGCTGGGAAGTCCAAGACCAAGGCCCCAAGGGGTCTCTGTGGTATCGCTTTTCTAAGAACACTAATCCCATTCATGAAGGCTCCACTCTTCGTAACCTAAGCATCTCCCACAGACTTCCCACTTCTAATACCATCATTATGTTTTAGTGCTTTTCTGCCTGTGTTTTTGACTGAACTTTTCTTAGTCTTAATATTGATTAATATGAATTTCATTGCAAACCATCTGTTTTCAATGGAGCTACACATTTATATTGCTCTGTTTTGATTTGTGGTTAAGGGGATTGGATGAACTACAATCAGATGATGGGAAACTCTGCTTCCACCCAAACAGAGGAGGTTAAGCAGGGCTAGAACAGGGAGACTCCTGGAGTCTGCCTAGGTTAGAGAGGTAAACAGTGAAGTATTTGTGATTTCATGTAGACCCGGCCAGTCAGCAGCCAATCAAACAAGGAATCCGAGAGGACATGAAGGGAACTGAGAATTAGCCTGTCCGAGAGAGGGGAAAGGGTCCATCTGGGTCAAGCATTAGTAAGTGTGGTGTCAGCAAGGGGTGTATTAGCATGGCCTGTTTGGTGTTTAGCAAGTCATTCCAGCTGGCCAGATGCAGAAGGCTTCAAGCACACTAGGTAGCCTGGGAACACCCACTGGGGAGTGTTCACATGTGCATTTTACAAAATTCTTGACAGTTATTGGAAGAGAATTGGAAAGGGATAAGAACGAAGGTAGGGAGACTATGGCAGGAGTTCAGAAGGGAATTTAGGAGGGCTTAAACTAAGGCCCTAGCAGTGGAAATGGAGTGGGGGGTGGCGGCATGAGAACTGTGTAGGCAGTGGAATCATCTGGTCTTAAGCGGTCTTTTGGATGTGGAGTGGTGAGGGAAAGAGAAGTGCCCGAGACAGGTGGATATGAGGCTCTATAATTGAAGGGAGGAGTGTGGGCCAGAGATGAGGTTCTACAAGACAGCTTGTAGGAGCCACGCATATGTATGGGACTGCCCAGGGAGAGCATGTAGAGTCACAAGAGGAGAGGTTCAAGATGGGACAGGGAGCCAGGAACATCCAAGGGCTAGCGGGGGGGGAGTCAGCACCTGGCCCTGAAGAAGCTAATGCAGCATGGTCTGAGTGGAAGAATTCAGATTAAATAGATGAGGCATGAGGGGAGACGGGACGTGAAGACCACTTTTCCAAGACACAACTGTGAACAGGAGACAGGATGGCGAAAGCAGTACCTGGAGGGGAAGGTATAGTTGAGAGAATTTTAAATTTACATTTTGACATTTTTAAAGTTTTTATTTGGAAATAATTTCAAATATGTAGAAAAATTTTAAGAGTAAGAATAGTGAAAAAAATACCCTTTACTCATTTACCTGTGGTTAACATTCTACTTCATTTTGTCTTCTCTCTCTTGCTCTTTCATGCATATCTATCCATCTATCTATCTATCTATTTTTTTCCTAAACCATTTGAGGGTAACTTACATACATCATGCATGGCCCTTTATCCCTAAACACTTCAGTGTATATTTATAGGGATATTCTCTTGCATAACTACAGTATAATTGTCAACTTGAATAAATTTAAATTTGATATTACTTTTGCCTAACTTATCATACATACTCCAGTTCCATCAGTTGGCACGATTATTTTTTATAAAGCTTGTCCCTTCACTACATATCCAGGTGAGGTCAGGTATTGAATTTGTGGTCAAATCTCTGCAGGCTTCTTTCATATGGAACATTTCTATAGCCTTTCTTTGTCTTTTATGAAAATGACATTTTTGAAGAATACAGATAGCTTTTAGTAGAATGTTCTTTATTTTGGATTTATCTGATCTACCTGATGTTTCCCTGTTTCATTTCAGGTAATGCATTCTTATAGGTGATGTGTCCTTCTCAGGGCATCACTTCTGGAAGCACATGATGTTTATCTGCCCCCACTGACAATATTAACTTAAGACCCCTAGCCAAGACTCTCCACTGTGTAATTACTATTTTACCCCTTGCGGTCTATGGGAGAATATTTTAAGACCATGCATATATCCTGCTCCTTGTCAGAATTTCTCCCTAGATTTAGAATCCATTGATAATTCTCCCCTGATCCAGTCTTTACCTTGATAGTTGCAGAATGCTGAGTTTTTTCTTGCAACTCTACTACTGCCTCCACATTTACCAACCGGCCCTGGCATTCTGCTGTCAGCAAGAGGCCTCCCTTTCTCCCCTGTTTGTGCCTGTATGTACTCCTGAAATCCTATTTTCAATGGCTTACAATTCTTTACATAATTATTATGGAGCCTAAATTCGATGTTGAAGCTGGGTCTTGTGCCCACATTTTTGTTTTGTTTTAAGCATCTCCTTATTTGCTGACCTAACAGGATGTCTCAGCTCCTTTTGTACCTATCCTGCCCCCAGCCTGGAATCCTCCTGCTTCCTTTTACTAGGTTATGGTAGTAGAGACACAGAACAAGGTGCTAGATGTGTGCTCGTTAACTCAGGTATTTTTGCTTCTTAGCTGTCAGCAGACAGAGCTAGAGAATATATATACATTTACACATGTATACATACAAATTTAAATACATGTGAATATACATTTATATGATGTGCACATTTATATATAATTTAGAAATCATGAGTTCACACCAGTACCTCCAATTTGTCCACAAAGGGTTCCTTCTTATCTTCCCCTGTTCCATATTTTTATATTCCTTCTTCCTCCAGGAGGGCCCTGGCTCTCAACTAAATCAACACATTTACTCAGTCTCATAATAGATCTAAAATTGTTTCTGAATTGTTTTCCCATTCCACTACAGAAAGCAAACCTGCTAAAAAGGATTGTTTGCAGCTCTTCCCCACTTCCCCCTCCAGCCTTCCCAAGACTGAGAGTATATAGTATAGTCACATACTATGTACCCAAGTGACATGGGTTAGTTCTTTGTTTCCTTTTTGTTTCCTTCTTGTTATGGTATTCATGTGAATCACAAATGAGTTAATTTGTTTCTGTTCACTTTCTGGTTTCACTTTCCCGTTGTCCAGTTTTGTCACTGATTTAATTTTATTCTTTGAGTCTGCAGAACATGATCATGCTTCCGTGGGTAAAGACTATACAAAAAGCTGTACTCGAGCATCTCTCTCCCCTCTCCTTTCTGTTCTGTTCCCCCACCCTACCCCTTAGAGGTAACAGGCTTCACTGTTCTGTGGATTCTCACATTACTGAAAAGATAAGCAGCTGTATGCTTGTTTTTTTTATTTTCTTACGTAGAATGTAGCATATATGCTTTTCTTCACTTTACAGCCTATCATGGAAATTGCTTCCTATCAATTTATAGAAATGTTCCTCATTCTTTTTTAGTTCTCCAGTGTGTATATGTGCTGTTGTAGTTTATTTAACCAGTCTTCTGTGCTTGGACGTGTAGGTAGTTTTCCAAATTTTGTAATTAAAAATAAGGCTACGATGAATAACTTTGTGCATATATACTTTTGTATTGTTGGAAGTGTATCTTTGGTTTGAATTCCTAGATGGGATTTCTCGATTAGAGAATAATGCATACATAGTTGTGTAGATATTGGCAAATTTCCTTCAACAGGGGTTATGCCAGTTTGCATTCCCAGTAATGGATGAGAATGCCTGTTTCCCCACAGCCTCACCCACAGAGCATATTGTTAAGTTTTTGAATATTTGCCAATCTGATAGATGAGAAAGGGGATCTTTATATAGTTCTTATTTGCATTTCTCTTATTACGAGTGAAATTGAAAACATGTTTAAGGGCCATTTTAGTTTTTCTTTTTGTGAATTGTCTTCATGTCTTTTGCCCATTTTTCTGTAGGATTTTTAGACTCTTTTTCTTAAACTTTTAAAAATTCTTAGTATATTAGAGATATTATCACTTATATAAGCACTTATATATGATGTATGTTGCAAATATTTTCTTCCACCTTGTCATTTATTTGTTGATTTTGCTTATGGTATTTTTGCCATGCAATTTTACTTTTATTTCTACATAGTCCAGTTTATTAATCTTTTCATTTATTGCATCTGGGTCATAGAAAACTTTCTCTATACTTAGGTTATGGAGGCATTCACCCATGTTTTCTTCTAGCATTTGTATAGTGTTTTTAATATTTAGAGATCTGCTACGTTTGGAGTTTATTCCTGTGAATGGTGTAAAGAATAGATCTAATTTTATTTTTTTCCAAATGGCTTTATACTTGTTCCAACACTATTAAAAAGACTGTTTTTGCGTCAATAATTTGATATACCATCTTTATCATATACTTGATTTCTTTGTGTAATTGGGATGATTCTGAATTTTTATTCTATTCTGTTTATTTATATACCAATACCACACTGTTTTAGTTGTAACAGCCTTTTGGCATATTTAGATATCTAGTATGGTTAGTTCTCCTCCCTTGTAGCTCTTCCTTTTCTTTTTTTCCCCCTGACAAATTTTGTGGGTTTCCCTGGCAGTTTTAGGGGATTAGTTTTATGGCTGTAGAAACTTGAACGTCTTTCTCTTTTCAGGGCTGAGGATGAGTAGAGGTGGAGGGGCCAAGGCCAAAGGGAATGGATGGAGCAGGGTCTCTGATGTGATGGGAGCAGGATTCAGATGAACGGTGTGTTGCTGTTGATGGTCTGGAATTCCACTGCCCACCCAGTAGCACTCACATTTTAAATGGCATGGACTGCTCTGCCCAAGGAAGTAAAGAAAGGGAGCAAGGAACTAGGTCATGCCAGCATTTCTCAGTGACTTCTAATGATCTCTTACCTAATATTACTTAATAGTCATTTTGTGAAGCTTTCTCAGATGAACCACCTTTTTAAAATGTCTACTGAGTGATTCTTTGTTTTATCTTCCTGGTGATATTCTGGGTTCCTAGCTCCTCCTGTTCTGTAAATTTTAATTCAGAGTCCATCATTCCAATCCCATAAGCATAAGTTCGATCATGAGTGTGATTCTTTATATGTGTCTACTCCAGAGTATATATCTTACTTTTAGTGCCCTTGTTTTCTCGTCACATGTTCACATATAGTTTCTAAGTAGAACTACAGAGTACCAACCAAGAGGGTCTGATACCCAGGGTAAGAGGGGAAGTCTGAATTTTAACTAAATCTAATCACAATGTCTAAATGTCTAAGGTTGGGGAACAACTAGTTTAGAACTGTTTCCTTTGTTCTCAAGAGTCAGTCTTTTAGCAGGTGGATGCTGATGGAGTGCCAGCTGTGTGTAGAGTGCCTTCAGGGGAACACAGAGTCACTGCCTGGGCCCTAAAATCTGCTTTGAGAAGGGGTTTACCTTTCCTGAGTCCTGTGGTTTATCCTCAGGTTGTAGCCCTGATCCAGTAACCTGACCTTGATTAAATAATAAAGTAGATGGTATAGCATATAGAACTACCCAAGTGACTGGCATTGTTCTCCATACCTTATATATGTTATTTAATGTAATACTCACAACAGTTCTGTTGCCCTCATTTTACAGATGAGGAAACTGTGGCATAAAGAGGTTAAATAACTTTCTTGAGGTCATACAGCTAGGTATTTGAACCTAGGCAGTATTATTATCCTTTGCTTGATGGTTTGTGTTTTAGCTTCTGATCTTTGATATGCTCTGACTGCAGTTAGCCGGTTCATAAAGTAGGAGTGAAAGCCTCTGCCTGGCAAGCCAGAGTGTGTTCTTCCATATAGAGTTCCTCCCTGACTAACCGCTCTCCAGGGTCAGTGCTTTCCTTGGAAGGGAAATCTAGGAGGGCCACACCAATGACAGGCAGCAGCAGCTTGTTTTCTTTCTCAAGTCTGATGTGACTGTCCTCATGATTTCATAACCAATTCCCCAATACCTCTACTCATGTACTGATTTCTCCTTTAGTTTTGCTTGCCTGCCCTCTGCTGATTATGTCTTCTTAGCTTTTGTTTTATTACTCTTTCAGTCTCCTATTTTTCAGAAATTACTTCTACCCACTGTTTGTTTTTCCAAGACTAGGTGGCATTTTTCAGAAATTGATCAATGTTGCCTTTGGTTCTGTGCGTCATTCCAACCCGTTTCAACTTGCCCTCATGCTAAGCTGTTATGCAAGAATAGAAAAGCTCTCTGTTCCATTGACAATCCAGGGCTCTAGCATTTTAGCATTAGCTCCACAGGGACAGAAATTTTGGCATGTCCACCACTGTATCCCCAGCAGTTAAAAATGGTACCTATCACACAGCATGTAGTCAATAAACATTTGTTGAGTGAATGAGTGAATTTGGATGTAATTCCTTCAGTTTCTTCTAAAGTGAAGGTATCATTTTCATTTTCTTGGTTTAGTGTCACATTTGAAGACGAGGGGCACTGAGGATGAGGAATCAACTGAAAAGTGTGAAAATATTGGAAATGCAGAATCTGTGTGGCCAAAAATGGAAGGTCTTCACAAGGATCATATGCAGGAATCTAAGGTTGGTGAAACTTGTGATTGGGATAGCAAGGTAGAGAATCAGATGGAAAAGCCTGAGGGAAAAAGAATGAAGGAAGACAAAAGTGGCATCAGGGAAAAGATTGGCAAAACCAAGAATACAGCAAATATAAAGACAGAACAGGAAGATGAGGCATCTGAGAAAAGCTTACATCTGAGCTCAAAACATGTTACACACCAACCTGTCTGTATAGAACAGAAAAGCAGTGAACAAGGCAAATGTGTGGAGAGCATTAATGGAAACTCTCATCCCATTCTACAGCAGAAAACCAGTGCTGTTAAGAAATCACATAAATGTGATGACTGTGGAAAATCCTTCAAATATAATTCCCGACTTGTTCAACATAAAATTATGCACACTGGTGAAAAACGCTATGAGTGTGATGACTGTGGGGGGACTTTCCGGAGCAGCTCGAGCCTTCGAGTCCACAAGCGGATCCATACTGGGGAGAAGCCGTACAAGTGTGAGGAATGTGGGAAAGCCTACATGTCCTACTCCAGCCTTATAAACCACAAAAGCACCCATTCTGGGGAAAAGAACTGTAAGTGTGATGAGTGTGGAAAATCCTTCAATTATAGCTCTGTTTTGGACCAGCATAAAAGGATCCACACTGGGGAGAAGCCCTATGAATGTGGTGAGTGTGGGAAGGCCTTCAGGAACAGCTCTGGTCTCAGAGTCCACAAAAGGATCCACACAGGTGAGAAGCCCTATGAATGTGACATCTGTGGGAAAACCTTCAGTAATAGCTCTGGCCTTAGAGTCCACAAAAGGATTCACACAGGGGAGAAGCCCTATGAATGTGATGAGTGTGGGAAGGCCTTCATTACTTGCAGAACACTTCTAAATCATAAAAGCATCCACTTTGGAGATAAACCTTATAAATGTGATGAGTGTGAGAAATCGTTTAATTATAGCTCTCTTCTCATTCAGCATAAAGTCATTCACACTGGAGAGAAACCTTATGAATGTGATGAATGTGGAAAGGCCTTCAGGAACAGCTCAGGCCTTATAGTGCATAAAAGGATCCACACAGGAGAGAAACCTTACAAATGTGATGTCTGTGGCAAAGCATTCAGCTATAGCTCAGGCCTTGCAGTCCATAAAAGCATTCATCCTGGGAAGAAAGCCCATGAATGTAAGGAGTGTGGAAAATCATTCAGTTATAACTCACTTCTTCTTCAGCATAAAACGATTCACACTGGAGAGAGACCTTATGTATGTGATGTGTGTGGAAAAACTTTCAGAAACAATTCAGGACTCAAAGTCCACAGGCGGCTTCATACTGGGGAAAAACCATATAAGTGTGATGTGTGTGGAAAAGCCTATATCTCACGCTCTAGCCTTAAAAACCACAAAGGAATCCATCTTGGGGAGAAGCCCTATAAATGTAGTTATTGTGAGAAATCCTTCAATTACAGCTCTGCCCTTGAACAGCATAAAAGGATTCATACAAGGGAGAAACCCTTTGGGTGTGATGAGTGTGGAAAAGCCTTCAGAAATAATTCAGGCCTTAAAGTACATAAACGAATCCACACTGGGGAGAGACCTTACAAATGTGAAGAATGTGGGAAAGCCTACATCTCACTCTCAAGCCTTATAAATCATAAAAGTGTACACCCTGGGGAAAAGCCCTATAAGTGTGATGAGTGTGAAAAAGCCTTCATCACATACCGAACCCTTATAAATCACAAAAAAATTCATCTTGGGGAGAAGCCCTACAAATGCGATGTGTGTGAGAAATCTTTTAATTACACCTCACTCCTTTCTCAACACAGAAGGGTCCACACTAGAGAGAAACCTTATGAATGTGACAGGTGTGAGAAGGTCTTCAGAAACAACTCAAGCCTTAAAGTGCATAAAAGAATCCATACTGGTGAGAAGCCCTATGAATGTGACGTGTGTGGAAAAGCGTACATCTCACACTCAAGCCTTATTAACCATAAAAGTACCCACCCTGGCAAGACACCCTACACGTGTGATGAATGTGGAAAAGCTTTTTTCTCAAGCAGAACTCTTATAAGCCATAAAAGGGTCCATCTTGGGGAGAAACCCTTCAAATGTGTTGAGTGTGGGAAATCTTTTAGTTACAGCTCTCTCCTTTCTCAACACAAAAGGATCCATACAGGGGAAAAACCCTATGTGTGCGATAGGTGTGGGAAGGCATTCAGGAACAGCTCAGGCCTCACAGTGCATAGAAGGATCCACACAGGTGAGAAACCCTATAGATGTGATGAGTGTGGGAAGGCATACATCTCACACTCAAGTCTTATCAACCATAAAGGTGTCCACAGTGGGCAGCAGCCGTATAATTGTGAGTGTGGGAAATCCTTCAATTACAGATCAGTCCTTGACCAACACAAAAGGATCCACACTGGAAAGAAGCCATACCAATGTAACGAGTGTGGGAAGGCTTTCAATATCAGATCGAATCTCACCAAGCATAAAAGAACCCATATTGGGGAGGAATCTTTAAATGTAACAAATATGGGAAGTCATAGTAGCACATCACAGAAGAGAACTCACGAGGGAGGGAATGCTCTGGATGGGACCAGGATGAGCATGTCTCTGTAGGAGGCAGAGCTTATCTAGTATTAGAGAACCCAAATGGAAGAAAAATCTTACAAGAGTGTCTGAGGTCCTTGTTCATGGCTTATAGTTTACATAGTATAAGTGAAACCATGAGTAATTTTTTTCTCTGTGATTTTCAATCATAGCCAGGAAGGAAGGTTCCAGTGTCAAAGTAGTTGAGCCCTTATGGAATATAAAATAGTTCGTACTGGGGATAAAACCTATCAAAGTTATGGAGTATGAGACAACCTTCAAAATAAGTAGATATTTCTGGACATAAAAAACACAAATGAGAAAAAGACTTCAATTAGAAGTCTCATAGTCACCATCAGAAAGTTCATATTTGGGTAAATTATGTGAATAGAAATGTAGGAAATTCAGGTATAGCTTTGAATTCCAATTATCCATTGGTCAGTGGAAAAGATCCAAGAAGGACCTCCAGTAGGCAAATTCAGGGAGGGGCAGGCTTCAGGGAATATAAATTAATATCATAGTGGTCATGAAGAATAACCTTGATTTAACTGATTTGCGGGGAGTGATGACAACTTCTGAAATAAAATTTGGATTTCATTGTAGGAAATGTAAAAAGTGTAGACGTATAAATCTAACAGGAGATAGAAGAGAGTCACTCATAAATAAATTCAAGTTGATTGGACTGTTGTAATGTTGTGCTATACATTATTGAATGGGTGAAACTTTAAAATTTTTCAAATGAACCCTCTCAATAAATGATGAATGTGTGATAAGTGAAAACCTCACACATTATGCTACAAATGAAGAGTTATACCATGGACAGAAATTCAGCACATTTAATAACTAATGGAACACATCTTCAACATGAATTTGTACCTTACACAAAAAGAATTGATTCAGGGATTCCTATGAATAGGAATGATGAGAAGGAGAGCATTTTATTGCAAGAGCTAAAAAGCTAAGTAGCTACCAGTAATGGAGGAATAGGAGGAAATTCATGCTTCTTAACAATCCTGTTAAATGTTTGATTGTGTTACTGTAAAGATTTCATGCACTGCGTGTGTGTATTGTCTGTTGTAAAATGTTGTGAATACTTTATTCAGGGCTCACTCTCGGCCATGAAGAGCCAGATAGTTGTGGCAAGGTAAGGTGAAACTCCAATAAAGGAATTCTTCAAAAGTAAACAGGCTGTTACATACTTTAGGTGGAGTATCATACAGAGAGAGCCATTTGTTTGTCTTATCTTTGGGGGATAAGTTATACCAGATCCAAACCAAGGAGTGCCCAAGGGACTCATCTCACAGGGCTAGTAGCTCACATTTCATGAGAAATTAGGTTGTGCCTCCACCAGGAGAAGTGCAAATTGGATTAATCCTCATACTGGGGCTGGATCATAACCCCTGGGAGTGGACAGGCTGTGTGAGTGAGGAGTCACAACAGAGAAACAGTTCTCTTGGGAACAGATAGAATTTAACAAAATATTGTTAACTATGTGTAAGACTGTTAACTAGGTAACCCGAAGAGTGAAAAGCAAGTCTTCTGAGAATTAAGTAACCTGTCTGAGAATACTCCAGGTGGGGCTTATCAGTAGAGATGGAGTTGTAAGTCAGGTCTCTCTGGCTCCAAAATCCACTCTTTACAAGAGAATAGTCTCTGGACAGATAGTTTTCTGATTCTCTCTAGGATTCCTGTTTCCAAACATACAGTTTCCATACCTCTCTTTAGAAGTATTTCTTTCACTTTGCCTCCAAACAAGGTAAGTTTTGATGGAGGAGGGTAGAGGTGGGGGAGGGATGGTTGTAGAAAAGGGAGAGGGAAAGAGCATTTCTGCCACTCAATTCCACTTTGAAATGTCATGACCACACTTGCTCTTTGTCCTTCTCTACATGCAGCACTGGCAAACCTGACCCTATCCACAGACATGGATTAGTGTATTCAGCAAATATTGTTGAGGATCTGCTAGGCACATCCATTGTCCTAGGTACTAGGAAGCAGGAGTAGATAGAGGAGAGAGACCCACAGCAAAGCCACCCTAATGGATGCTGAACTAAACTGTGGGCTTTCCAAGGAAAGTGACTTCCACCTACTGGGAAGGGAGCCACCGATGACATCTGAGCAGGATGTTGAGTTGGGTCCTTTTAAGAGAAGAATGGGAAAAATAGGATGGCCTGATCAAAGGGAGCATTGGAAATGCTCATGCATTGTCCAGAGTGGCCAGTCCCTGGCAGTTTTGGTGTACAGTGGGCAGAAAGGAAAGAGGCCATGGAGTATTGATTTCCAGTGGTCACTGAGTATCGACCAATCTTTTCATTGGCTGAATATAGGGCCAGCTCTAACTGTTTTAGATGATCAGGTTACTTAAGGTTTCCATGTGGCCAGGGCTGTTGGTGTGCCTGTGGCTTGAAGTCCCCAATCCCCTCACACACACACATCTACATGAGCTCCACCTGGACCTAATGTGTCACCTACTTTTGAAAGAGACACAGGTTAAATAACAAGGGAGAAGACAGCTACCACAGGAATGGGGATTCTGAGCACCCCAGCCCACTGAGCACCTCCTCGTGCTCATGTTCCTACTACAGCCTCCATTGACTTGGACACATGGAAAATGGGCCCACAGTCTACCTAGGGCCAGATATGTGCTTCTTGGACTGATCCCAGATGAGGAGGGGTCTTTAGGTCTCCAACCACTCCAGGCAGACTGTGAAGAACAGATCCAGTGAGCTGGTGCAGCTGCATCTGTTCAAGGCCACCTCAGGACTTGAGCTGGTTTAGGGACCATCAGCCACCACCACCTCCCAGAGGACGTCTGACATGCAAGAAAAATAAAATTGCCAAGGTGTAGGTAAATTGAAACACTGTGTTTTTTAAAATGCCATGTCTAGTTCTCAAGGCTAAAAGATAAATAGAATTGGAATATTGGACAATAGTAGGTAAATTGGAAGCTGGGACATCTGTGTGAAAGCAGGCTAAAGTGCTTGTATTATTTAGGAGGAGGGTGAAGATGCTGTTTAACTCTAGATTTTATTGAGTTAAATATGGTAAAATGTCATGGGCAAGCACTAGAAGGATAGAAATAAAGCATGTAAATCTAAAAATCTTGACTGGAAAATCTCAAAGTCTAGAAAAGAAAAAATGATGTTGAAAAGGTGAGACAGTACTTTGTTTCTGGTGAAGGTGGTCTAGGTTCTTTGGATCAGTTTCCCACCTGTTTTTTAAAATGCAGGTGGTGTGCCCTCCCTTCCCCTTAAAAGAGCGTGGAGGCTGAAAAGACTGCAGTTTAAACAGGTAGGGCTGTTTTAAGGTGGGATCTCGTCATCAGAGGTGAACACCAAAGCAGCTTAGACCGCAGACTTTGCTGATGATGCAGAGTTAGGCACCACTTCACCAGCCACAGAGAGTAAGAGAGAGAGGATGATAGGGCCAAGTTCACCCAAGGTGATGAATCTTATAGGTGACTCTTCTGAAGTTAAACTGGGTTCCCGGAGTACTACACCGTCAGGACAAAAAACCCAAATCTAGACCCATCCCCCTCCCCACCCCCAGGGTACTTTAGAGACTGACCTCGTTACCGAGCATAGCAATAGGATTGAAGAAAAAGAGAAAAGAGAACATCCTGACAATTTGTGGTCCCTGACCAGCCCTTACAACCCAGGTAAACACAACTTGAGCCCTGGCAGAAGCAAATAAAAGTTCCTCAGAAGAGGACTCCTTCAGTTTAGACCGCAGGTAACAATTTTTCAGGGGAAATAGTCAGCAAGCAGTCAAAGATAATCAGGCATATAAGGAAAAAAGGCAGCACGGCTGGAAACCAGCAGAAAAACAGAACCACATAGACGTCACATTAGAATTATTGGGTGCGTTTGTGAAAACGACTGCTTAAAATATTTAAAGATGTATTTGGCAACAGATTGTGAAACAGGAGGAATGAGAATTGGTGAGCTGAAAGATAGGTTTGAAGTAGTTATCCAGAATGCAGCATGGAGATGGAGAAATATGGGAAAACTCAGAAAGATGGGATGGTCTCACTAGGAAGATTTAACATATATTTAACCACAGTCTTAGAAGGCAAAGACAGAAGAAAAGGGACAAAGGTAATTGGGCTGAGAATATTCCAGAACTGATGAAAAATAACAGGTCTATAGATTTAAAAGCTCAAAGAATACAAATTAGGATAAATTTACAAAGTCATATCTATGTGCATCATAGTGCAACTGCAGGAAATCAAAGAAAAAAATTAACAGCCGAAGATTTAAAAATTACCTTCAAAGGAACAGACTTCTCAACAGCAACAGTGGAAGCCAAATGAGTGGAATGAAAATGTCAGTATAAAGGTAGAAAATAACTGTCAACCTAGAATTTTATACCTGATGAAGATATCTGTTATGAATGAGGACAAAATAAGCACATTTTAAGACAATTTGTTCCATTCATTCCCTGCTGACCCTCACTAAAGGAAATTTTAAAGAATGCACTTTAATATAGAAGGAAAGTGATCCCAGGTGGGGTTTTGAGATGCAAAAAGAAAGAACAAAATAGGTGAGCAAATGTAATAACATTTTATACCAAACAATAAAAACGTAGAGTTGTTAAGATAGGCTTAAAATACCAGACAAGACTGATAAATAAGAGAGAGTAAAAAGGATTGAGGTATTAGGGTGAAGGTTTTGGTTACTCTTGTGAATATTGTAAAATCTAGAGGAATCATAAAAATACAACATATAATTTCAATACTAGTAGAAAATTTTAAGCAAAAAGGTAAATTTAAAAAGAGGGGTGACACTACTGGGCATATACGCTGAGAAAACCATAATTCAAAAAGAGTCATGTACCAAAATGTTCATTGCAGCTCTCTTTACAATAGCCAGGACATGGAAACAACCTAAGTGTCCATCATCGGATGAATGGATAAAGAAGATGTGGCACATATATACAATGGAATATTACTCAGCCATAAGACGAAACGAAATTGAGATATTTGTAGTGAGGTGGATGGACCTAGAGTCTGTCATACAGAGTGAAGTAAGTCAGAAAGAGAAAAACAAATACCCTATGCTCACACATATATATGGAATCTAAGAAAAAAAAAAGTCATGAAGAACCTAGGGGTAAGACGGAAATAAAGACACGGACCTACTGGAGAACGGACTTGAGGATATGGGGAGGGGGAAGGGTAAGCCGTGACAAAGTGAGAGAGTGGCATGGACATATATACACTACCAAACGTAAAATAGCTAGTGGGAAGCAGCCGCATAGCACGGGGAGATCAGCTCGGTGGTTTGTGACCACCTAGAGGGGTGGGATAGGGAGGGTGGGAGGGAGGAAGACACAAGAGGGAAGAGATATGGGAACATATGTATATGTATAACTGGTTCACTTTGTTATAAAGCAGAAAGTAACACACCATTGTAAAGCAATTATACTCCAATAAAGATGTTAAAAAAAAAAAAGGGGGTGAGACCAAAAAAAGATGGTAAATCTTCCCAAAAAATACCAATATTTAATTTAATTTCACTAAATGACAAAGATTGTCAGACAGTGTCTCTTCGGGCTGCTATAACAAAGTACCACAGACTGCGTGGCTTTTAAACCACAAAAATGTTAATTCTCAAGTTTAGGAGCCTGGAAGTCCAGAGTGATTAGAGATCAGCATTGTTGGGTGAAGGCTTTCTTCAGGGTTGCAGACTTCTTGTTGCATCCTCACATGGCAGAAGGGGCTGGGGAGTCATGTGGGGTCTCTTTTATAAGAACACTAGGCCCATTCATGAGGGCCCCACCCTGATGACCTAATCACCCACCAAAGGCCCCCACCTCCTAACACCATTACACTGTGTATTAGGATTCCAACCTGTGAACTTTGGGGAAACACAAACATATAGACTGTAGCACATAGGGCGAAAGTAAAAAACCCCACTATGTTGCTGCTTACAAAAGACTCAAATATAAGGACACAA
This sequence comes from Lagenorhynchus albirostris, assembly GCF_949774975.1. Lineage (NCBI taxonomy): Eukaryota > Metazoa > Chordata > Mammalia > Artiodactyla > Delphinidae > Lagenorhynchus > Lagenorhynchus albirostris. The sequence goes on from NC_083097.1 coordinate 157,235,062, forward strand.
AGTCTGAAAGTAAAAGAATGGAAAGAAGTTATATGAAGCCAGTAGAAAACTGGTGTAGCTCTACTAATATTAGATGAAACAGGGACTTCAAGGCACAAACCATTCCTAGAGATAAAGGGAGGTTTGCATTAAGACAAAAGTTTCAGGGAAGAAAAAACACTGGGAAGATAGAACAGTTATAAGTTAGTATCTACCTAACAAATATGCAGAACTCAAAGGAGAAATATAAAATCTACACTCATGATGAGAGATTTTTTTTCACCTCTCTTTAGTTAATAGGACAAGCAGACTAAAAATTGGTAAAGACACAGATTTAAACAATAAGATTAACAAGCATTCTAACGCATATGCATGGAACAGTGCACCAGTGTATCAAGGATGCGTATTTTCTCTCAAGAACACATGAAACATTTTCAAAAATTGATCTACACAATGGCATGTGTCAATTATATTCCAATAAAGTTGGGGAGGGCGGGGATGACATATATGCTGGACCATAAAGTAAATCTCAACAAAATTTAAACAATTGAAATTAAATTAGAAAGTAATAATAAAAAGTACCTAGAACATGTCTATTATATTAAGAAGTTTACAAATACACTTTAAAATCATGGTTCAAAGAAGAAAGTATTTTCAACTGAATGACAACGAAAATACTACATATCAAAACCAGAGGGATATTGCTTAGGCAGTGCTTAGAGAGAAATTTACAGCCTAGAAAGATATTTCAGAAAACCTGGTAATCACCAAAGCAACATCTCAAAAAGTAGAACAATCAAAATAAATCCTAATGAAAGTTAAAATAAGGAAGTAATAAAGAGCAGAAAAAAACAAAATAGAAAAATATAGAGAACAGAGCTAAATGTCTGTTTCAAATCTGGTGAGACTGATCAAGAAAAAGAAAGCATGAATAACCAAAGTCAGGAATAAAAAGGGGAATGCAGAGAACTAAATTTTTCTTCTCTGAACATACACTGACCTCCTTGCTCTCTGCTATTCTGAGAGAATAGCTCACTCCTAAATTCCTGAGTCAACAATTCCGAGAACAGGATGTAACAGGCCCAATGAGCCAAATCAGGAAGAAAAACTAATTTCTGTAAGATTGCAATACCAACCTGACCAAAGCCCACCAAAATCGCACTGTTCAGTGCTGCTTTTGTTTCTTTCCCCTATAAAACCGCTTTCATTCCTCAAGTTTGATGAGACGTTCCCTTTCAAACTCCCTGTTGCAACAGTTTGAATAAATTCCCTTTTAGTTGAAGTCTCAGCGAATTTCTAAAGTTTTATGTTACAAATGCTACAGACATTAAAACAATAAGATATTATGTCACAATTTTTTGCCAATAAATTAGAAATTTTATGTGAACTGAGGAAATTCCTAGGGAGGAGGAAAACTTAACCAAAACTTACTAAAGGTCTCACGGCTTATGGATGTGGGGAGTATGGGAAAGACTCTGAAATGAGTTGAGTTCGTATGGAATTCACAGGAGGGGCAAGCGGAGGGAGGAGCAATAAAACAGGAAGGGAAAAGCTTAATAAACAGTGAGTTTAGAAAAGGCTTCCATAGGAGTGTGCTCTCTATTTCTAGCAAATTTGTCGGAAAGTGAAAGCCTGAAAAATAATTTCATCTTGGTTTATGTACAGAGACACTAAGGGTGAAATGGTACTGAATACCAGTCATGCAATGCAAGGAACTTTTCCCTCATGAGATTCAAAACTGAGAAATGGTCACCTGAGGATCAGTTAGCTGAGGACAGACAGTGGGGACGTGAAGTCTGCATCAGGAACTTAAGGTTTCCCACGGAATTTCCTGGGAGGTCTCTCCATGCCTCTTCCCCAGCCTCAGCTGAGGGCCTTGGCTGGAGACATGCAGAAGGAAGTCAGAATACTTAACTCGATTCTTCTTTCCATTGAGTGTTCCCATTTAGACCTGGCAGATCTTCTCAGGCTATGAATAGTATCAGTTATGCTCAGGAAGGAGTTTGTGTGAATCCCATGTAGAGAGGTGACATAGTGTAGTAGCCAAGAGCACAGTCTCTCCGCCATGAAGCCTGGGTTCAAATAAGGACTCTCACTTATTCCCTGATGACTTTAGACAAGTAACTAAACCTTCTGTTTTTTGCTTGTGTGTCCTCATCTACCTCTTGTTGGGATAATAATAACAACCTCAGAGGTTGTAATGAAGGTTGGAGAAGTTAGTGTTATTAGAGCCCTTAGAACTGTGCCTGGACTGAGAAGCATTTGTAGAAGGGTGTGGGAAGTAAGTCTGGCAGTGTGGTGACCCCTGTCCAAGGACTCGAACATTTGGACACTCAGGCAATGGAATGTAGGCCCTTCCTCAAGCCAAGAAAATCCTCCAAGGACCACCCTACACAATATTTGAGACAAAAATTTTTCTTGGATAAGTTTACTCAGTGGTATCTTGCTTCTAAGCAAGCAGTTCACTGTTTCTAAGCAAACATGCTTTGTCTTTTTGATTCTGGAAAAGGGGTCAACAGGAGGAGCCTCCAGCTCTAGTCCAGTGATCAAGAGTATGGGTGGGTCAAGGGCAGCTTCACACTTTCCTTGCGGGCTAGGCAGCCTGCCCACTCGTGTTGTACACAATTTGCTCCCCACTTCCTCCCCACCACTATGTTTTCTTGGCAATAGATGTGTTGGTGATTACTGAAGTAAGGGTTGTTGAGAGCCAAGCTTCCACCATCTTAACCATGGGGTAAGTGTTCCTTAAGTTCTCAGAGAATAAAAGGAGGCCCTGAGACAGGCAGGAGAAGTTCCTCTGGTCTTGGATGCAAACCTTAGGGACAGTATTTCAGTGAATGCAATAATTATGTCTATAATTTCCCCATCTGTAAAATGAGGGAAAAGACCTAACTCACAATGTTGCTTTGAGGATTAATGAAAAAGCACTTTGTATTTTTGTAAAACTTCATACGAACATTATTGTCAAGTTAACTAATGATCTATCCCATTGTTTTAAAGTTAAAGGAAGGTAATAACGAAGATGAGAGCAAAAATCAATGAAACAGAAAGCAACACAACAGAGAGGATCAAAAGTCAAGGTTGGTACTTTAAAAAGAGAATTCAAATTGGTAGACCTCTGGTGTGATAAGAAAGAACAGAAAACACAGATAATTACAACAGATCCCATAGGTTATTTAGAAGTATATTTTTAATTTCTAAACATATAGGGACTTCTTAGTTATATTTTTTGTTATAACATTGTGGTCAGAAATCATACTCTATATGATTGCTATCCATTGAAGTTTGTTGAGATTTGTTTATGGCCCAGTGTGTATTTGACCTTAGTGAAGATTCCACAGGCACTGGAAAAGAACATGTGTTCTGCAAATGCTGGGTGCAGTCACCTAGATAAAGACATTAGATCAATTTTGTAATGTATTGTTCAAATCTTCTCTGCTCCTTATGAATTTTTATCTGCTTGTTCTATTGATTAATGAGATAATTGTTGAGTTATCCATTTCTATTTATAGTTCTGTGAATTTTGCTTTATATATTTGAAGTCATGTTATTAGGTGCATGAAAATACAGAATTGTTATATCTTCCTGGTGTATTGAAACTTTAAGAAGTAAAACTCTATCTGTAGTAATGCCTTTGGCTTATTTAGGCTATTTTTTTTTCTGGTATTAATAACATCAGCTTCTTTTTCATTATTGTTACCTGGCATAGCTCTTTCCATCCTTCACTTTCAACCTTTCTGTGTCCTTATTTTAAATATGCCTCTTGGAAATAGCATATAGTTGTTGTTTTAAGTTTGATAACTTTTTTTAAGAAGAGCATTAGGTCTTTAATATACAAGTTCTGTTATGTTTTGGTTTCAATCTTATTCACTGATTTTATTTATCCCACATAATCTTAAGTCCTGTTATCTCTTTTCTTGCTTTCAGGTTGGATTAGAATTATTCTATTAGAATTCTATCACAATTATTCTATTATTCTATTTTTCCCTCTGTTGATTTGGAAGTTGTACAGTTTTTCCATTCTTTTAATGGGCAAGGAATTAAAAGATCCATTCTTGACTTATCAAAGCCTAGTGATAATTGATACTTTTTTTTTTTTTTTTTTTTTTTTTTTTGCGGTACGCGGGCCTCTCACTGTTGTGGCCTCTCCCGTTGCAGAGCACAGGCTCCGGACGCTCAGGCTTAGCGGCCATGGCTCACGGACCCAGCCGCTACGCGGCATGTGGGATCTTCCCGGACCGGGGCACAAACCCGCGTCCCCTGCATCGGCAGGTGGACTCTCAACCACTGCGCCACCAGGGAAGCCCGATAATTGATACTTTCATCTTCATCCTAGACAATGCAAGGATCTTAGAATACTTTAACTATTTATCTCATCTTATATGCTATTGTTTTTGTGAATTTTAATTACGTATGTATAAATGTATAGCTATGTATTAAAATACATTATTATTATTTTCTACACCAAATATTTATTTAGATTTATCCATATATTTACTGTTATAATTACTTTCCATTGCTCTTCATTCTTCTCTCCCTCCCTAACCTTCCTTGTGCGATCATTTTCCTTGTGTCTGAAAAACTTTCTTTAGAACATTCTGTCCTGTTAGAGGTAGAACCTTCCAACTTTTGTTTGCCTAAAAACAGTTTATTCCACTTTTGTTCTTTTTTGGAATTGAATAATGCCATTTATTTTATTTTTTTATTACTTAATTAATTTGGCTGTGTTGGGTCTTAGTTGCGGCATGAAGGATCTTTCGTTGTGGCGCACGGGCTTCTCTCTAGTTGTGGCACATGGGCTCCAGAGCATGCGAGCTCAGCAGCTGTGGCGCACGGTCTTAGTTGCCCTGCATCATGTGGGATCTTAGTTCCCCAACCAGGGATCAAACCCACGTTCCCTGCATTGGAAGGCGGATTCTTAACCACTGGACCACCAGGGAAGTCCCCCACCTTCGATCTTAACAGGTATTTTTTCTGGGAATAGAATTCTAGGTTGAGCATCACATTCTTTTGTCACATTGGAGGCATCAAGCCACCAATTTCTGACTTCTTCTCTAGCTGGTGAGCAGTCAGCTGTTCATCTGCCTGTTTAATATGTTCTTTTGTTAATGGCTTCTTTAAGATTTTTTCTCTGTCTTTAGTTTATTACAGTTTTACTATGATATGTTTAGGTATGGATTACCTTTTTAGTAAGTAATCCTGCTTGGGATTCTTAGGGCTGTTAAATTTGTAGATATGTATCTTTCTTCAGTTTTAGTAAATTTTCAGCCATTGTGTGCTTGAATATTAGTTCTATACCATTATCTTTCTCTTTCCTTCTGGGACTCCAAATAAAGTTATGTTAGACCTTCTCACTGTATTTCTTATGCCTCTTAATCTCTCATTTCCATCCCTTTGTCCCCTCACTCCCTACCCAGGCTTCATTCTGGATATAACTTATCTTCCAGTTCACTGTGTAATCTGCTATTAAATATATACTATACTTTTCAGTTATGGACTTTCCATCTGCCTCCTTTCTTGTAATTTGCCAAATTCTCAAATTTGACTTTTATTTCCTTAAGCATTGTTATTTTAAAAGCTGTATCTGTATCAGCTTTCTCTGATCCCTGAGTATGTCACCAATCCCTTGCATTAGATTCCCTCCATCCAAATACTTAGAGTGGTTTATATGTTCCTGGTTGGAACCTGACTGTCACACTGCTATATGCCAAGCTCTCAACGCTGCGCCTTATAACTTTCTACAGAATTCTTTCACAGCCTTTCCTTAGACTTTTAAAATCTTCTAGCAAGAGGGAACTTGGTTCAAGACCTTTAGAAGTTGTGATCTAAAGCCAAGTAACTCACTGCATATTTTATACCATAATTTATTTAACCAGTCACCTAATGATAAACACTTCAGTTATTTCCAGTTTTTTCTAGTATAAACAGTACTGCAATAAAATATATTTCCTTGCCCTCAGCAGAATTGCTAAGAAGAATTTGCTTTAAAACTTTTGACAGATATTGTAAAATTGCCTTCCAAAAATATTACAACAACTTATAATTCCAACCATGGTGTGTGAAACTTTGTTTCCCATACCTTCACCAACACTAGGTGTTACACACGTTTTTCATCTTTGCCAAGCTGATATTTGACAAATGGTATCTTGCTGGGTTTTTTTTTTTTCAAAATTAAAACAAAATCTTGAAATAGTCTCAAAGAAAAATGGAAATGATAGTTTAAAACTGTTTTTTTCCCTGAATCATTTGAGAATTAAGTTCCTAACAAGGCAGCTCATTACATCTGAATACTTTTAGTGTATATTTCCTACAAGAAAGGACCTCCTACATCACCACCACACAACCATCAAAATCAGGAAATTAACATGGATTCATTATTATGAATGCTCTGACTCCATCCAGATTTCTTTAATTGTTCCAATAATGTCCTTTGGAATAAAAAGACCCAGTTTAGAATTGTGCATTGCTAATTCATTTTTGCTTCTTTTTAGTTTCTTTCAATCTAGAATAGAGCCTCAGTCCTGTTCTCAAACTTGAGCAAGTGTCAGAATCACATGGAGGGCTTGTTAAACACAGACTGCTGGGCCCCAGAGTTTCTGATTCAGTAGGTCTGGGTTGGCTGAGAATTTGCATTTCTATAAGTTCTTAGGAGAGGCAGATTCTGTTGGTCTGGGGACCACATTTTGGGAACTGCTGTTCTAGAACCTCCCCACATTAAAATCCTCCAGCCCTGACTGGTTCCCACGAGTTCACGAGGCAGTCAATAGGCTTGTGCATAAGGTGGAAAGTCAACACATAGTCTCGTCTTCTTAAAATTTAAAATAATGCTTCATACCATTAATAGGTACTTCTTTAAAAAAGGAATTACCAAATTTGTTTGTATTAGTTTCCACTTGCTGCTGTAACAAATCTCCAAAATTTGATGGCTTAAAACAATATAAATGTATTATCTTAGAGTTCTGGAAATCAGAAATCTGAAATGGGTCTTAAATCTGAAATTGTGCTAAAATCAAGGTATCAGCAGGAGTTGTATTCTTTTTGGAGGCTTTAGAGGAGAATCCATTCCTTGTCTTTTTTAGCTTCTACAGGCTGCCTGAGTTCCTTAGCTCATGGCCCGCTTCCATCTTCAAAGCAAACAATGCCCAGACAAGTCTTTCTCATGCTGCATCCCTCTGATACTGACTAACTCTCCTGCCTCCCTCTTTCACTTATAAATACCCTTGTGATTACACTGGACCCAGGGGGATAATGCAGAATAACTACCTCATATCAAGGTCCTAAACATCTGCAAAGTCCCTTGCCATGTAAGGTAACATATTCACAGGTTCTAGGGATTAGGATGTGGACATCTTTGGCGTCCATTTTTCTGCCTACCACAGTGGTGAAAACCACTAGCTGTGTATCCAAACTCTGTTCTCTCCTGTGGGCACACAGCTAGACTAACATCTTCCAGCCCTTTTTATAGTTGGTTGAGGACACATGACTCAGATCCCTACAAAGGAATGTGAACAGAAATGTGTGTTCCTTCCATGCCAGGTCCATGAGAACCTCCTTTGCATGCTCTGCATGTTCCCATTTTCTCTAGACCTTAGAAGATGGTGGAGCCTGTGTGCCTACATGATCAACAAGAGGGGAACTACCCACTGACCTGGATACCCATCCTGGACTGCTAAGGGTACAAGAATTAAATTTCTATAGCATAGAGACTACACTGTAGAGCCATTGTATTTTGAGTCTACTTGTTATAGAACTTAGTCCTAACTAATACACTAACAAATGAGCATATTTTTTTTGAATTTTATTTTATTATTTTTTATACAGCTGGTTCTTATTAGTTATCTATATTATACATATTAGTATATATATGTCAATCCCAATCTCCCAGTTCATCCCACCACCAGAGAATATTTCTTGATTCTCAATGCCCATTTTTCATAAGACCTAACCTCCTATTTCCCTAAGAAGACTGAGGTCATCTGATATAGGCAACCACAATTTTTCACCTCTCCCCTTCAAACATTTATTGTGCAACAGGTACAGGGCAGGTACACTACTAAGATCTGTGATACCTGCTTTTTTTTTTATCTCTTTGAGCATACTTTACTCTCTTTCTTGTTGCCTTTTCCAAACCAGGTCCCCTTCCTTCAACTCTACTCCCCTCCCCACCTTCTCAACTTTCTCCTCTCCACTGGCTCCCTAGCTTCCACTTTCAAACATGCTGGCTTTGACCCCAGTGTTAAGTCAGCCTTCCTTTACTCTGTTGTACCCTGACATACTTCTCTTTTCATGTGCTTCCTTGCACTGTCAGACTTCAGGGAAGAGTGGATGACAGCTGGGGCCTCACTTTTCTCCCGCTCTACACCTCTTTTCCACCATTCAATCAGGTTTCCACATCTGCTTATCTAACTGAAATTTCCTGAGCCCCTCCTTGGTGCTAGGGATGAGGCAAGAGTGAGAGGGTTGCCAGCCTTATGCTGCTTCATTCCAGTATGTAAAACCATTAGATGGTCATGACAATGACAGGGAGACATGTAAGCAATGGTGGTAGAAATGATAGAAATCCAGAGGTAGGAGAGAGTGGAGACTGACCTGGTTTGGAGGCTCAGGGAAAGACAAAATGAAGAGGCAGTGTTCAAGCTGACAGCTGAGGGCTGATGGCTAGGTTGAGTAGGTGTTAGCCAAGCAAAGGAGGAGGGAGAAATTTACAGGTAGATGGACGCACAGCTGGAGAAAGACTGACTTTGGAAGGCACCAGCAAGCACACATGGTAATTGGGGTCAAGAACGGGTGTGAAAGAGAGAAGGGGAATACTCTGGGGACGGGGTAGGGGGTGGGAGCTAGGAGTTGGTGGTGGGGTAAGGAGAGGAGTTGTTAGGGAGCAAGATGAGGCATGGGGGGTCTGGGGGGGTGCTCCTGAAGTCATAGCTCAGACCCCAATCCCTGCCGCTGCACTTTCGGAGCCTCCAGAAATGCGATCCAGACCACCCTCTCCCCGCTCCACAGCCCTAGGAAGCAGGGGACTCAGACTTTGACTAAAGGCCCATTCTAGCTTATCAAACCATGAGAGAAACCAAGAAGAAGGATAGCTTGTTTTCCAATGATTTTTCCCCTGGCTGCCCTGCCTCCTGAAGAGAAGAGGGCCTGCATGTGCGGGGCTGCTAGCCAGGAAGCCCTGGATCTGATTCACTCTCCTGAGGTCCTAAGCGCCAAGCTGTCCTGGGGCTGCCCCACAAAGATCCCAGATCTGGGAGTGAGGTGGACTGCGAGCACTGCAGAAGGAGCTCTTGGCACATAACGACTCCACCCATATCCTTCATTTAGAGACAGACAAACACTAGCATAGCTTTTTGGTTTTTTTTTTTTTTGGCAGTACGCGGGCCTCTCACTGTTGTGGCCTCTCCCGTTGCGGAGCACAGGCTCCGGACGCGCAGGCCCAGCGGCCATGGCTCACGGACCCAGCCGCTCCGCGGCACGTGGGATCTTCCCGGACCGGGGCACGAACGCGCGTCCCCTGCATCGGCAGGCGGACTCTCAACCACTGCGCCACCAGGGAAGCCCACTAGCATAGCTTTTAACAGCTTGAGGCCATGTCCCTGAGGATGACTACTCCAGCCCCCCGAAGTTCCTGCCTGGGAAAACTCAAAAGAATGTTCTGTTTGTTCCAGCCAACACTTGAAGATAGGGTCCCTGTCTCCCAGTCTCTGTAGGAGGATAGGAGCCTAGCTTCCATAAACGTCAGTTAGCAAATCCCAATGGCTTAATCACGCTTTTTGTTTGTTTCCATTTCCCTGACTCTGCTCCCACCCTTCCTCATTTCCTCCTCCCTCCTCCCTCATTCTCTCTTTAAAATGCCCAGTTTTACACAAATTGAAGTAGAGTTTAGTTTACACTGGACCCTCCTCCCTATTGCCATAGTTATCGAATAAAATCTGTTCTTACTGCTTTGATTAGTATCTAGCTTTTTCTCTGACAGCTGGAAAGTGGTATTTCACCCACCTCCCCCATCACCACCAATTAGAATGGTGACGGATGCTTTAAATGAGATCTTAAATGAAGGTAGTTTAGACAAGATGAAGGTCTGAAACAGCAGCTCAGGGCTGCTATGGTGGCTCTGCAATCTTCAGGGACTCAGGCTCCCATTATCTTGTTACTCAGCCTTCCTTCCTGTGGGCCAAGGAGGCTACCCCAGATCCAGCCTGCATTCCAGTCAGCAGGACCTTCCTGGAGGAGCAGGATGTGACAGGCACACTTGGCTCAAGGGGAGATCAGCATTTGCCTTGAGGGGAGTCCTGGAAATGGGGTGGGGGCAGCCGTTGACACCTGACAAATACCATTCTCACGACAGAAGAAGAGCCAAATATGGGGATAACTAGCCCCCCCTCCCATCCCACCTCACCTAGTACCTCTGAGGACACTGGGTGAAAGGGGACTTTGGTGGTAATTACTGGGGGAGAGTGAAGATGTAGCGCGTCCATCGTGAAGACATTTCATGAGGAAACCCAGTAACTGCCCTTGAAGCAAAATGGAATTTTTCAGTCTTGGTATTCTTATTTTCTCCTGAGGTTGAGAACTGTTAGGTATGAGTGTGTGTGTGTGGGGGGAGATTGGGTGGGGGGAGGGTGGGAAAGCAGATGAACTTCCTATGTGAGGAGGTGGAGCCTGGCTGTGGATAGCACCACCACCACTCACCTCAGATTCCCCTGACTGAGTCAGAATGGCCATGGCCAGGGCTTCAGGCCTAGTTCCAAGTTGTAACAAGTGCTTTGGGCCGAGTCACCTCACTGATGTGAGCGTCTCTCTTCTTTTTAAGCAGAAAAACTAATTTCTCAGACAGAAATTTAGATAGAAACCTCAAATAGGTGATAGGGGAGCTTCTCAGGTAGAGAATAGAAAACTGGGGTGTTGCACACTGGGTCAGATTCTTATGAAGGATTTGAATTATCTCCAAAGAGTAGGTATGGCAGAGACTCCTAGCTACTCAGAGGCACCCGGTGTAATCAGATCCCTCCCTGCAGTTTCTGGCAGGGCATGTGCCCAGCTTCCCTTCAAGCTTTTGGACAAAGGGATGTGAGCAGGATTGAAGGACAACTTTCAGGTAATGTCCTTAAAAAAAAAAAGCTTTCTAGCCCTCTGCTTCTTCTGCCCCTTCCACCTGGCTGGGAAAGGGGACAACTGAAGTGGCACTGGAGTGACATCTTGGATCCACAGGTGGATGCCATGTATCGATGATGGCAATGCCAACATTCCTGCCTCAGTACCCAGTGACCTCGTGGAGCGGTTCAGCTAGTGCTCTGTACCGTCTACCTGCCCATCTCTGTACTGTTACCTAAAAGAGAAACGGAGGCCTGTCTTGTTAAAGCCAATGTGTTTGGGGTCTTTTTGTACAAGTGGCTTAGCCAGTTGCCTAACTAGAAAACCAAGTCTAAAAGGAGCACTGTTTGATACCCTCTACATTACTTACTCCAAACCTTCAGCAACACTCAACTTATGAAAGACCATGTTGCTTATTATGACACATGTCCCATGTGGCTTTGGCCCACTTTTAAAGCTTCCTCAGTTCCACCCCAATGGAGAGATCTGTAGCCTGGCTGGCTGAGAGTATCAGAAAAGTTGGTTTGTCCAATCAGTCAGATGCTAATTTATAAACTGACACAGAACCACCAAGAAAATTAGTAGAAAATATGATTTCTGTTCCTTTTTCTCCTTGCCTCGTTTCCTGCCAACTCCCACCTTTTCTTTATTCCTATCACTCTTCCTCACTTCTCTTTCCCCTTGGATTTTCTCTGGAGTGCCTAAATAAGTTGTTCAAACATGCGCCATTGCATGGGTCATCAGTGATGGCTCATGGAAAAGTAGGAAGGCAAAGCATCCCGAACACAGCTGACTGCTGGCAACTCAAGTGCCAGGAGATGGTGAAACCACATGAGAACTATCCACTGTAGCAGGGAATTTTCTTCTTGTTGATACACTGCTCAGTTTCAGAAGGAAAACAGAAAGGGTGGAGAGTCACCTGCAAATAAAAAGCATCAGTAAAAATACTGATACGTACAGTGTTCAGTGAACCTTGTTTTCAAATTGAAAACTTAATAATTGTCACCATCTGTCAGGCGTAAGTCTAGGTGTCTCACATATATGATCTCTTAATTTTTACAGATCCACTCAAGGTAACCATTCTTATCCCCATTTTACGAATTAGAAAACTTGAGTTCAGATGAGTAAGGTTTGGGATTTGAACCCACCCTTTGACTCCTCCCCCACCCCCCGCCGCCATATCACTCTGCCTCCCACTTTAGACAAGACATATAAAGTGTTAAAAACTAGCCTTGGAAGATGTGATGTTTAATTTCATATGTCAGCTTGGCTGGGCCATGGTGCCTAGATATTTGGTTAAACATTATTTTAGATGTTTCTGTCAGAGTCTTTTTGGATGAGATTTACAAACTGATTGACTTTAATATGGGTGGGCCTTGTCCAATCAGCTGAAGGCCTGTGTGGTGCAGAAAGACTGACCTCCCCTGAGCTAGAAGGAATTGTGCCAGCTGTGAGCCTTTGGACTTGAACTGCAACATCAACTCTTTCCTGCAGCTCTCCAGCCTGCTGGCCCACCCTGCAGGTTTTGGACTTGCCAGCCTCTGTAATTGCATGAGCCATTTCCTTAAAATCAATCACTCTCTTCTCCTTTTCTTCCTCCTCCCTCCTCCCCCTCCTCCTTCTCCCTCTCTTCCCTTTTTCTTCTTCTTCCTCTTCCCCTTCCTCTTCCCCTTCTTCTTCCTCTTCCCCTTCTTCTTCCTCTTCCCCTTCTTCTTCTTCTCCTCCTCTCCCTCCTCCTCCTTCTCCTCCTTCTTCTTCCTCTTCCTCTCTCTCTCTCTCACGCACGATAAGTAGATAGATAGATAGACAGACAGACGGACACATGCTCTTTATTCTGTTTCTATGGAGAAGCCCAACTAAGACGAGGAGGAGAGAGAATTATAAAATGGAGGGAAGAAAACAGTGTTCTCAGAAATGAATGGTGGTAGACTGCAACCGACAAGAATCGGAGGAAGTGAAGGAAGTTGACTTACTGCTGTATGCTGCTCTGAACTGCTTTCCTGCAAATTTCAGGGATTACTCTGGGGATGGCACAACCACACACATACTCAGGAGGTAAGTGAGCTAATCTAAAAAGGCTGAGGCCAGAACAGAGTCCTCTCCTCGTTTATAACTATGCATCTGCGGCAGAGTTCCTCTTCCTGGCTTTGTAGGAGGACTACTATTCCCACTTTCCTTTGCAGTTAAGGGTGATCACGTGACTGAGTTCTGGCCAAGGAAATGTGGATGGTGTGATATAAGCTACTTCCTGGCTTGGCACGTAAAAAATTCTGTAATCTTCCAGCTCTCTCTTCCACTGTTCCCGAAACCTGGGAAGTTTATATTTCAAAATTAGTTGACTAGAAGATGTAGGAGGGCCACCAGCACCATATTAGACTTCACATGAGCAAGAAATAGACCTTTAAGCACATTAACTCACTGAGATTTGGGGTTTATTTGTTCCCTTCTCTAGGCTACTCTGTCCTAAGGAAGGCAACATCCATTAGTCTCTGTCTTGCTTTTGCTCATTGTCACTTCCTCCAAGGCCTAGCACAATGCCTGGCACAGAGAAGACACTCAGTAAATACTTGTTGAATGAATGAATGAATGGTGTACTAGCTAACTATGGTTCTAAGATGCCGTTACAGAGATGCAAAAATCCAGCAGTGTAAATGACATACGTGTAACAGTCCAGAGGTAGGACTGGCTGTACCATCTGCCTCTGGGCCAGATGACTGCTGCAGTCCCACCATGCCCCCAGGTGATGGGCAGGGGAAAGACAGGGCATTCCCAATCCTTACAAGGGCAAGGCTGCACACATTGCTTCCCCTCGCATCCCTTTGGCCAAAACTTAGTTGCAAGGACACACCAAGCTGCAAGGAAGGCTGAGGTCAATTGAATGATCTGCCTGCAATTCTTCCTCTCCTCCCGGCTCTTGGCAATGTTCCCCAGGATGGAGAGTACTTCCCTACCCCATTGATCTTGGGCTTCGGCCAGAGGCATATGTGGCAGAAGCGACCGTATATCAGTTCTGAGCCAGGGCCTTAAATGGCCCCTTGTGTTTCTGTTCGCCCTACCGGCACAGCTGCCACCCTACATTGAGAAGAGCCTGCCCCAGGTAGCCACTGGTCCAGAGGATGAGAGACAAGTGGAGCAGCCCTAAGTCAGTTCATAGCCTGAAGCAGAGCTGCCTCTGCTGATCTGAAAGAAAAATAAATGGCTTTTTTGGGAAACTACTGAGACTTTGGGGTTGCTTATCACGCAGCATTAATGCAGCAGAAACCTAATGCTGTGGTCATGAACTCAGCCTTAACCAAAGAGTTCTACCATTAAATATGGGAAAATGAGCATTATTAGTGTACTATGACCATTCTGTGGGTATAAGAAGGACCCCTCCCTGGATGGAGCAGAAACAACCTGACCTGTGGGGGACTCCTTTCTGAGTCCAGAGCATTGCCTAGCCAGCCTAGTTAGCATGAATATAATGTGAGGTGGCACGCTTTCCTGGGACTCTGTCATGGGTGGAGGCACTGAAGGTTGGCTAACCTGGGGCCAGTCACCTTGGTGAGAGCAGAAGGGGGCGTGGGGGTAGCAATTCTGTCTGGAGGCATCTTGGGAATAAAGTGCTAGTTGTGGTGATAATAGAAAACTCTGTCAAAACAAATGCAATAGTCACATTAACAAAAATAGTTTGGGAGGAGTTTTCCCGATGAGTCAAGAGGTGGTGCTAATAATAGAAGCCTGAAATAACTGTGTATATTACTATATTTGTTAATTCGTGTCTATCTGTTGCCAATACAGCTGTAGAGAATGATGCTATTCGTATCTGAATCCTATACGAGATTTGCAATGCATGGAAAAGATAACTGATGCCTCTATCAGATCAATCAAAATTTACGTCTAAAATACATTTTCTCCATGGTGCCTCAGTGCCTCAATACTCACAGTTTGCGCCCTGGAAAGGTTTTTCAAAGGAAGCGGCTCTGTACTGCTCGCTGGTTATTCTGCCAGCTAAGGATTGAGGTGTGCGTAATGGCATCAAATATTTTCTCCTTGGGAAATTGCTAGAGACCTGCAAGAGGTAAAAAGCTTTTGAAAGCATAGCAATTTGGGTGTGACTATCCATTTTGAGGTGGATGAATTAATCCCTGATAAAGTATTGGCTGCTTACTGGAAAATGAGGAAAATAAAACATGGTTTAAAATGTTTCTTCAAATGTGTATATATCCTACATTTTACCTAGATTTTTTCGGTGTTTATCTCCCGACATTTTATTGTGAAAATTTAAAAACACTTAACAAGTACGTTATGCCTTCCACCTAGATACAATGGTTGTTAATGTTTTACGATATTTGCGCTCTCTCCTTCTTCCCCACCCCCCAACCACACATACACCAAGACACATCAGTTTTGAAACTAAGTTGTCAGTATGACATCATGGTTCTTAAATACTTCAGCATGAATCTCCTAAGAATTAGGACAATCACCTGTATAACCACAATGCCACTATCACACCTAAGAAAATTAACAATCACAACTAATATCCAAGCCATATTTAAATATATATATATATATTTTTATACAGCAGGTTCTTATTAGTCATCCATTTTATACACATCAGTGTATACATGTCAATCCCAATTCATCACACCACCACCACCACCACCCCCCGCCGCTTTCCCCCCTTGGTGTCCATACATTTTTTCTCTACTTCTGTGTCTCAATTTCTGCTCTGCAAACTGGATCATCTGCACCATTTTCTAGGTTCCACATATATGTGTTAATATACGATATTTGTTTTTCTCTTTCTGACTTACTTCATTCTGTATGACAGTCTCTAGGTCCATCCACATCTCTACAAATGACCCAAGTTCGTTCCTTTTTATGACTGAGTAATATTCCATTGCATATATGTACCACATCTTCTTTATCCATTTGTCTGTCAGTGGACACATATTTAAATATTTTTAATTGTCCCTTAAAGACTTCTATGCAGTTTCGCTTGTCATCTAATCAAGGTTTGTGGAGTCTATCTGGAGGTTAACCTAGAAAATCTCCCCCACCTTAACTTCTGTTTGGTTTTGACTTATGACATGGACTTTTGAAGAGTCCAGGCCAGGGGATTTATAGAGAGTTGCACATTCTTCATTTGTCTGATTGTTTCCTGACGGTGTTCTTTAACTTTTTCTTTTATGCCTGTATTGCCCTTAAAATGGAAATTCAGTCTGGAGGCTTGATTAGTTTTGGGTTAAACGTCATTTGCAAGAATGCTTCAGAGGCATCTCATGAAGAGGTTCACATGTTGGGTTTTTCCACTACTAGTGATGCTAAAGGTGATGACTGGGTTGAGAAAGTGACTGCCGTACTTCCATGGAGAAGCACTTGCCTGGGAACAGAGACTGAAGCAAAGTTTACATGCTAGTGTTTTATGATGGGTACGATCCACGGGAGCCAAAAAGGGGAATCAAAGGTGGTTCATTGCTGAGCTGGCAATGGCTTCATAAGCAGCCTGGCTGGTCACTTGGTCATGTATGACATCTTCAGAGTTGCCGTGTGACACTATTACCTCCTGGAGGACTACTCCAGGATAAAGCCTGTGGGGTGTTGATGTATCTGTACTTCTGGACTGTGTTACTCGGTGCCTCTGGGCAGCCACTGGAAAAACCAGGGCCTCCGTGGGTCCTGCTGCATTGGACCTGGCCATGGGAGCGGCTGCAGCTTCGGCCCTGGAAGGTGTAATGACAGCCTTGCCAAAGCAGAGACGTCTGTCATTGTAGGAGATGAGGTGACAAGGTGGAGGCTGAAGCTTTACCACCATCACTGGGGCCAGCTTATCCAGCAATCAGGGCAAGTGGGTCCTGAGGGACAGGCAAGGCCAAATGCCTCTGTGGGGGTGGGTATACATTGCATCGGGTACCAAAGGAACATCTTTCCCTTTGAAATTAATAATGATCTGTGGAGTGGTACTTCGCCCCTGTGGGAATAACCTAGTGCCCAACCACCTTTCATGTAGTGATTGTAGTACCCATTTGATTATTCTTGCCTGTGCCAGTTATTATATTGGGAGATGCAAGATAAGGGGGCTCGTTGGACTCATTGCCACTAGAGTGTTGTTTCTAGGCTCTTTCAGGAACACAACTAGGAGACCATATATACATATATATATATATGGGGGGGTATGAATTGTATGAGTTCATATTGTCATGGCATTCAGCATAATTTTTTTTCTTAAATTCTCTTTTATTTTTTCCCTCTTATACTAGAAATTCCTTGTTCCCAATAATATTACTGTATGTACAGTCAGAGTAGATTGTTCAGGTTACCCCAAATAAGTTTCTTTTTCATTGTTGTTTGAATAACCAATTTCATATAGAATTGGCCCATTTGTTTCTTTTAAGGTCCAACTTTAGGGCGGCCATTTGTTTCTTTTAAGGTCCAACTTTAGGTCATTTTTCCTTTATGATTTACTCTTATTTCTGAATATGTAAACTACATGGTTCAAAAACCAATACTGTATAAACACGTTTAGTCAGAGAAGTCTCACTGCCATGAATATCATGTCCACCCTGTTCCAAGCTACCCCTTATAGATAACCATTTTTATTAGTTTCTGGTTTCTCCTTTCCTATACTTTTTTTTCAAAGATAAGCAAATACATATGTACATCTTAATTTCCGCTTCTTTCTTATACACGATGTGGCACAGTATATATTGTCTCACTTTTTTTCTCTTAATATATATCAAAGGACTCATTCCATATTTTAAGGTTCATAGATAACTTAAATGCTAAAGTTTACTAGCTGTTTACTATCTATCTATCTAGTCTATATCTCTCTATATATCTCAAGTGTATTAGTCAGAGTAGGCTAGTCAATGCTGCAGTAACAAATAAACCCCAAAATCTTAATGGCTTTACAAAGAAAGGTTGATTTCTTGCTTACATAAAGTCTTATGTGGGTTGGGCAATCTTCCTTTGTCTTGTAGCCACATGAGCTAAAA
This sequence comes from Lagenorhynchus albirostris, assembly GCF_949774975.1. NCBI lineage: Eukaryota > Metazoa > Chordata > Mammalia > Artiodactyla > Delphinidae > Lagenorhynchus > Lagenorhynchus albirostris. The sequence continues at coordinate 157,253,109 of NC_083097.1, forward strand.
CATGTGCCCGCATGGTAGCCAGGTTAGGTAGCCAGGCCTAGAAATAGCCCACACCACAGCCCAGTCACACGACCCCAAACTAACTACAAGGGAGGTTGAAAGTGTGGTGTCAACCTTCATAAAGAGGAAATAGAAATGGAATTTGGTGAATATATAGCATTGTCTCTCCCATGCCAGGCTTTATTTTATATTTATTCTCTCATATAAACCCACAACAGCTCTACAGTTTAGGTACTTTGGTTTTTCCCATCTTACATTTAAGGATGTTGAGGCTCCAAAGCCTTATGTGCCTGTCAAAATCACAGTGTTCCTGTGTGTCAGAATTAGTTTCAAATCCTGGTGTATCTGCCTCCAAAGCCAGTACATTCCATGGCCAACCAGTATCGTCCACTGAAAAAAGCATGGCAAATCCATTTCATCCACACATAAATGCAAAATTCAGAGAAACAGAGGTTGGAGCAATTGGTACAGGACAATAAGTATTTATACTTAAGATTTATAAGCTATTTTCCTACAAAAGAGCTCAAGATAAAAGTTAAATCCCTGGATCAATAAAGACTAAAACATCACAGGACACAATGTTTTAGTAACAGTGGATGATAAAATAGCTTTATTTATTTATAATTTCTGAATCAAGAGCTAATTGTTATAGGAATTTTTTAAAATTTCCGAGTGAAACTGCAAACATTTTTTCTTCCTCTTTCTAAGTAAAAGCATCATATATTCTTTGAATGAGAGAAATTATGACTCTTTCAAAACCATTTAGGGTAGTTTTGGGGAATTATCCCAAGTAATCTCCATGGATTTCAAAGTTGAAAAGCTTTTCCTTTAGAGGAGGAAATAAAACAAATGTGAAAAACCACTATGGCCATTTGGACAGTGCCTTTAGTTCCACATTAACACTCTTACTTAATGCCTAAGATTGGGTACAACAATATATGATTCCAATGTATGCTTTTAGTAAGTGATTACAGCAAAATGAACAACACTGGGAACTCTAAGTGATTTAAATGAAGGATTGACTGCAGATTCCGTGAAAAGATAAGGTGGTTCCAGAGGGTGATTTTTTCTAGAACAAGGCAAAGCTTACCCTATCCTGTGAGTGTGAAACCAAATCATCCTGGCTGTTGATCCAATACAGTTTTCACAATAATGCCCTGCAGGTCTCAACATCATATCAGTACCTTTCAAACATTTTGGACCCTGACCACAGTAAGAAACATCATTAACTATGTATACACACAGTGACTCACAGACACAGAAGATTTTTTTGAGATAAAATGCAGGCAGTACACTCTGATTGCCTCCCCTAACCCACCCTACCCCCTACTCAAAATGCTGGCATGACCTGGGTTCACAACCTGTAGGAGTTGTGACCCGCAGTTTGAAACCCTTGAGCTATTGCCTATTACTTTGGCTGGCCAATCAAACTAGGCTGTGTAGAACATTTCTTTTCTCTTTTTGTCTCACAGCTCCCAGAGGGAAGAGGGACCCAGTGCTTAGAGAGGAAACTATCACCTGGGAGTTAGTAACCAAATCCCAGAGCCTGGAGAAGTCAGCACCATTTGTGGAAGCTCCCACCTTTGCCAAGACATGACAAGACCCTACTACTTTAATACCATCCTCAAAATGTTGAGGTTCACTTAGCATGTTGTCCTGTTACTAGAAATGCCAGATTTAGCAAAACAAATTTTTTAAAAAAGGACACCCAGTTAAATTTGAATGTCAGATAAACAAGGAATAGTCTTTTTTACTGTAAGTATGTCTCATGCAGTAACAATTATTTCATTTGTCTTTTTTTAGCGTAAGTATGTCTCATACAATAGCAATTATTCCTTGTTTGTCTTTTTTTAGTGTAAGTATGTCTTATGCAATAACAAATATTCCTTGTCTGAAGTTCAGATTTAACTGGGTGTCCAGTATTTCATCTGGCAACTCAACTGGTTGCACGCCCTGTCCCTTTACTTTGAAGGTCCTCAATCTGATGGATGGATCTAGGCTGGACAGGATGTGGGCACTGCTGCTGGGAGGAAGCGGAGACACCTAGTTCAGTCTCCTTCTGCTCCTCTCAATTTTCATCACTGGCTTCACACCCCGCAGCCCCCTGAAGTGTTCCCTCATCTGGAGGGCAGTGTATTTCAGTGGATTGGCAAGGTGGCACAAACCCTGCTCCTGCTGTGTCCACTTGACTCCTCGGTCCTCCTGGACTTTGGCATGCCAAACCTCTGCGATATATGCTGTCCCACTGCCACCTCTATCTCAGTGGCAAAGGGACAGTCACCAGCCCTATCCAGCTGTTGAACAGAACACCAGTCTCTCCTTCGTGTAGTCACTCCAGTCTCTGCAAGTGATCTGCTCAGTGAGGGAGAGCCCACTGGGAGGACAGGAACTCACTTCCTACTTCACTCCTCCAGCACCTACATCCCCAAGCCCCCTCTGCCTCCCCTTGCCCCCAATTCTATACATCCCAAAGGAGAGTCTTGCCTTTCCATCGAAGCGCACTCTCTGTCCCACGTCGGCCAAGTCTATTCACCCCCTCAGAATTAGGAACACTGGACTTGGTTTTTCTTCTCAGTTCCCCTTCCGCACCCCCCGGCAGAAAATTGGTTAGTTAGAAATGGTTTACAAATGGATGGTTTAGTGAAGTGATTCGATCTTCCCTGCCTCCCTGCTGTTCCCAGTGGTTCCCTTAATGTTTGATGAACAAGAAGGACAAATGTCACCTCCTGGTCAAAGCTTCAGGTTGAGTTCTGAGCTCTGGGGCTTTGCAGGGCCTCCCTTCATGGCCTGGGTTGTGTTGTGAGGCTGCTGACCTGTCTGTTTCTTCAATGGGCTGTGAGCAGCCCGAGGACAGGGGCTCCACATTTGTGTATGGGCCATAGTCCTTGGTATACCTTCTGTTTGCTTTCATCAGACTTTTTCAGTGAACACGCCTTCTTCCCTCTGACTACCAAGACCCAGCGAGACCTGCTGCCCAGGTCACAATTCCTTCTGGGGCCTTCTCTCCCTTTGTTAACACTTACTCATTCAGACCTTTCTGCCAGGGCCATCTGTGTCTTCCAAAGTGGCATTAAAATAAATAAATAAATAAATGATTCATTGCTAATGTGTAAATGATTGTCATTGGGATACATTTGAAAGTTTGTATTTTAAAGAAACTAACAGGTATTATTAAGCTCCGCTCTACGTGCCTCACATTGTTAGTGTCACGTAAGGTTAAGACAGAAGTTCCTGCATTCAAGAGTCACACTGGAAGACAAGATCTAAATACATAAAAACCCATTTTAAAATGACCCAAAGAGACTAGTGGGTAATAAAATGCATTTCAAGTGGCTTATAAAGGTCGTCTAATGACACTGTGTTTCATCATCTGTGGAGGACTTGATAAGGTTATTCCTGAGGTTTCTTTATTTGTTCCAAATAAATCACCAAGCGGATCTTTCAAATTTTATAATGTATAGTAAAGTAACATGCTATGGTACTCACTGTGTGCGAGGCACCATTGCTGGCAACTCCTTCAATCCTTACAAGAAAACCATGAGGTGGTCATTATTCATTTCCCATTTGGCAGGTGGGGGGAACTTAGGCATTGAGAGGTTGAAGAATTGCCCACGGCACAGAGCTTTGTGGTGGAGCTGGAAGTTGAATCCAAGGCATGAGGACCTTGAGTGTGAACATAATGGCTGTGCCACGCATGGTGTCTCTCTACACAGACCTAAACTTGCGCTTTCCCATACTTTTCAGATGGTACTTCCTTACTTTTGAACTGGGAACATCATGTATTATTCTTGGAATGCCTATACTATTTTCTGTTACCCCACAAACTTGGCCCTCTGTTGAAACCTGTACAATCTGCAACGAAGTTTCTAACATTTTCTTGGCTGTATCTCTTCTCTAGGGATTTGGTTGAGCGGCATCTATAAATTTCATTCAGATTTGAGCCCAAAGTCCTGCCTCATCCACTACACCACATTTCTTCTTTTTCTCAAAATGTATCGGGTTAAATCTTCAACATTTTGTATTTTTCTTTTCTACCTTTCTTAATTTCGATTCCACAGCCTCCCTGGGAGGATTTCCGTGCTAAAGGGCTTCACTGAAACTTTGATTTCTTCCGTGGCTTCTCACAATCCACCGGAGTCTCTCGAGATACTGCTGGGGGTGAGGTGGAACTGAGGGATGAGGAAAGGAGTGAGACTAGGGGCAGCTGTACCACAATGAATTCCAATACAAGGCAAAGAAGAATCAGCGCTGACAGCTACTGAAGGTTTCAAGGAGGGAGTGGCGTTTGAGCCGGTAATAGAGGACTTCTGAGGACTTTGGTGGGTGGAGGAGGAAGAGGTGGCACCCCAAGCTGAGGGAGGGGAGATGAATCTGGAGTCTCTGTGCTCCTCAGACCAGCCATCCCTGATCTCTTCCCTGGAGCAAACCGCCTCTGGTTTTTCAGGTACTGACAAAGCCCAGAAAAAAAAAGTAAATCAAATGTTTTACTTGAAATCTTCTCCTCGCTCTGGGTTGCAGCTGAGTAATGTGATCCATTTCATACATCACACCCAATTCTCTACTGAAATTCCAATTATTTTTCGCCCACTCAAGAAGGCATGTCAGAATGCAAGTTTAATATTCCCCTAGACGTGACCTCAAATGGGTCTGATTTTATTTAAAAGTAGCAATTATCTGAAAAGCTCAGCCCTTTAACAGTTACCAGGAGTGAATCAGTGCATGACACAATGCAGAGGTGATTGCCACACAGCAGTGAGATAACTGGGAGGTGGCAGGCAGAAGAAGGAGTGGATTAACTCCAAGAAACTGGTGGCTTCTTAAAAAATTTTTTTACTTTGCCATGAACAGTTTCCAGATGATACCTAATGAGTGTTTGCTAGGGGTGTTGGATTACTTTTAATTTCTGTTCTTCCATTATTCTGGAGGAGTCTGTATTGGTTTGGGGGTGGGGGGTAGGACATGTGAGAATCACACCTTTGTCCCCAAACAAGGTGGAAAACAGTGAATCACACACCTAGCAAAAGATCAGAGATGGTATTATTTTTTTAGCATAAAAAAATTTTATTAGAATGGTTCAAATATGGTTGTAATAGTTTCAAGATGGAAAATGCTATGATTTCCTGACTGCTAGTGTATATTTCCTCATGACACAGAATTTTTTTTTTTATACAGCAGGTTCTTATTAGTCATCCATTTTATACACATCAGTGTATACATGTCAATCCCAATCTCCGAATTCATCACACCACAACCCCCTCCCCCTGCTGCTTTCCCCCCTTGGTGTCCATACGTTTGTTCTCTACATCTGTGTCTCAACTGCTTCCCTGCAAACCAGTTCATCTGTACCATTTTTCTGGGTTCCACATATATGCGTTAATATATGGTATTTCTTTTTCTCTTTCTAACTTACTTCACTCTGTATGACAGTCTCTAGATCCATCCACGTCTCTACAAATGACCCAATTTCGTTCCTTTTATGGCTGAGGAATATTCCATTGTGTATGTCTACCATATCTTCTTTATCCAGTCATCTGTCGATGGGCATTTATGTTGCTTCCATGAGCTGGCTATTGTAAATAGTGCTGCAATGAACATTGGGGTGCATGTGTCTTTTTGAATTATGGTTTTCTCAGGGTATATGCACAGTAGTGGGATTGCTGGGTCGTATGACAGTTCTATTTTTAGTTTTTTAAGGAAGCTCCATACTGTTCTCCATAGTGGCTGTATCAATTTACATTCCCACCAACAGTGCAAGGGGGTTCCCTTTTCTCCACACCCTCTCCAGCATTTGTTGTTTGTAGATTTTCTGATGATGCCCATTCTAACTGGTGTGAGGTGATACCTCATTGTAGTTTTGATTTGCATTTCTCTAATAATTAGTGATGTTGAGCAGCTTTTCATGTGCTTCATACAGGCCATCTGTATGTCTTCTTTGGAGAAATGTCTATTTAGGTCTTCTGCCCATTTTTGGATTGGGTTGTTTGTTTTCTTAATATTGAGCTGCATGAGCTGTTTATATATTTTGGAGATCAATCCTTTGTCCGTTGATTCGTTTGCAAATATTTTCCCCCATTCTGAGGGTTGTCTTTTCGTTTTGTTTATGGTTTCCTTTGCTGTGCAAAAGCTTTTAAGTTTCATTAAGTCCCATTTGTTTATTTTTGTTTTTATTTCCATTACTCAAGGAGGTGGATCAAAAAAGATGTTGCTGTGATGTATGTCAAAGAGTGTTGTTCTTCCTATGTTTTCCTCTAAGAGTTTTATACTGTCTGGTCTTATATTTAGGTCTCTAATCCATTTTGAGTTTATTTTTGTGTATGGTGTTAGGGAGTGTTCTAATTTCATTCTTTTACATGTAGCTGTCCAGTTTTCCCAACACCACTTATTGAAGAGACTGTCTTTTCTCCATTGTATATCCTTGACTCCTTTGTCAGACTGGTTGACCATAGGTGCATGGGTTTATCTCTGGGCTTTCTATCTTGTTCCAATGATCTATATTTCTGTTTTCGTGCCAGTACCATATTGTCTTGACAACTGTAGCTTTGTAGTATAGTATGAAGTCAGGGAGTCTGATTCCTCCAGCTCCGCTTCTTTCCCTCAAGACCACTTTGTCTATTCAGGGTCTTTTGTGTCTCCATACAAATTTTAAGATTTTTTGTTCTAGTTCTGTAAAAAATGCCATTGGTAATTTGATAGGGAGGGCATTGAATCTGTAGATTGCTTTGGGTAGTATAGTCATTTTCACAATACTGATTCTTCTAATCCAAGAACATGGTATATCTCTCCATCTGTTGGTATCATCTTTAATGTCTTTCATCAGTGTCTTAGAGTTTTCTGCATACAGGCCTTTTGTCTCCCTAGGTAGGTTTATTCTTAGGTATTTTATTCTTTCTGTTGCAGTGGTAAATAGGAGTGTTTCCTTAATTTCTCTTTCAGATTTTTCATCATTAGTATATAGGAATGCAAGAGATTTCTGTGCATTAATTTTGTATCCTGCAACTTTACCAAATTCATTGATTAGCTCTAGTAGTTTTCTGGTGGCATCTTTAGGATTCTGTATGTATAGTATCATGTCATCTGCAAACAGTGACAGTTTTACTTCTTCTTTTCCAATTTGTATTCTTTTTATTTCTTTTTTTCTCTGAATACCATGGCTAGGACTTCCAAAACTATGTTGAATAATAGTGGTGAGAGTGGACATCCTTCTCTCGTTCCTGATCTTAGAGGAAATGCTTTCAGTTTTCACCATTGAGAATGATGTTTGCTGTGGGTTTGTCATATATGGCCTTTATTATGTTGAGGTAGGTTCCCTCTATACCCACTTTCTGGAGAGTTTTATCATAAATGGGTGTTGAATTTTGTCAAAAGCTTTTTCGGCATCTATTGAGAAGATCATATGGTTTTTATTTTTCAATTTGTTAATACGGTGTATCACATTGATTGATTTTTGTATATTGAAGAATCCTTGCATCCCCGGGATAAATCCCACTTTATCATGGTGTATGATCCTTTTAATATGTTGTTGGATTCTGTTTGCTAGTATTTTGAGGATTTTTGCATCTATATTCATCAGTGATATTGGTCTCTAATTTTCTTTTTTTGTAGTATCTTTGTCTGGTTTTGGTATCAGGGTGATGGTGGCCTCATAGAATAAGTTTGGGAGTGTTCCTTCCTCTGCAGTTTTTTGGAAGTTTGAGAAGGATGGGTGTTAGCTCTTCTCTTAATGTTTGATAGAATTCACCTGTGAAGCCATGTGGTCCTGGACTTTTGTTTGTTGGAAGATTTTTAATCACAGTTTCAATTTCATTACTTGCAATTGGTCTGTTAATATTTTTTATTTCTTCCTGGTTCAGTCTTGGAAGGTTATACCTTTCTAAGAATTTGTCCATTTCTTCCAGGTTGTCCATTTTATTGGCATAGAGTTGCTTGTAGTAGTCTCTTAGGATGATTTGTATTTCTGCGGTGTCTGTTGTAACTTCTTTTTCATTTCTAATTTTATTGATTTGAGTCCTCTCTCTCTTTTTCTTGATGAGTCTGGCTAATGGTTTATCAATTTTGTTTATCTTCTCAAAGAACCAGCTTTTAGTTTTATTGATCTTTGCTATTGTTTTCTTTGTTTCTGTTTCATTTATTTCTGCTCTAATGTTTATGATTTCTTTCCTTCTGCTAACTTTGGGTTTTGTTTGTTCTTCTTTCTCTAGTTCCTTTAGGTGTGAGGTTAGATTGTTTATTTGAGATTTTTCTTGTTTCTTGAGGTAGGCTTGTAAAGCTATAAACTTCCCTCTTAGAACTGCTTTTGCTGCATCCCATAGGTTTTGGATCGTCATTTTTTTGTTTGTTTGTTTGTTTTGCGGTATGCGGGCCTCTCACTGCTGTGGCCTCTTCCGTTGCAGAGCACAGCCTCAGGACGCGCAGGCTCAGTGGGCATGGCTCACGGGCCTAGCTGCTCCGTGGCATGTGGGATCTTCCCGGACTGGGGCACAAACCTGTGTCCCCTGCATTGGCAGGCGGACTCTCAACCACTGCCCCACCAGGGAAGCCCTGGATCGTCGTATTTTCATTCTCATTTGTCTCTAGGTATTTTTTGATTTCCTCTTTGATTTCTTCAGTGATCTCTTGGTTATTTAGTAATGTATTGTTTAGCCTCCATGTGTTTGTGTTTTTTACGGTTTTTTCCCTGTAATTAATTTGTAATCTCATAGTGTTGTGGTCAGAAAAGACGCTGGATAGGATTTCAATTTTCTTAAATTTACTGAGGCTTGATTTGTGACCCAAGATGTGATCTATCCTGGAGAATGTTCTGTGCACACTTCAGAAGAAAGTGTAATCTACTGTTTTTGGATGGAATGTCCTATAAATATCAATTAAGTCTATCTGGTCTATTGTGTCATTTAAAGCTTGTGTTTCCTTATTTATTTTCATTTTGGACGATCTGTGCATTGGTGTAAGTGAGGTGTTAAAGTCCCCCGGTTATTGTGTTACTGTCGATTTCCTCTTTTAGAGCTGTTAGCAGTTGCCTTATGTATTGAGGTGCTTCTATGTTGGGTGCATATATAATTGTTATATCTTCTTCTTGGATTGATCCCTTGATCATTATGTAATGTCCTTCCTGTAACATTCTTTATTTTAAAGTCTATTTTATCTGATATGAGTATTGCTACTCCAGCTTTCTTTTGATTTCCATTTGCATGGAATATCTATTTCCATCCCCTCAGTTTCAGTTTGTATGTGTCCTTAGGTCTGAAGTGGGTCTCTTGTAGACAGCATGTACATGGATCTTGTTTTTGTATCCATTAAGCAAGCCTGTGTCTTTTGGTTGGGGCTTTTAATCCATTCACGTTTAAGGTAATTATCGATATGTATGTTCCTATTACCACTTTCTTAATTGTTTTGGGTTTGTTTTTGTAGGTCTTTTTCTTCCCGTTTTTCCCACTTAGAGAAGTTCCTTTAGCATTTGTTGTAGAGCTGGTTTGTTGTGGATCTGGTGCTGAATTCTGTTAGCTTTTGCTTGTCTGTAAAGCTTTTGATTTCTCCATCGAATCTGAATGAGATCATTGCCGGGTAGAGTAATCTTGGTTGTAGGGTCTTCCCTTTCATCACTTTAAGTATATCATGCCACTCCCTTCTGACTTGTAGAGTTTCTGCTGAGAAATCATCTGTTAACCTTATGGGAGTTCCCTTGTATGTTATTTTTCGTTTTTCCCTTGCTGCTTTCAATAATTTTTCTTTGTCTTTAATTTTTGCCGATTTGATTACTATGTGTCTCAGCATGTTTCTCCTTGGGTTTATCCTGTATGGGACTCGCTGCGCTTCCTGGACTTGGGTGGCTATTTCCTTTCCCATGTTAGAGAAGTTTTCAACTATAATCTCTTCAAATATTTTTTTGGGTCCTTCCTCTCTCTCTTCTCCTTCTGGGACCCCTATAATGCGAATGTTTTTGCATTTATTGTTGTCCCACCCAGATGTCTCTTAGGCTGTCTTCATTTCTTTTCATTCTGTTTTCTTTATTCTGTTCCCCAGCAGTGAATTCCATCATTATATCTTCCAGGTCACTTATGCGTTCTTCTGCCTCAGTTATTCTGCTATTGATTCCTTCTAGTGTATTTTTCATTTCAGTTATTGTATTGTTCATCTCTGTTCTTTAATTCTTCTAGATCTTTGTTAAACATTTCTTGCATCTTCTCCATCTTTGCCTCCAATCTTTTTCTGAGGTCGTGGATCATCTTCACTATCATTATTCTAAATTCTTTTTCTGGAAGATTGACTATCTCCACTTCATTTAGTTGTTTTTCTGGGGTTTTATCTTGTTCCTTCATCTGGTACATAGCCCTCTGCCTTTTCATCTGGTCTATCTTTCTGTGAATGTGGTTTTTGTTCCACAGGCTGCAGGACTGTAGTTCCTCTTGCTTCTCATGACTCAGAATTTTGATGGCTCTCTCTTACCTGTTTTAGCATGTAGATATCTATATTTCTCATCCTATTAATTACTTAGACCTCCTTCACTGACTTCCATCCCCAACTTAAATATTTCTCTTTCATTCTGTCTCCCATCTCAGCCTCTTTGTTTTGTTAGGTCCAGTTATGTTATTGTCCCTCACATGCTTTTGCTTGCTCTTTTCTGCTGTTTTTTTCTTAAATACTAAAAAGGCCTAATATCAGAGATGGTACTTTCAAAGACTAATGTATATGTTTCTCTTTTTATGATTAATAAAGACTACTACTGACAATTATTTAAAATGTTTCTAACAATTTAAAATAGTTGTTCTGGTTTAAAACCCATTTCAAAAAAGATAAAGGAATTATGAAAAGGTTATAATTTTGGTTTGGGGGTAATAGTTGTAATTGTTTTTTCCCCAAAGTACTTTTCAACTGCTCCTGCACAAGGAAATGCTTTAAAGGATTTGATGGGGGTGTGTGAAACCTGGTCTCTGCAATCAGGACAAGCATCCAAGCTCCTGGCACCAGGCCCAGCTTAGATGATAAGGATTAGAAATATTCCTATTTGAGCTTGGTTCTACTTGAAGTAAGGGAGGATTTATGACACCTAAACCAGGGGTTCCTCTCTCCTGGTTCCCTTCAAGACCTTGCTGGTGAGCCACCTACCCTCAGGAAGTATTCCTAATTTAAGCTTACATCCCTCTAAACACTTCTTTATTCTTTACACCAGCACTTCTGCATGTCTTCAGTGTTTTACTTGTAAGCTTCTTTGTTCTTTCTTGAGAACCAGTCTCCTCTCTCCCTGTGAACTGATACATCCTGAAGGCAAAAGACACTTTTACTTCAGAGTGTTCTCACTTGACTGCCCCTTCTCCCTCTCCACCCCTCTCCCCACCACTCCCCACCAGTGGAGGCCCGTACAGGAAAACCTCAGCTTCCTGGCATCAGTATCTGAGGTTTCAAATATTCACTAGGTAACTGGACAACCCCTGCTGATGGAGCTGGTCTAAGGGAATACTGACCTGAGAAAAATGCTTCTGGTTTAAATGCAAATTCAGATTTAAAACCAACCAACCAACCAACCAACCAACCCACCACCCAGTGACAATTAGAACTTATAATATTGTTAAAGAAAGGTGTTTAAGAGTAGACTGGCTTTCTCTATGACATGATAGCACTTTGAGAGCCCTGAAAAAGGGAGAGGCCAGGTGAGAAACGGAAGCAGCTTCCTAAGGGAGGGGATGCTGAGGGCTTTCTCTGTTCTCAGATGGAGAGGGCATTGAGGGGTTCTCCCCTGAAAGCGCAAAGCTACTAGCACCCTGGCACTTTCTGATTGCTATCTGGAAACTTCTAAACACAATAAATATTTACATAGCTCTTTTCAGTTTTAAAAGGGTTCTCACAGTCTTGGTTTCATTTGATCCTCATGAATGCCTTGCCAGGAATGAAGGATAGATTTTACAACCTGAGCCTTGGGAAAGGAAATTGAATCTCCTGAGTCCACTGAAATCAGAGGAGCCAGAATCTGAGCTGGCAGGTAAATGTTTATTGAATTGAACAAATTCAGAAATATATGAGTATGATAAGGTAAACAGGGTCTCTTCCTTTCAGAAGCTCATAATCTAGTTGGGGAGGAATGCCCCAAATTAACATAATTAAAATAATACTAGGATTAAATAAGACCAGACACAAGATAGTAAGTTCATCCTTCATTGTGAAATGAAGCAAGAAAGTGCTATGATTTTAAGTGTACTTAAATAGCTTTCATCCCATGATTGAACTGAGATTCCCAAGTGTCCTCCATCCACCACCCCAACTTCATCCTAAGTCTCTGCTTAATATTCTGAGTTTCACGCAGATTCTTTACAGCATCTACACAGTCTTCAGCCTTACAACTTATCTCTGGAGATGTCTGGGCTTGTCACATCCTCTTCATTTCCATATTTGCAGTGCAACTCTGGGCCCCCACACCCAATTATTAATTTATTTATTTACTTTTAGCCACAAGGAACATAAAAAAGGGAGTGGGGGTTATCTGTCTTCAGTGTTCCAGAAAGTCCACCCTCACCTCCTGGAAGTGCTGAAGGGAGCAGATATTAGAAAATGGTATAATGACTAATAAATCACACATGAAGAGAGACCTATAGGCAGAGGGCATTTCAGGAAGGAAATCCAACCAGGCCAAGGACAGAGTAAGTGAGAAAACAAGGGGAAAGTCAGAACATGCCTATAGTCAGGACTGTCTCCACCTGACACAGAAGAAACATGGTGTGATAATTATGTGCATACTAAGAGTAGGGATAACAGATCATTTAAAATTGGGATTTCCCCACATCTAGGAGGGCACTGGCCCATATCCACTGCTTTCCAGAAAACACAAATTCCTCCCAAATACCACTTTCTTCATCTGGGGATTCTGTAGGCTTCTATGTAGAGGCTGTGGTCCAGTCTCTTTATTCATTCCTTATATCACACTGGGAAAAACAGATACTACACAGTGGAAACAAGTTAAATATCCATCAACCAATGAATGAATAAACCACATACATACAGTGGAATGTTATTCAGCTACAAAAAGGAATGAAGTGCTAATACATACTATAACATGGATGAACCTTAAAAACTATGCTAAGTGAAAGAAGCCAGACACATAATGTCTTATGCCATTCATATGAAATGTCCAGAACAGGCCAACTGGTAGAGACATAAAGTAGATCAATGGTTGCCAGGGGTGAGGGAGGCAGAAATGGGGAGTGACTGCTAATGGACATGGGGTTTCTTTCAAAGGTGATGAAAGTGTTCTGGATTAGTGGTGATGGTTGTATAACTCTGTCAGTATACCAAAAACCACTAAACCATACACTTTGGAAAGATGCAAAAAAAAAAAAAAAAAACCAGGTGTACAATGTTAGGGTTTTAGTTATCAGGTTAATACAATTTACTATTAACTAAATTGTATTAACTTGATATTTGCCTGGGAACATTAGAAACATCAAAAATAGAATAAGCATAACTAAAAAACTCTTCACAAAACATGAAAAATGGCAAAGAAACAAAGACATAAAAATGAGGGAGGTGGAAGACAGTCAAATGAGTCCCAACATATACAAAATGGGTATTCCTAAGATGAGAACAGAACAAATGAAACAGAAAGAAACAGTAAAGAAGTACTAGCCTGAAACTTTTCTGAATTAATCGTAAGAAGAGTAACCGACATTTACTGAGCACTTACTATATAGGTTGGGCATAGTTTGAAGAACTTGACATGCACGATCTCATTGAATGCTCATGATGATTGAATAACGTTAGGTAGTGTTATCATCCCCACTGTATTCATGAGAAAACTAAGGCACAGAGAGGGTTAGTAACTTGCTAAAGGAAATCCTGCAGTAAGTGGCATAACTGAAATAAAATAAAACTCGTACCTGCAGATTTAAAGGGTGTAATGTGTCCAGGAAAAACTGGTATAACTAAGTCATTCTGGTTAAGTGTACTGCACTTCATGGATAATGGAAAACCTACATGGGCAACAGACTGAAAAATCTATTTCTCCCAAAGGGAAACATCAAGTGGCTTCAGATTGCTCCTTAGCATCAACTCATGTCAGAAGGTCAGAAGGTTGAGCAGGGCCAACAAATCTTGAGCAAGTGTCCTCCAAGACTTTTGTCCTTTAAGTAGAAAATTTGAAACTATCGCCATTCATGCTTGAGCTTTGCTACCTGAGAGAAACTTACTCTGAATTCAGCAAATCTCAGGAAGGAGCTGGCTGGCCAGGCTTGAGTCCTGTGTGACCCAATTCCTATGGTCACAGTATGAGCTGCACTGACTGGCCCAGGTTGGGAAGAGACAGAGAGAAGCGCAGAGTCATGAAATAATTGGGAGATGAACTTTGAGGGGTGTGCTGATTGGTTGGATGTGGGAACTTTGTGGAGGACTTGGATTTCTGGCACAAGCGTTTGGCTGGTTGATGGAGCTACTCACTGAGAAGGGGAATGCTGGGAGAGGAGCTGGGAGGAATACTATGAGTTCAGTTTTGGACACTTGAATTAGAGCTACCTGTGAGGGGACCAAGTTGAGATATCAAGCACACAGCTGGATATATGGGCCTGGAGGATGGAGGAGAAGGGACCTGGGGGGCTTATTTGGGTGTCTCTGACACAGAGTTGATAACGGAAGCCACGTGACTTCTGTGGGATTGTAAGCAGTTTTTGGCAGGAAAGAGCTCTTTGCAGGAAACAGCTCTCTGCGGGAGGCCCCTTTTGTCTTGACACTAACGTTAAACCTGGCATCCCCATGCTCTACTCATCTCTGGCCCTAGCACACCTTTCAAATCTTTTGATCACATAATACCTTGCCTAACATGTGGGTTCTTTCTGTAGATCAAAGAAGTAGAAGTGAAGAATAAGTAACCAATGACCAGATCTCTTCCCTAGCTTCCCCTTCAGTAACCTCGTGAACAAACTGTGTGAACAAGACAGCATCTAAAGAAAAATCACAGGAAGTCGACAAACATGCACACAGTGGGGAATCGCCGATTCTGACCCCCTGTTTCAGTGGTTAACTGAGATTACTTCCTTTTTTCCCTTTAAAAACTTTCATGGCTGAGCAGGATCTTCAGAGATGGCTTTGGGGGAAAACTGAGTCCACCATCTCCCCAGATTGCCGGCACTCGGATTAAAAGTAACTTTCCTTTTTACCAACATTTGTCTCTCCTGAGTACTGATTTTTGAGCGGTGAGCAGCCAGACCTGAGTTTGGTAACAGGATCATCTAAAGAGAAAGTGTTGGGTAGAGAATAAGAGGGAGGAGGAAGAAGCTAGTCAGGAAGGCTGAGAAGGAGTGGTCAGAGAGGGAGGAGGGCACCCAGGAAGAGTGTGGTGGCATGGGAGTCAAGGGGGAAGAGTGTTGGAAGGAGAGGTGCACAGTCAGAGGTGCACAGATGAGTGGGTCAGAAGTTGCTAAGAGGTACAATAAGATAAAAGGAGAAAATGAATATGGCTGTTTCCTTATGTGTCAGAATTCTAAAATACATTCCAGGATAAAAGAACATGTGACAAATAGCAAATATACAAACTGACTTTTGTATCTATCTGACTTTGGACTAAAATCAGTACAAGGAACACTTGAAAAGGTAAGGAGGAGCCCATTAAATTATAAAAGAGTATCTAGCTTCTAAAATGAATCCAAAATAATTATCATCTGAAAAATATATGTTGGAAAAAATATACTTGTGAAAATATCCAAGAAAACATCGAAAAACAAGATAATAGGGAAGACTTAAGATGGTGCTGGCAGGGTGTGAAGAAAAGGACCCTCCTGCTCGCTGGAGTCAAAGCAGTGACACCTTTCTGTAGGTCTCACATGCATCAAAAGCCTTCAACAGTGACTACACCTTTTGACAATGGTTTCAGGATTTTATCCTGAGGAAATAATTAGGGATATGCTCAGACATTTAGCTACAAGTAATTTCGCAAAAGTAAAAAGTTGGAAACCAAATGTACAAAAACAGGGACAATAATTATGGTACATTTGTATAATGGGAGATCACACAGTCATTAAAAATGCCATAGAGGTATATTTTCTGACATGGAAAAATGTTTACAATATATAAAGCAATAAAAGCTAATTATAATAGGATCTCAAATATGCATATATATGAACAGAACAAACTGATTATTTCTGGCTGCTGGCTTTACATATGGTTACTTTTAAATTTTGCATATTTGTGAGTTACTATTTTTTTGTAATGAATATATACTTCTTTTACAATAATTTTTAAAAGCTTGGTAATTTTGTAAAGGTGAAGAGAGAAAAGAGTTCACTAGAATTAAACTATAACTGATCATTAATAAATAAGCAAATCATAAAGTGCTAACATTTATCCTGAGTTAACCAGACTCAGTTTTTCTGCTATCAGAGGCAGTGAGGCCTAAAAATAGAAAGTGCCTTGTGTTATACAAAATAAAGTTACAGTTCAGTCATACTTGTCTTTGAACTGTGACATCTGTATCTGTTACATATATATGTGGGTATGGAGAAAATATTTGGAAAGATATCCACTAAATTTAAAAGTAGTTCCCTTCGGCAGGAAGGGATTAGTGGAGGTGGGACGATAGTAACTTTTTCTTTACACAACTCTGTTGTTTGCTTTATTATAACAAGCATGCAAAAAGTCTAAGTACGTTTTAAAAAGTGGTTATAATTTTGAAAGTATTTAGAAACATGATACTATCTTATGATGATAAAATATCATAATGCAAAATATGCATACTATACTTATCACTATGTTCAGGTATCTGCAGGATAAGAAAACTCCACCATGAAAACAGTTGTTCAAGTTCATTCATTCATTCATTCATTCCACAAATGTTTGTTGAGCACCTACTAAGGGCCAGGCACATGGCCCTGTTCCAGGGATACAGCAAGGAATCAAACAGCCAAATATGCCTCCCCTCATGGAACTGACATTCTAGCGGGGAGAGACAGACGGGAAACAGTAAGCATAATAAATATGTTGGGAGTTGCTAAGTGAGTGCTACTGAAAAAATTGAGCAGAGTAAAGGGCAACTGGCAGTGCTGTGGCTGAGGGGCAGGGTTTAAATAGGTTGGCCAGGGAAGGCCTCACTGAGAAAGGTGACATTTGAGAAAATATTTGAAAGAGTAATGAAAGTATCTGGAAGAAGAGCTTTATACCCAGAGAGAACAGCTAGTGCAAAGGCCCTGAGGTGGGTTCAAGGAATAGCAATGAGGGTAGTGTGGCTGAGACAGAGTAAGCAAAGGGAGAGCAAGTTAGGGGTAAGCAGGCCAGTTGGTGTTGGGCTCTGTAGGCTGCTGTAAGGACTTTGGCTTTTTATTCCAAGTGAACGGGGGACCCACTGTGGGGTTTTAAGCAGAGAAATGCCAGGATCCCTCTAGCTGCTGTGTGAAGACTAGGCTACTGGAGGAGGGGAGTAAGGACAGAGGGACCTTGTTGTCCAGGTGCGCGATGAAGGGGGCCGTGAGAATGCTGAGGTGTTGAATCCTAGACAGAGCTTGAAGATAGAGCCAACAGGGTTTCCTGACAGACTGGATAGAGGATGTAAGAGAGGAAGATGAGGATGGCTCTTGGCATTCTGGCCTGAGAAAATGAAGTGGAGTTAACATTAATTCAGATGAGAAAGACAGCTTTTTGAGAAAAGATCAGGAACTTATTTGTGGACCTGTATTGTTTGAGTGTAGCAGCAATATAAATTTTGTTTTAAGAATGTTTCTAATACTATGACATCTTTCCAAATAAAAGAAAATCATTTCACGACTCCTGACCTAGCAACTATTACATTCCCAGTATTGAAAATATGCAAGTTGGTCACTGCTAGTAATCTGGAGAAATCACATGGATAGAAGATATTCCAGAAGACTGGAACCTAGGTTCCAGTTTTCAAAAAAGGGGGAAAGACAGATGCTGTAAATCTGTCCATAGTCCTGGCAAGATTCTAGAACATGTCATTAAATGGATGAACTCTTAAAATTAGTAGTAGTTCCTCTTGGATTCAGCCTTAAGAGCAAGTCAGATCAACGTATGTACTAGAAAAACCCAGTCTTTTATCCTGTGTGTCTTCTTTACTACTCATACAGAGCACTTAACTTCTGACACCAAATGTGTGGAGGTTTTCTCCCACCAAGCGGTTCTCTGTGACACCGGCTGCTTGTCCTACAATTTAACTCAATTCTGACAGAATCTGGAATAACATCAGATCCCACAGGTTAGGGGCTCAGTACCACCAAACTGACTCTGCTTCAGATACCAACTGCAAGTCACAACTTTTGTTCTACCTGGAGGTTCCCGTGACCTCCTACCCCTTGGATTCGATTATTTGCTAGAGCAGCTCACAGAACTCAGGGAAACACTTATGTGTATTAGTTTATTAAAGGATACAGATGAATGCCAGATGAGATACAGCGGTCAAGGCTTGGGAGGGTCCCGAGCACAGGAGCGTCTGTCCTTCTGGAGTTGGGGGTGTGGCACCCTCCTGGTCTCTGGATGTGTTCACCGACCTAGAAGCTCTCTGAACCCCATACTATTGGGATTTTAATGGATGCTTCATCACCTAAGCCTAATCTATCATTTAGCTCCATTTTCAACCCTTCTCTCATCTCAAGAAAATGGCGGGGGTGGGGGAGTGCCTGGGGAGGGGGTGCTTAAAAATTCCAACCTTCTAATCACAGCTTGGTCTTTCCAATGATCAGCCCCCATCCGGAAGCTATCCAGGAGCCCACCCAAAGTTGCCTCATTAGAAAAAATGACACTCCTATCACCCAGGAAATGCCAAGGGTTTCAGTGGCCCTGTGTCAGGAACTAGGGTCAAAAATCAAATATTGGAACAAAAGATCCTCCTAGTGCTCTTATCACTTATGAAAATTCCAAGGATTTTAGGAGCTCGGTATCAGAAACTAGACAAAGACCAAATACATATATTTCTTCTTATAAATCACAGTATCAAAGAAGATATGCCAGAAGACTGGAGCCTAAGTTCCAGTTTTCAATAAGAGGGGGAAAAAGCAAAGGCTGCGAATCCGTCCACAGTCCTGGCAAAATTCTAGAACACGTCATTAAATGGATGACATATGAACAAAAATTAGTAGTAGCTTCTCTTGGATTCAGTTTGAAGTCAAAAGCAAGTCAGACCAATACATTTAGAAAAAAGCAACCAGGGAAATTTTGGAACTTGGAAGTCCAATGTTTGAAGGTGTAGAAAGGTTTAAGAGGAGAATGGTCACAGGTGGCACACGATAGTGGCAACATAGGTTAGTGTCACAGACTGGGAAGTTCGCGTCCAGCCTCTATCACTGTCTAGCCACGTAATCTCGGGCAGAGCTCTCTGCTGCTCAGGGAATGGTAACCGTGGTTCCGACCTGTGGGTACTAATAATTGAAAAGTGTTTCACACGAGGCGTGTACAACAGAGAGCTGTCGTGGGGGCGCGGGGGGAGGGCTTAATTTATGAGTAGTCTCACTCTTTTCTTTCTCTTTTCAGACTCAAGGAAGGTCCTGCCTCCGTGAGAGATGCAGCGAGAAACAGTAAGCAATGAACAAAACAGCTTTCCTTCAGTACGGCTATAGAGCTCTCAGCACAGGGACGGGTGAACACAACCCTTGGTGCTTCCAGAATTGCTTCTCACCAGGACTCGCATCCAGAGAGGGTAGCCCTCGGGGCTTTCTCCAGAACCCTGAACACGCGGGCGGTTGCTAGGCGACCCTAAGACCAAAGTGGACTAGGTGAACCGGCGCCAGGCCGGCTCCGCCCCCACTTCCGGGCTCCTCGCTCCGCCCCCTTCCCGCCCACTCCCTCCGGGCCAGGCAGTCCAAGCACCCGACCGAGGCATCGTGACGCATGCGCTCTTCTTCCCGTGCGGCTCGACTTGACGCGAGCTCCCGCTTTCCGCCACAAACTCTGTCCCGCCCTTTCTTGCACGGCCGGTACTGTCGTCCCCAGCTCCGTTCTCACTCACACCCTGTCCTGCCCACGCCTCGTCCCCAGTCCTGTTAATAGTGACTGCAGAGCAACCTCAAGTCCTGCTCCCTTGGTGGCGGGGGTGATGGGCTGGGGGGAGATAAAGCGGGTGACGGGTGGTGGCAGTTGCCACGGACTCACTTCCGGAGGACGGGCGGAAGTGGCTGCGGTAGATGGTGGGAGGGGGAAAGGAGTGCGAGGGGAGGGCCGGGCCGCCGGGGGTCGAGGGGGTGGGGCCTGGGCGGGCAACGGGGACCCGGCCTGGGCCCTGGAGTCCGACCTGGGGCGGGCCGCGGCTCCCTGCTGAGGTTGGGGGAGGGGGGAGGGCCCAGGTAACGACCCAGCGCAGATAGGGCGAGGGTCGTCTGGGCAGCGGAGGGGAAGGGGTCAGAACCTAGAGAGCGTCGCGTTGTCACCCCTTTCCCCGTGAACACCGAACGCGGGGTTCTGAGAAGGGTGGGAGGAGCTAAATTCTTTCCTGGGTTGGGGGGCGTTCTTGTGGGCGCCACGCCCCTACAGGAAGGAAGGGGGAGAGCGCGCGCGCGCGATTGTGTGTGTGTGTGTGTGTGTGTGTGTGTGTGTGTGTGTGTGTTTGTGTTTAGGAATACACTTAGAAGGGAGGGGGCGGCCAGGGTGGGCCACCGGATTGAAAAATTGGAACATCACTGGGGCTATTGCTGGTAGGACTCAGGCTTCTAACGTTTCAGGAGAGTGCTCTCGGGAGTTGGCCCCGGGAAGGAGTTTGACGGAGATTGGGAATTACATCCATGGCACAGTTTTGGAAGCAGAGGGGGAGGTGCGGGTGAAGGGAAGGGAGCAAAGAATGCTTGTAAAAGGTGCCAGCATCTAGGTGTGGAATGGATTTAGTTCAGACTGGGAGAGCTGGCCGATTAAAACACTGCACACCCTAAGAAGCTTGGGAGATGTAGGGCGATTAGTGTGTGGCACTCACAAGGCGAGAACAGGGGGAGAATGTTCTTTTCTGTATTTCTTAGAAGACAGTCTCCACACACTAGTGCTTTTGGTTACTTTTCCTATAGTGCGGTTAGGTGCTGTCTTTCCTGTATCTTGAGCCTTGTACGTGTATACATATTGATGAGATGACTGTTTTGGGGTGCAATATGTGAGTGAGGTAGGAACTTTGTATAACCTTGTGGAGTGTTTAAGGAAGGGTTTTTGATGATAGAGTCAAGGAGTCTAATTTAGGTAGGGAGTCTTAGACATCCCTCTGGGTATATAATAGATTAGAGAGTGTCATGATGTTTAAATATTCTGCAGGTTAACACAGAAATCAGCCTCCTGGACCATGTCAGTTCTCAGGCCTATTTCCTCTCATGAGCCTCAGCAGAAGACGGACTCGCCAGCCCTCACAGTGGATGACTTCCCCTCCCTGAACAAGAGATGGGATAGTACCAGGGATCTGCCTATCACCAGACTCTGGGCTTAATAAACCAGCTGAATGAAGGGATGTAATAGACCTCTGGGAGGGACACTGAAGCCTGCAGTTGGGGGGGAGGGGCCTGGACATACCCCTTCCCCCCCAGACTCCTCCCCCTCAGAGTCCACTCAGCTATGGACTTTGGACCTGGACAAGAGGAGAGAAGCCGCACTTTGTTTGGTGTATCTGATTTGGGATTCTCAGTTTGGAAATGGAGTGCTGGATGGGGGTTTGATGATCTCCAGGGGAGCAGCTGAGAGAAGAGAAGAAAGGTAAGGTTTGTGTCTCATTTCCCACTTGGTGTCTTGCTGCTCCTGTGCAGAAAATGTTGAGTGGGGTAAGTCTGGGGACACTGTCATTGAGGAGTTGCCGTGATGGGAACCCTTACCCTGAGGGGTACACAGGAAACTTCACCTCTCCTTCACTCTCTGGGTGCAGGCTTGTTCCCAGCTGCTCCTTACCCAGGTAGGATTACCTTGTAAGGGGTTGTGAGCAATGGCAATTGTGAGGTTAGTCCAAGGAGAACATGAAAATTATTTAGGCCTCTGAAGGGAGGTTGTGTTAGATTACTTGTAAGGGCTTTTTCAATGCTGAGGTAGTAGGATTCCAAGCCAGTTTGGGCTAAGCACAACACTGGAATGGATTACCCAGGCTGAGGCAGGCTGCTGTGTTTTGGGCAGCTAACTGAATAGAACTGCCTTGGGGGGCAGGTAGCAGATGGTCTAGGTAACCTCCTAAGTTGCCTCTCCTCCTTCCTCTATAAGGGAGTGTAGGCCATGAAACCTCATGGTAAGAGCAGAGGAACAGAACACAGGTTTGGGAATCAGGATTTGTGTTCTAGCTCTGCTTTTCTTAGTGTACACCCCTAGGTATGTTGGTTAAGCTCTGCCATGTTCTCTTCACTTGCAAAATGGGGATAACTAACTTTCCAAGCCCCTCACAGGTTGTTCACAAGGAACAAATGAAATGATAGATTTTGAGAAGTATCCAGGGCCATGTACATGTAAAACAGTAACATTGCCATTGCTTCATATGCTTGTATAGTTACATAGAGAAAAACTCTAAATTAGTTTTGTTCTTTTATTGAACTAGGGTTCTGGCAAAAGCCTTATTTGTCCTTAATTAAAAGCCTGCCCTGAATTTGTCTCATCCTGTTGCTGTTAAACAATACCTGGGATCATGAAGTGGTGGCAAAGGTGCACGGGTTCAAGGAGAACTGAAATTGAGGGATTCTGCCAGATACCTTGTTGGCTCTCAGAGCTCTCCAGTCAGCTTGACAAGTGTGCCTCTTTGGGGTAGCAGATTAAAGAGGGGTGGAGAAAAGCGGAAGTCTCAAGGACCGAGTGTCTGTTTAGGAGATGGAACCCTGGGCCTTTCCTTCCTGTGCCATATCGTGGTCTTCTCTCCTGCTCTTTAAGATGCCAGTGTTTTTCAGACTATCATTTTTTAGCCCTCTATAGGCTGTTCATGGTTACCTTACTTTCTGCTCACTCCTCCTTTGAACTCCAGTTTACCTCTGCCAAGATGCCTGCTTTTCTCAGTGACAATAACAGTAGAAGGGAGAGGTGTTGGGAATTTTGATAGACAGTGGGGTCTGGTGGCCTGGGCAAGGGGTAGGAAGCTTGGCTTCTAGCATTTCTTTGCCTCTCACTAGATGTGTAACACCTGGGCATCACATACACTGGGTTCTGGCAACAATAACAGAGGTCATTTGCAAGCTGAAAATCACATATTTATGACTTAATTTCTTTTTTCCCTTCCTTCCTTGCCATAGGAGTCCCTGAGTCCCCCAGGGGCCTGAGGGCTGGGCAGGCAGACCTGGGTGGAGTTCCTGGCCCTAGATGTTTCTTCTCTAGTCTGATGCCTCAGGTAGCCCCTTTGAGGCCAGGCTTCTACTTTAGAAGGTCTGGATTTCAGGGTGGGCCTGTCACCTCCCCTAGCTTTGTCCAGCAAATTCCTGGTGCTAGTCTTTGCTTAGATACCGGGATCACAGTGATCCCTCAGGGATGTGTGGTCCCAGGATGCCTCTGCAGCCCTCATCGTGCCTGGGAGGACGGTGAGTGCTTCGAAGCACTTGAAGTACCACAGAGTCGTGCTGTATTTGTACAGTGCTTACATTATGTGAAGTGTCCAGGCTGTTGTGTTGTGTAAGTTTTTCGTCACCACATTGTTGTGGGGAGAACAGAGCAGGGATTATTCTCCCAGTTTGATACTTGAGGGGAAGCTACAGAGAAGCCCTGATTAGGAAGGGCTTGCCCAAGTGTGGAGCGGCAGATGCTGTGATTGCCTGCCCAGTGCTGTGCTGCTCCTACAGCATCTGACCTGAGAAGGGCCATTCGGATTCTGCTGCAAACCTCCAGGGAGGGGAACTCAAGTGCCCTGTCAGATGGCCTCTCTGCTAAGATGTTTCTTCCCTGGAGTGAGCCAGAATTCCTCTCTCCTGTTGTTTCCACCAAAAGCAGTAGCCCTGCCCTCAGCCTGACCCTTCCACAAGACAGTCCTCTCAAGACAGTCACAGCCTTCTCACAGGGGTACCAGGATGTCAGAGCACAGCACTCATTGGGTGTCCAGCTACTTATCCACAATGATAGACTGAAACCACATGTTGTGTGTGTGTTGTAACTGAATTTATTTATACCCTTTTTTTTCCCAAAAGGAACTGTAGGTGGCTAACCAAAAGTTCTATTTCACAGACACTGCTCAGTGATTATTGTATTAATCTTTTTTCTTTTATCTTAATGAACTGAGTTTCTGGGTCTTTATGGGGAGAAGGGATATTGAGAGGAAGGGAGAGGGAAAAATAGATACATCATTGATTTAAAACTTTGCTTTTACCACTACTGATGGTTTCAGAGCATGAATTCTTAAGTTCAGAGCATGAATTCTTTCCAAATTATACAAAAATTCACGGTATCTTAGGCATTGTTTATGGGAGGGTAGTTTCCTGGAACAACTTTCACTTCCTTCTTATCTCTCCTCTCCTCTTTTGGAAGTAGTGGGGGTTGGCTGGGGCCAGATCTTCCTATTCCTTCCATTTTCACATAATCCATTCCCAGTTTCATCCCCAGAATTCAGGCACCTGGCTCCTTGTTTCTGCCCTCCTTCCCCTATAATCCTTCTGCCTGAAACCTCCATCAGGAGCCCAGGACCTCTCTTCCCAGGTCAGTTTGGCACTCATCACCCTGTTTCTTGCCTCTCAGACCAAATGTTTTCTCTTGCTTCCATCCAAGAATTCAGCTCATTCTTGTTCTCTAACCAGGCCCTTTGTTTTGGGACAGTCATGGAATTTCTACTCCTAGATCTTCCTGTGAGCCTTGGAATTTAAACAGAGGACTATAATGATGGTGCGAGAGTTTTGGTACACAGTTACCTGTCCTGTTCCCCATTGAACAGCCTTAGATGGAGAAGGATTATTGGTAGAGGTGGGAATCTGACATCTCATGGGCTGGTTGGTTTCCCCACCTTTCAGCATCCCACTCTGGCCTTTGTCCTGGGACAGTGATTTTAGCTCCTGATATCTTGGCCCTACAGTGTTTCCCAACTTTTTACATTTTAAGAAACTCTGGTTTTCCCTCTTGCCTTGACATGGAGTGTTAGTATGTAGGCCTTCCATGTCTCCTACCTGAGGAAAAGCTTAGAGAAGGGGCAGAGGTACAGAAGCATTGGCTGCTGGCTGGCACATGGGAGCTGGTTGGCTCCCATCTCCTGCCACAGTCCACACAATCAGCTAAACTGGAGACCTTGCACACACACACACACACACACACACACACTCACACACACACACGTGTCCAGCCTCAATGAGGTGTCAGCTCTTCTTTCACTCTTCTCCTTCAGGGCTGGGCTCCAACTGCAGGATTTCCCTGCTGCCCCACTGTGTGCCTGTCATGCTGGACACACAGCTATAACAAAGAGCACTTGCACTCAAGGCTGCATGAGGAGAGGGAATGAGTGCCATCTTTGGAAGCAGGAATGCCTGGGGCTAAAACTTGGCCATGACCCTCATTAGGTCTTGTGACCTTCAGCAAGTTGGCACTTAGCTGGAGTCTCAAACTCTTCATCTGTAGAATGGGATGACAATGTGTACTCTGCAGAGCTGCTAGGAGGGTTAAAGGAGAGGCTGGGGGTGGGGCAGGATGCAGGTCTGGCATGTGATGGCCTCTGTGCAATTTTGTTTTAGCTCCTCACCCCCACGCAGGGAACTTTAGGGCATGTCCTGCCTTTGTTTCTCTAAAACCCCACATAATTCCTAGTTTCACCTAGAAACAAGTTAGTGAGTGAAGTCAGTAACCATATACCACAAAGTTCTGGCCTGCTCTGTGCTCTGGAACACAGGGGAGGGAAGTAGGTGGGGGCACGTGCTGGTGCCTGATCACATGGTAGCGCTGGCCCTGGACTCAGTCCTTCTCAGGAAAGTCATCTGCATGAGTAGCCGGTAGTTCTCAGCTCCCCACCCTCACTTGTTAGGGTCAGATATGGACATCTAGGCTTTTCCAGGGTCCCCCCTCACCCCCTTTCACAGGGCTACCACAAAGCCTGATTGAGGCCTTTTCTCTTCAGGTCTGGTGGGTCTACTCTAGGGAAAGATCTGTCTCTCTTTGCTCTTTTGCTCCAAACTAACAGCACTCATTACCCACCCCGAAAGGAAAAAACAAACAAAACAAAAAACAGGAAGAAAAAAAAGCCAGCTTGCTCTTTCTCGATTTTGGCTGCAGGTGTTTCCTCCTTGGCTTCCTTTTTGGCATCCTGGTTCGTGTTCTTACTTCCCTGCACCCTCTAGCCTCTCAAATGCCCTGGACTCCTCCCTCCTGGAAGCCAGGGGTTGTGGGGAGGATCCTTGGCTTTGGGTTTGGTAAACCCACAACTGAGGCAGGCTGCTTGGCCTACCTCTGGCAGGGTTCTGCCCCTCAACCCCACGAGGCCCTGGGCTCTGGAGCTGGGGAGACGCGAGAAGTCTGACTGGAATGGGCTGAGTGTGGTTGGGTTGATGGGTATAGACCCGTGGAGTTGCGATTGAGAGCGGCAAAGGGCTCAAAGGTAACAGCTGTCTCCATAGCATCTCCAGAAGTTGGGGACCCCGGAAAACTTGGGGCGTCCAGACCGCGAGTCCTTCTGAGAGGTCGAGCGTTGGAGGCGAGCCGGGGAGAAGGGGTCCCGGGCGAGTAGGGGCAGCCGGCCCCGCCCCTCGGCCTGCCCCGCCCCGCCCTCCCCGGGGAAGGGCCACGTTGCCCGCCCGGCGGTCCGGCCCTCGAGCGCCGCAGGAAGAGCCTGCCTGGCGGAAGGTGCCGGCGGCCTCCGCGCTAGCGCCTGGGACGCGCCGGGGCACCGGGCTCGCTCCCCAAGCCCCGGGGCGGGCCAAGTTCAGGGCCGGGAAGTTGGGAGGACCTGGTGAGTGGGGGCCGGGGGACGCCAGCGTCCGTCAGTTCTGGGGCTTGTCCCCGGAACGGGACCGAGGTCTGACTGAAGGAGGCCCCGCAGGAGCGGAGAGGGCGCTCCGGAGCTCGAGTCCCGGCTTGGGAAGCTGTCCCTTTCCGAGCCCTCCGTGTCCTCCGACAGCCCCGGTGCCCGAGAGAGGGACTTGGCCCGGGCCGCCCCGGGTCCCGGCCACGGGCCCCTTTGGAGCCGGGAAGTGGAGCTCTGCGTTCCGCTTTCGGAATCCCGGGCCTCCAGCTGGTGAGAGAGGGCGGGCTCCGCGGGGAGGGGGCTGGTTGTGAAACTCAGCCTCTGGGCCGACGTGGGTGTGGGGCCTGGAGGAGCTGGGGTCGCTGGAGAGGGTTTGGGGAGCGGAATGCGAGGGGCCTTTCCCCAGACCCCACCCGCGCGTCCATTCCAAAAGTTACTAGGGGTTCTTTCTCCTCTGCCGGGAGGAAGAATTGACTCGATGTGGAAATAAGTAAATTGTCAAGAAAACTTTCTTGTACTTGTTTGCTAATGTGTGTGGAGTAGGGGGGCCCTGAGACGTGCAGGGCCCCATCTTATAAACCCTGGAGCACAGGGGCTGTGGCCGGCTGGTCTGTGTCCCCACGGGACAGTGAACCCTGGAGTGAGGCTCCACCTTGGTTAACCTTTGACCCTGTGATGTGTTTAATTAGTCCTCCCTTTATGAACATCACTGGCTGAGATTGTCCAGCTTTATCTTCTGTCGTTTATAATACTTTTCAGACCATGTAGACTTTTCTTTTAGATGCTTACATCCCCCCTGCGTCTGCCTCGAACTGTGAATCACCCCTGCCTGACCCCATTACCCGAGACCATTGAGGCCTCTCGGATCTCCCCTGTCCTTTTCTCAGATTAGAAGGCAATGTAGTATGTCTAACCTCAGTGGCCTATGTGACAGGTTAAACTCATTTCCTGTTTGGGACACTGGGGAAATTGTCACTGTCCTTTTCATCATCAGAGCCCAGGGGCCTTGGAGATGATCCAAATCAACCCTCTCCCTGTTCAAATGAGGGAACTAAGGCGCAAGTGACTTGCCCAAGATTACTTGGTTTCCCAGGGCTTCATGCTTTTTGCTGCACTAGCATCATATATCCCTTTAGCCTGCATCCCTTTCCTCTAGGTCTTATTCTCTAAGTCCTTCAATTATTTAGTGTATCTTCTCCGACTCCCTTTCAGTTCTAATATCCTTTTGAAATTATGGAGCCTGTACAAGGTACAGGAATCTAGCAGAGGTCTAATGAACAAGAAGGTGATTCAGTTAGGTCTCCATTATCTGTGGCATGTTCTATGCTTTCTGGTTTTTTTCAGGCAGTGCTTTTTAATGTACTAAGCAACACAGAGACAAAGGAAGGTCTGTCAACATTCCTTCAACTTGCATACTTTCTAAAAGCTAAATAAGACTTCTCCATTATTGCTTACAGTGAGAAGTTGACTATCTGGTGTTCTTTTGCTGTTTAAGAAACATTTTCTTGTCACAGAGAGAGAACTGGCTAGAGAATACCATAGGAATCAGAGTTTTAAAAGGGGATCTCACAGCTCATAGGCAGTTTTTCAAAAGAAGAAACTGAGCTAGCTAAATGTCCATCAACAGAGGAATGGATAAAGAAGATGTGGCACATATATACAATGGAATGTTACACAGCCATAAAAAGGAACGAAATTGGGTCATTTGTAGAGACGTGGATGGACCTAGAGAGTGTCATACAGAGTGAAGTAAGTCAGAAAGAGAAAAGCAAATATTGTATATTAACGCATATATGTGGAATCTAGAAAAATGGTACAGATGACTTTATTTGCCAAGCAGAAATAGAGACACAGACATGGATAACAAACATGGACACCAAGGGGGAAAGGGATGGGGTGGGAGGAATTGGGAGATTGGGATTGACACATATATATTATTGATACTATGTGTAAAATAGACAACTGATGGGAACATATGTATAGCACAGGAAACTCTACCTAATGCACTCTGGCGTTCTAAATGGGAGGGATATCCAAAAGGGAGGGGCTATATGTATATGTATGGCTGATTCATTTTGCTGTGCAGTAGAAGCTAACACAACATTGTAAAGCAGCTATACTCCATAAAAAGTAAAAAAAAAAAAAGAAGAAGCTGAGACCCACGGGAGTTGGTGGAACCTGCCCAGAACCTCCTGGGTTTTCGTTGAGGGTCTTATTCACTAAAAAGGCTCACTCCTCATCTCCCACCACAGTGCAGATGTCTTTGTACTTGGTGGTGTGGACCAGCTATGTGACTTCCCTGAAGGAGTTGTGAAAACTCTGGCAAAAAAAAAACTACTGTGAGTTTGTGCCTTGCAGGCAAATGTCATTAATAACAGAACATCAGGTACTCAGGTCAAGGTTAAGGACTGTTGTTCTATTTTAGAAAAGAAAGATGTAGCAAATTGTACTTTCCCAAAATGGCCACAACTTTAAATATCCCACTCTACATTGTTACAATAGGACATTGCCCTCCTCCCACCCGGTGGTGGGGAGTCTGTGTTCCTTTTCGCTTGAATGTAGGCAGCGACTCGTGATACCCCTGGCCTGTGAGTAAGTCAGAAGTGATCCAGGGCTTCCCAGGTTGAGAGTCCGCCTGCCGATGAAGGGGACAAGGGTTCATGCCCCGGTCCGGGAAGATCCCACGTGCCGCGGAGCAGCTGGGCCCGTGAGCCATGGCCGCTGAGCCTGCGCGTCCGGAGCCTGTGCTCCGCAACGGGAGAGGCCACAACAGTGAGAGGTCCGCGTACCGCAAAAAAAAAAAGAAGTGACCCAAGGTTTTGGATCACTGTGGTTTTGCTCCTGGCCTTTCATGTACTTGCAGTCATATGTGGCTGGAGTTGGAATCATCTGGAAGGCTTCCTCCCATGTCTAGTGGCTGATGCTGACTGTTAGCCAGACCTTAGCTGCGGTTGTCAGCTGGAATACCTGGAGGTATCCTGTCCACATGGCCTGGGCTTCCTCTTACTTTGGTGGCTGGGTTCCAAGAGCA
The DNA here is from genome assembly GCF_949774975.1 of Lagenorhynchus albirostris. Lineage (NCBI taxonomy): Eukaryota > Metazoa > Chordata > Mammalia > Artiodactyla > Delphinidae > Lagenorhynchus > Lagenorhynchus albirostris. The sequence continues at coordinate 157,282,904 of NC_083097.1, forward strand.
GGCATCTCAGGAGCACCAAGTGGAAACTGTATTGCCTTTCATGAACTAGTCTTGTAAGTCACATAATCATCACTTCCTCTGTAGTCACAGATCAAAGAGAGGGAACATAGACCCCATCTCCCCCAGCTCTAGAGGGAGGAGCCTCATTGTCACTTTGTAAGAAGAACATGTGGGATGGGATATTTGGTAGTCATCTTCGGAAAATGTAATCTTTCACTGTTAGGCTGCTAGTTTGGTCTTCTTTCTCCCAGATTTAGTGAATAATGCAAGCAGCCCTCCGTCTAGCTACTTGAACTTCGTACATGTGCCAAGCACTGTCATAGGTATACAGATCATAGAGCCTTTTTTCTAAGGAGTAAGGTGAGAGCCAGGTAAGTACAGCCACAGGTTCTGTTACAGTGTGGAGAGGAAAGACAGGAGGTATGGAGAGAGTACGGTGGGAGTATAGCTGTGGGAAGCCTGGCTCTGCCTGGATGTTAAGGACCTGGGTTCTTAAGGATGTATAATGCTTGTAGGTGGGGCTTTGGATAATATTTCAGGATGCGGGACCAGCCAGAGGAAAGAAAGCAGTGTACAAAGGGTACTTATTTAGGGAGAAAGTAGCCTGTTGAGGCCAGAGTACGGGGTTCATGGGGTTAGTGGTTGGAGGTGAGGTTGAAAAGGAATGTTTGAGTCAGTTTGTTGTGAAGGCCCTGTGTGTCATAATAATAATTTTGAGTTCTAGTCTGTGGGCAGTGGCAGTATGGTTTTTAAGGCAGGTTAGTGTTGGGACCAGTTGTGTACTTTAAGAAGGGTGCTCTGTTACTGTTGGGAAGATTGCTTAGAGGGAAGCAAGGTGTGTGATAGGTGAACCAGCTGAGGAGCCACATCAGGAGTTCAGTATTTAATAATAAGGAAAGAGAGTTCAGCTTAAAGCGTTTGAGATCTTGAAATGGGATGATGGCAGTGAATGGGTAACTTTCTCTTCCATTTTCATAATTCTGAAATTCTTGGGGCTGGGTATGTTTCAGAATTTAGAATTTTTTGGATTTAAAGAAGATGATCTGGTGCATTTATGGTGTAGTGAAGGTCTGGAGCAGCATACGATAATCCAGCATGTTTATTTTCTGTAGCAAAACATATGAATGGGCTAAATAAAGACTGTAAGTAGCCTCACATTAGATCAGATTTCTCCAAATGAGGTTAAGCCAAACAGGTGTGGAAAACTTGTTTTTCAGCACTTTTTGGACTTGGGAATTGCAGTTAAGTGATTGTGGGTGTGTGGCATCCACATGGAAGCCACTTTTTTGTTGCAGGCAAATCTGAATGTCGAGGATCTTAGCATAGCAGCTTGGCAGCACTGGGGGAGTGGGTCCGCCTCCTCAGGTAGCTGGTGGTAGAGGGGATTTGACAGATGTTGAGCACAGCGTTGTGCTGGTGCTGTTGGTTGTGAAGGGGAGGTGGGCCTCACAGGGTCCGAAAGCATCAGGGAAGGTGTCCTGGCGCGGTGTGAGTCAGAACACACTAGGTGAAGAAGAGAGAGAAGAGCCGACCAGGCATACCAGCACATGCACAGGCCCTGAGGCAGGCTCGAGTGTTTGGGTCCTGGAAGGAATCTAGTAGAGTGGAGTAAAGAGAGCCAGCGAGAGAGGGGACTGGCTAGCGATCACGTACTCCTTCGGCAAGATAAGCAAGTCCTGTTTGAGAATTTAGAGAAAAGGGTTGTGGGGTGGAGAACAAGGGCCTGAGGGCTAAGGTGGAGGCCTGGCTGGACTGGGGCAGCTGTTTCCTGTGGGCTGTCTAACATTTCTTGAGGTTTATAGACTTGCTAGGAATACAGTCTGCAGAGGGGCTGAGAAGATTGCTTTGATCGGCCTGGCTTAGAAGGTGTTGGGAGGTCTTCCAGGCCTCAGGGTAGTGGGTGTGGGCCACCTAATTCTGATGTCTGGAGCAGGGTGCAGGGTGGAGAGGGTGTGGTCCCGTGGGGTTTTGCTACCCCTCTGAGAGCCTGCTGGTTTGAGGTGGCTCATTGATAAGTCAGAGACAAGCCTGCTCCTCCGGCCCTGAAGCCAACACTTCGGCTGAAGGAGTCAGTTTCCTTTTCTTTCCCCCATCTCTTTATCTAAAGACTATTCCTGCCCAGTCAGTTGGGAGGCAGGATGTTGGGGGTTAGGGACTCCAACATTGACCACATCCTGAGGGGGGAGTGAGGAAGAAACTGGAAATCTGTGTGTGTTTCTCTTCTAGGAAACCCTAATTGGTATATGAGCACTAATAAAATGGAAATTTAATGACACAGTAAAACTGAAATGGACTTGAGGTTTCTGAGAAGACTGCTGCGATGGAGTTGTGAGGGTGGATGGTTTCTAGGAGGAAGACGGGGGTGGTAGTGCTTGCAGGGGCTGGAGGGGTCTCTGAGGAGGGAGGCAGAATCCATTCCCTTTAGAGACTCTTAAAGATCAGCCCTTTGATCCTTGGATACTGGATCTGCCTGCTTGAGAGTCCAGGAGCACAGAGATGAGATCTGGGACCCAAGATTTTAGCTAGGGTTAGAGAACTGGTCTGTGAGGCAGAGGGGAACTGGCAGAGCAGTCAGCACAAGGGAGTGCAGACCTGAGGCTTTGGGATATGAAGTGTTGAGACCAGAGGCAGGAATGCCAGGGAGAGAGTTGCATGGTCAGGAATGGCAGCTGTCCTGGAATGGGAGGGTATGGTAGATCCTTTCAGTAATGAGGTCTGGTAGAGTGAGGGAGTTGGCAGGACCATGCCTTTTTCTTGTTAGATGTGTGTCCCAGTCCCTTCCCAGAGCCTGGCAGAGAGCAGGTGTGTGATGCATGTCATGGTGTGATTGAGGAGTTCAGGAAAAATGGATTGTGTCCCAGTTCTTACTGATGTGCCCAGCTGGGGCCATATTGGATGAATCTAGTCAGAGCTGTGGGCTATGTCCCTATATTTGATTTTAAGAAATTTTATTTGACAGTAACTTCAAACTATAAAAAAGTTGCAAGAATAAAAATGGTATAAGAATACTCATATTCCCATTACTCAGATCCACCTATTAACATTTTGCTCCATTTGCTCTTCATATACATACATGATATTTTTGTTCTGAACCATTTGAGAAGTTGCATCTACCATGGCCCCCTACCCCTAATTACTTCAGCGTGTATTACCTAAGAATTGGGATATTCTTTTATATAACCACATTATGGTTATCAGTCAGTCAACACTGATACTTTGATCTACGGTCTATATTCTAATTTTGTCATTTGACCCAATAATATCTTTTTTAAAAAGTTTTATTGAGGTATAAATGATATACAGTAAACTTTACATAGTTAAAATTGTAAGTTTTCATAAGTTTGTACATATGTATATACCCATGAAACTATGATCCCACAAAGTTTCCTAGTGTCCCTTTGTAATACCTCCCCTGATGTTCTCACTGCCCCCATCCCCAGGCAGCCACTGATGTGCATGTACTCTTTCACATCTTGAATAATTATTTTGAGATTTGTCCATGTGTCGTGTGTATCAGTAGTACGTTCCTTTTTAATTGCTGAATATTATTCCATTCCATGGGTAAACCACAATTTGTTTATCCATATTCCCATGTTGATGGGCATTTGAGTTGTTTCTACTTTTTGGCAATTATGAATAAAGCTGCTATAAACACTCCATATAGGTTTTTGTTTGGACATATGTTTTCATTTCTCTTGGGTCTGTATGTAGGAGTGGACTTGCTGGGTCATATGGTAACTCTCTGTTTAGCATTTTGACTAGCTGCCAGACTGCTATAAAAGGACATTAGTTCCATATCTCACACCATATACACGAATTAACTCAAAATCGTAAACCTAAATGTACAACCTAAAACTATAAAACCTAAAAAAGAAAACATAGGGAAAAATCTTTGTGACTTTGGCAAAGATTTCTTAGCTACAACGCCAAAAGCATGATTCATAAAAGAAAAAAAACCCTGATAATTGGACATCATCAAAATCAAGAACTTCTGTTCTTCAGCTGACTCTGTTACGAGAATAGGACAAGTGTTTGAATTTTTGCCAGTCTGATGGGTGGAGAAATGTTATCTTAGTATAGTTTTAATTAGAATATTTCTTATGAGTGAAATTAAATACCTTTTCATATGTCTAAGGACCATTTTAATATTTTTGTGTGTGAGTTGCCCTAGTCATATAGACAAGAGTTTGGGCCTTTTTTCCCCTCAGTTTTTAAAAAGTCCTTTGTCTGTGAGGGTATTGGTTTATTATTTGTGATGTATGTTGCAAATATCCTCTCCCAGTTTGTTATTTGTCTTTTGACTTGGCTTATGGTGTTTTTAGCCATGCAAAAAGTGTCTTATTTATTACTGCATCTGTATTTTAAGTCATACTTAGAAAGCCTGTCCCTACACTAAGATTACAGAGGAATTGACATACATTTTCTTTTAGCACTTGTATGGTTTTATTTTTCTCCTTAGATGTCTAGTCCACTTGGAATTTATTCCACTTGGAATTTATTGTGTACGGATCTTATTTTTTTCCCCCAAGTAGCTATATAATTGTTGTAACACTATTAATAAGACCATTTTTTGCGCCAGTAATTCTAAATATCCCCTTTGTCATACATTAGATTTCTGCGTGTAGTTGGGTGTATTTCTGGCGTTTAAATTCGATTCCTTTGGATGATCTGTTTGTTTACATACCAGCACCACATACCTTTAATTATAGAGGCTTTGTAATGTTTAGTATGTTAATATCTGGTAGGGCTAGTCCCTCTTCACTGCTCGTTCGTTTTCATCATTTTCCTAGATGTTCTGTTATGAACTTTTGTCTAGCTCTATAAAAAAGTATTTTTATTGAGGTTTTTGATGATGCTGAGATGCCCTAACCAAGAACAAGGGATATTTAAGTCTTATTTTGTGTCTTTTCGGGAATTATAGGTTCGTGTAGATTTTTGAATATTTCTTGTTAATTCCTAAATAGTTTATCATTTTCATGGCTATTATAAATAGGGTTTTCTCATTTGTTGTTTTTTTAATGAGTTATTATTTGTGGATATGAAGGCTATTGATTTTTGCATGTTAATTTTTATATCCCACTACCTTGCTCAATTCTTTGATTGTTTAGGTTGGATTTATCATTGATTCTCTTAGACTTTTCCAGGCATATTCTCATAGCATCAGTACATTGAGATACTTTTGCTTCTTCTCCACTTCCTCTGCCTATGATTGTGTTCTGCAGTCCAGTTGCATTGGCTGATCCCTCCAACAGAATGTTAAATAGTCGTTAGATCTGGGGTGGCTTGGCTTTGCTCCTGACCTTCGTGAGAATGCCTCTGGTGCTTCTTTATTAGGTAAGGTGCTGGCTTTAGCCCTGAGGTGTGATATTAGAGTTTTAAAATCAGTAATCTTTTTTTTTTTTTTGCGGTACGCAGGCCTCTCACTGCTGCGGCCTCTCCCGCCGCAGAGCACAGGCTCTGTGCTCCGGACACGCAGGCTCAGCAGCCATGGCTCACGGGCCCAGCCGCTCTGCGGCACGTGGGCTCCTCCCGGACCAGGGCACGAACCCGCGTCCCCCGCATCGGCAGGCGGACTCTCAACCACTGGGCCACCAGGGAAGCCCTAAAATCAGTAATCTTTGGGTAGTTTGATTTGAGGCATGGGAGGCAGGTGGTCTAACCCCTACCTCTCCTAAGCTCTGGACAGAAGATGATAAACAAAATCTGTCAGGTAGGGAAGGGGGAAGTGGAATTCCTTTGCTTCCTCTCTTCCACCAACATCACTCTCTACACCACCCCCACCCCCCACCACCCCCACCCCCCACCACCCCCCAAAAAAAACCACATTGCTTTTCAGAGGACTCATGAACTCATTTTGGAGTGCGGGAACATGCTCTCCTAATCCTATTCTTCCGCAGAGATTGACCCTCCAGATTAGGGAACAGGCAGCTATCTTTTAAGAGAGCTTTGGAGTTAACGTCCTGGCCTTCCTTGTCCTGCACTTTTCCATCTGTTTCTGCGCCGCATTCTTCCACTCCAGGGCAGCCCCATGCCTCGTGATGATGGTTGTTTTTCTCCTCTCCTCAGGTGCATGGCTGCTTCCTAATCCTGGAGCCCAGAGGGAAACATCCCTAGAACTGGGCGCGTGTGAGCCAGGCAAGCCAAGGGCAGCCTTGAGCCCCACCCTTGCCCGCCTCCCCCGCGGGGGCCAGGATGCTGAAGAAGCAGTCTGCAGGGCTCGTGCTGTGGGGCGCCATCCTCTTTGTGGCCTGGAACGCCCTGTTGCTCCTCTTCTTTTGGACGCGCCCGGCGCCTGGCAGGCTGCCCTCAGACAGTGCTCTCGATGACGACCCCGCCAGCCTTACCCGGGAGGTGATCCGCCTGGCCCAGGATGCTGAGGTCGAGTTGGAGCGGCAGCGGGGGCTGTTGCAGCAGATCAGGGAGCATCATGCTAGGTGGAGCCAGCGGTGGAGGGTGCCCACCGTGGCCCCGCCTGTCCTGCCGCGCGTGCCTGTGACCTCTCCGCCAGCTGTGATCCCCATCCTGGTCATCGCCTGTGACCGCAGCACCGTCCGGCGCTGCCTGGACAAGCTGCTGCATTATCGGCCTTCGGCCGAGCACTTCCCCGTCATCGTCAGCCAGGACTGCGGGCACGAGGAGACAGCCCAGGTCATCGCCTCCTACGGCAGCGCCATCACACACATCCGGCAGCCCGACCTGAGCAACATCGCAGTGCCGCCCGACCACCGAAAGTTCCAGGGCTACTACAAGATTGCCCGGCACTACCGCTGGGCGCTGGGCCAGGTCTTTCACACGTTCAAGTTCCCAGCAGCTGTGGTGGTGGAGGATGACCTGGAGGTGGCTCCAGACTTCTTCGAGTACTTCCAGGCCACGTACCCGCTGCTGAGGGCCGACCCCTCCCTCTGGTGTGTGTCCGCCTGGAATGACAACGGCAAGGAACAGATGGTGGACTCAAGCAAGCCTGACCTGCTCTACCGCACAGACTTCTTCCCTGGCCTGGGCTGGCTGCTGTTGGCCGAGCTCTGGGCTGAGCTGGAGCCCAAGTGGCCCAAGGCCTTCTGGGACGACTGGATGCGCCGGCCAGAGCAGCGGCAGGGCCGGGCCTGTGTGCGGCCTGAAATCTCCAGGACGATGACCTTTGGCCGCAAAGGTGTGAGCCATGGGCAGTTCTTTGACCAGCACCTCAAGTTTATCAAGCTGAACCAGCACTTCGTGCCCTTCACCCAGCTGGACCTGTCCTACCTGCGACAGGAGGCCTATGACAGGGATTTCCTTGCACGTGTCTACGGTGCTCCCCTGCTGCAGGTGGAGAAAGTGAGGACCAGTGAGCGGAGTGAGCTGGGGGAGGTGCGGGTGCAGTACACGAGCAGGGACAGCTTCAAGGCCTTCGCCAAGGCCCTGGGAGTCATGGATGACCTCAAGTCTGGTGTCCCCAGGGCCGGCTACCAGGGCATCGTCAGCTTCCTGTTCCGGGGCCGCCGTGTCCACCTGGCCCCACCCCAGACCTGGGACGGCTATGATCCTAGCTGGAATTAGCAGCACCTGCCTGTCCCTCCTGGGGCCCCTCCTGGCCTATCATGGCCTAAGATGGGACCGTAGTCCCTGGGCTGCATCATCCTCTCTGTGTTTCTCTCTTGGTCCAGTTATCTTGTTTTTTTTCTTTCTTTCTTTTTTTGAGTGGCATTCAAGTGCACAGATGATAAGGTGAGGGTTATTCTCCCGTTCTCAAGGGGGTCAAATCAGGGGAATCTTTCTGGGGTATGTTGGGGGAGTTATTAAGCAGGAAACCACTGTGTGGTAGGGAGAGACTTGGGCTCGTTGGGGCCACAAAATCCACGTTCCAGGTTTTCTCCCAGGACATCTGTGGAGAGGTTGGCAACTTTAGTTCTCTTGATCAGGCCTCTTTTCCCTGTCCTGGCTATTCTAGCCAGAGTATGAGCCCTCCTCCTGTACCTGTCCCCCACCATCTCCACCTTCCCCCAACTGGAGCAAGGTGGGAGGCTGGATTATGTGAGAAGGAGATGTATTTGTGGCCAAAATGAGACTAACCAAAGGGGTTTCATCATCATCAGGGTCTGGGCAGAGCTGTTAGGTTGTCAGGGTTCACTCCCTCCTGCCTGTATTTCTCTTCTTCCCCCTCTCGTTTATCCCTGACCACCTCTCAGCTCTTCTTTCCCTGCAGCCTAGCAGTTCGTGATCCTAAGATGAAACGGTGAAGGGGAAAAGCAGAACCTCTCCTCAGCTCACCCGCTGGGGTGGGGGGAAAAGCCTCGGGTGCTGGGGCGCCCCTCCCTCATCCTTTCTCCAAGAAACAGACTGCCCCCTATCCGGTCCTTTCTGAAAACCAATCCTTTCCCTGTCACTCTGGGACGGTTCATGCTAGCCCGGCCCGTGGCTTCTGGAGACCCTCTCAGTGTGAGGTAGGGCAGCCAAGGCCGTTCAGCCCAGCCTCCTTCCCTTCTCCCCCAAGCATTCCCTTCCCGTGTGCACAGATTAGGACGCAGATGGAGGGTTGGAGAGGAACATGTGTGTTTTTCTTTCTTGCCTGACCTCAGTTCACGGAAGAAAGTTGAAGCTACAGAATTATTTTCAAAAATAAAGCCTGAATTGTCTGAAAAACTCTGTGTGTTTGTGTGTCCTGGTAAAGGAGTTGGGGGTGGAAAAGGGAGGAGAAAGGTGGAGGAAGCAAGGAAAAGAATGAGGCCTAAAGGAAGGGGCTGCACAGGTGAGAGGAAGGAGGTCAGTTGGAGGAAGGAAAGCAGATGACGGGAAGATAGGAGCAGGGAGTAGGAGAGCTAAGGAGGGGCCTAGGTGGGAAAGAAAGGCCAGGCTTGGAGGTGGAGAGGGCCCAAGGCTTCACTCCCCCAGTGCTAATCTTCTCTAGAGGTGGGCAGTGGGGCCCTCAAGCCCTGGTCTGAGAGAGAATGCAGGCAGTCCCTCCTGAAATGGGCACCTCGGGTGGGATGCCCTCTGCTGGCCCAGGCAGCATTCGCTAGGCATCCTCCAGCACCTTCCAGGATGCAGAGCTGACAACTGGATCAACGCTGGCAGTAGCACTAAGAGTGTGAGCATGCCTTTTACACTGCCACCCAAGACACCCACACGTAAATGGCAAACTTTACCTGAAACTATCCTAAGAGTTTCTATTTTCCACTATTTTTATTTTTTTTTTAATGCTGCTTGTGACCTACCAACTTGATTTCATCAGTGGGTTTGAAAACCCTGAGCTAGGTGACTTTGTTGACAGAAACCATCCTCGAGCTTCACACCAGATGGATGAGTTGTGGAGAAGGGGGTGTCACCAGGTCACTGAGGGAGCAACTCTGGCCTCACTTCTGGGCTAAGGGAACCAGGGTCAGACATTCATCTTAACCTTTTAGATTGTTGTAGAGCTAGTTTTGTCTTCCCACGTGCTCTTAGGTGGATGTTTAAACCCTGTTTGGGGGTAGAGAGGTGATCATTAGCTGTGATTGGCAAGGCTCTCTGTCTCGACACAATTGGGCCAGGTGTGCTTTGGCTGCCAGAATCCATGTTCTTAGCACTAAATTAACAGTTGCTTACCAAGTGCATTGTTCTGAGCGCTCCACAAATTAGAATGAACTCCTTTAATCCTCAAAGAGATCATGGGTAGTTAAGTATTGCTCCGTTTTACAGGTGAGGAGCAAACTGGGCACAGAGAGGGTCCTTTGCCCAAGGCCACACACCTGGTTGGGGTGGAGCCAGTATTTGAATGGAACCCATGTTAATCACTACTTAATCAGGACCCTCCCCTTTCTCTCCTTTACAGCCTTTGCTCCAAGGCCGTCTCCTCTGCCTCCCTTGTACTCTGGTCTCCCCTCCCACAGGCTCCAGGTTGGTGGGTGGGCCTGGGCTCCCAGGCCAAACAGCGGGTGGGGGTGGGAGGGCAGCCCTCCCAGGGAGATTGTAGAGGAGGAGACCCTCTGAAGATTCAGGCAGGTTTCTCAGGTTTGTCCTTAAGTGAGGAGCACTTTCAGGGGTCTCTGTGTCCTGTTTCTCTTCCTTTTGATGCGGGTCCCCAGAGAGGCCACATTCACTATGCCAAGGCATCCTCAGGTGTGATTCATGTGTGCATGGCTGCCAGCCCTCATAGAGCATGAACCTCCTGTGGATAACAAAGCAAGTGGACATATTGGTAAGCGGACCATACCAATACCAAATGGAAAAACATGGTGTCATTAAATCCTTCAGAATTCTGCTAACCTTGACTTTGGAGATTAAAGATAATACCAAAGAGCTCACCCAGCACAACACAGGCCAGGTGGGCCTGATCTCGGGAGAGGGCAGTGAGTGGTGGCTTAAAGCGGGATCTTAGTTCCCTGCCCAGGAATTGAACCTGGGTAACCTGGGTGAAAAACCAGGAATCCTAACCACTACACCACCAGGGGCTAGAGACTAAAAGCAAAGTTCCCCTGGCTCTTGCCCCATTTGAAAAATGAATTTCTCAATGAGGAAAAAAACTGTAAAACACAGGTACAGAGTTTATTATCAGAGACACAGCATAACATGTGGGAGAGCACACAGAGAAACTGTTGATTTATTTAAGACAGAAGCAAGGCAGAAATATACACCAGGAGAGAAAGGGTGTAGGTGTCCTCCCTGGTGGGGAGAAGCACAGTAAAAGGGCAGTTAAATCATTTATATAGGGCAGTTTTTCCCGGTCTCTGTTTACCTTTGGCCAATTATCTTGTTTCTTTTCTCACACCTGACCTGCCCTAGGACCCTCCCCATATGCGTGCACAACATTTTGCCAAGATGGATTCCAGCATAGAGGCCTGTGGGAGTTTTGGCATCACCTATTGTGCGGTGGCGCCCCCTCCTTTTTGACCCCCTAGGAGCCTTACTGCGCATGTGTAGTCAGGGAGGTCTCCTTGGTCTCAGGAGTGGTCATCTTATCTCTTTACTCCAGCAGAGCTCAGCTCCTGCCATTAACTTTGGCCTTGGAGTGTCTAGGAAAAAAAGCTCCAATTTTACTCCACTTGGCAAACACCAGCTGTCCAGCCCAGGGGCCCCTCGACCTCCTACCTCAGGCCCTCACTGAAACGTCGGTGACCGACTGGCAAGGCGCTTGCAGGTTGCAAGTTCCCGTGGGCGGAGGGTTTGTCGGCGTCTCAGCTGCCCACAGGAGGCCTCACGGGGACCTGGTGTGTTTGTGGGCCCAGAAACGGCTTGAGCCATCCCACCACTCCTGCGCCTTGGCCTTGGCCCTTCAGCCTCTGCCAGGGACCCAAAGCCCTTCCTCCTCCATTTCCTGCCATTCTCTCCAACCACTGGTGTTTCCGCCTTCCCTCCACTGCACAAGTGTCTTGGCCTAGGTCCTCTTCTCTTATCTGGGTCATTCAGGTGGGATTTTATTTGTGGGCTGAGTCATCCCGGTGTGGATGGATGTGTTGGATAGAGTCTCTGGCCAGGGTCCCCCTGAGCCTTGGGTTGATCCCCTGGGGTTTGTTCAAAACCGGACCAAGGCTGGGGAGTCGTACCCGGGGGCGTGGTAGGGGGCCAGGTGTAGGGCTGACAGCGGAGTTGAGGATGGGGATTGGGACCGGTGGGGTGGGGGGAAGGGGAGCTTAGGGGGTGTGTGTGCTGCGTTTAGATTGTTAGATGCAGCAACCTTTTAAAGTGAAAGGTGGGCTTCCCTGGCGGCGCAGTGGTTGAGAGTCCATCTGCCGATGCAGGGGACACGGGTTCGTGCCCCGGTCCGAGAGGATCCCACATGCTGCGGAGCGGCTGGGCCCGTGAGCCATGGCCGCTGAGCCTGCGCGTCCGGAGCCTGTGCTCCGCAACGGGAGAGGCCACAACAGTGAGACGCCCGTGTACCACAAAATAAATAAATAAATAAATAAAGTGAAAGGTATCATTTCCTTTTTTCTTGTTACAAAAGCGAAATATATTCATTTCAGAAAGCAGATAATAAAACATTCACGCGTACATACCACCCCCCCTCCCCCAGTCCCATCTCTGTTTACTCCTATCAGGCATTTTTCTCCTATATGTAGATAAATCGGTAAATCATCTATAAAAGCCATAACTTTACATAAATATTCATTTAGCTTTATGTAAGTTAAACATTTACATGTAACCATGTCAAATATTCACCTTCACCGTAATTTTAATCATTTACCCTCTTCCTTAAATATCTTTAACAAACACTCGGGACTTCAGGCTACCTGAAAGGATTTCCTTAGCGATCAGGGGTTTGCCTACAGCCCAGCCGGGGCCTTGAATCTCTGTCTGTTCTCCCACACACCCTCCACCTAGGAGCAGAGGTCAGGGCCCTTGCTGGTATGGGGACAGACACCACATCTCCTGTCTTGAGGCACAGAATCTTGCTTGACTGTTTTCCAGTGCTTCTGCATTTTCTCACTTCTCTGATTAAATCTGCTCTTTGGAACTCAGGGAAGGCCTAGAAAACTTTTCACAACAGGAGTGCAGGTGGGGGTGGAGACCTGTCCCCAGAAAGGCCCCACGGGGTCCTGCTCTCTTTCACAGGGATCTGTGTGTCCCTTCTAGGAGATGCACTTGTATTAAAAGCAGCAGACGTTTACCTTATAGGGTATCGAGTCTGGTAGCCGAAACACAGAAACGCAACACGATGGTGGCCTAAATAAGACGTTTTATTCCTCATTCACTCAGAAGTCCAGGCGGGTGGTATTTTGAGGCTGCTACAGCAGATTCACACCCACCAAGAACTCAGTCTTCTGTTTCTTTGTCCTACCATCTTCAACACATGGTTCCCGGCACCCAGTCAAAGATGGTGCCCTGGCTCCAGTCGGATAGGAAGGAAAGAGAAGGGGAGGGCAAGCCTCTTTCTTTTTCGAATGAAACCTAGAATTTGTGCATGTCTCCTTCCCTCATCTCCCAGTCACCAGAACTTGGTCTAGTCCCCCCAGTTGCAGGGGAGACAGGGAAATGGACAGGCAGCCGTGTGTTCAGCTAAAATTTCTCTTACCGTGGTGGTACTAGCCACCTAGGCCTACATGAAACCATGCAGTGGGCAGGAGTGAGGCCCCAGGTCATGAAAGGGGAGCTGGGTTCTGCCTCGTTTGCTGGACTGCACAAATTCTGAGCCTTGAGCTGTGTGGAGCTGCTTTGTAAGAAGTCCAATGACCCTGAGACTGCATTGCTGGAGAGGCTGCAGCCCTGTGAGTCACCCACATTGCATCTCCAGCCCGGGGGTGGGTGGGGTGGGGTGGGGTCCTTGGACGTCTGCTGCTCTGCTGACACCTACCTGAAACTGCATGGGACACCCCAAGTGACAACTGCCCAGCCAAACACTTCCTGAATTTATGACCCACAAATAGGGAGTAAAATAAAACAGTTGTTTTATGATGCCAAGTTTTGGGGTAGTTTGTTAAGGGACAGTGGTACCTGGTGGTCTTAGGTACTATGTTCTGTCACCGGAATGTAAGATTTTATGCAACCAGAAGGGAATGTTTAAACAAATATTTTGAGAATAAGAATTTTTTAACATTTACTCACCAATCCCTAGGGGTGAGGATATTGCTATCTAGGAGACTGGCTCTATTTTTTAGGTAGAAGTGGTCCTTGAATTAATAGATGTGAATATCTTTTATTTCCTCCCCAAGCTTTTTTTTTTCAAATTTATATTCAAAATATTCCCCAAGTTTTTATTATGAAAATTTTCAAGCCCATAGAGAAGTTGAAAGACTAGTACCAAGAAGACTCATATCCCTTCCATTGAGATGATATGACAATTAATATTTTGTAATATGGCAAATATATATAACTTTCTATACCATTTGACAGAAAGTTGCAGAATAAATCTTATTTCCACATAATTTTGGTCATCTTATAAGTAGTGTACATTTGCATTGTATAACTCTTGTAAGATGTAGAAAAAGAAAAAGAAAACAAAGTTCATCCATAACCCTACTGCCCAGATTAACTGCCTTGAAACAAGTTTTTAATTTGCATTTGGTCTTCATTGGGCAGGGGCGCCCTCTGCTGACGGTAGTGTGAATTGTCAGGGAGTGGAATTTTCATTTACATAGTCTCTTGGGGACTTTGGTTGCATTGATTCCTCAGATTTATGAATAAATCAAGAAACCTGAGTTTCTGAAACTGTAGACCTGAGCCCCATGGCCGCCTACCTGGGGATTTCATCAAAGTCTTGGGCGAGGCCTCACCTGAAACAGCTAGTCTGACCTACCATTCCTTGTTCTATTGCTCCCTTTTATGGTCCGAAAGAGATGGACATCCAACCCCAATCCACACCCTGGCAGTTCTACATCCGGTTACACGGCACACACATGTGGTTCCAACACCTCTCTCCCCAAACTGAACTGACTGTTTTTTCCTAGATTCTTTTTTTCCCCTTCCTTTGATTCATCCTCCCTATCCCCTATTCTCCAACCACATCTTGTCTTTATACTACCCACCTTCTAGGGCCTCTGGTGTAAATTCACTTCACATTTGTTCTTTTTTCTATCAACTTCTGCCTTACTGAAAATTAGCAAATTCACGTATTCACATTTATACAACAAGGCCTCTACAAGATTTATAAAATAATATTCTCCTTCTCTCCCTTTCTATTCTTCCCTCCCTCCCTCCCCACAGGAAGTCACACTTTCCCTGGAAGTAGCATTCTGCCTGTTGCTTCAGGAGTTCCAAATAGCCATGGCAGTGAGCTCACACTGAATTACCTTGTTGTCTGCCTCCATTCCACGCTAGACAGGAACTGAAGTGATTTTAAAGTTACAGTGAATGAATAAAGTAATTAAACATTTTCAAGGTTGATTGTCATACCCCTTCTATCAGGAAAAATTCAAGGAAAATAGTCTGGCTTTGTGGTAAGAGTGTGGGGAGAGGAGTGAAGGAGGGAATGAGCATTTGAACCTTCCAAACACTGGAAGCATCAATGTAGAGTGGGCTGACATGCAATGAAGACATGGGACCGTGTCACTCTCAGCTTGTTTTGGCCAACAGTCTTGTCTTGCTGCCTCACTTTGCCTTATGTCACACAGCTCCTTCTCAAGGGGCTCCAGAGCCTCATACTATGGAATGTGAAACAGTCTCAAACCCTCTGCTTGTTTGGCACGTGGCGATCCATGACATGACATCTAGAGGAGATGCATCTCTCTCAGTGCTCTCCATTTAAGCTGACCTGGACCTGCTCTCATCTTACCTCCACTAGCAGGTGGGAAGCCTTCTTAAATAACTGACCTCTGCCACTGCTCACAATGTCAGACCCAGTTTTCAGCGGGTACCAGACAACTGCCCTGCCTCAGGCCACACAGAGTTCTTTGAGCTACAAACCTGTGGAAATAGACAAGCTCCACCTAGACAGGTCTCCGACCCCCATTCTTGTTTTTCAAAACACCCTCCTTCCTGGTCTACTCCGATGTTCGGCAAAGTCACATAGACAGGGAATACTTTTTTTTAATTGAATTATAGTTGTTTTACAGTATTATGCTAGTTTTAGGTGTACAACATAGTTATTTGATATTTATGTAGATTATACTCCGTTTGAAGTTGTTATAAAATATTGACTATAGTCTCCGTGCAACATATTATATTGTATCTTATTTATTTTATACCTTGTATTTTGTACCTCTTAATCCCCACCCCATATTGCTTCTCCCTCTACCCCTTTTCCTACTGGTAACCACTAGTTTATTCTCTGTATTTGTGAGTCTGTTTCTGTTTTATTACATTCGTTTGTTTTTAGATTCCACAGATACATGAAAACATGTACTATTTGTCTTTCTCTGACTTATTTCACTCAGCATAAAACTCTCCAAATCCATCCATGTTGTTACAAATGGAAAAACGTCATTCTTTTTATGGCTGAGTATTATTCCATTTTATATCTATCTATACCTATGTCTATAACCAGGTATATAATTATATGTATAACTAGATATATAATTATATGTGTGTATATATATATATATACCTATATATATACCTATATATATATATCACATCTTCTTTATTCATTCAACCATTGATGGACACTTAGGTTGCTTCCAAATCTTGGCAATTGTAAATAATGCTGCTATGAACATTGGAGTGCATGTATCTTTTTGAATTATGGCTTTTGTTTTCTTCAGATATATACCCATGATGGAATAGCTGGATTTTTAGTTTTTTGAGGAACCTCCACACTGTTTTCCGTAGTGGCTGTGTTAATTTACATAACTGTCAACAGTGTATTAGGGTTCTCTTTTCTCCACATCCTGCCAACACTTGCTATTTTTGGTCTTTTGATGATAGCTGCTCTGACAGGTATTAAGTGATCTCTCATTGTGCTTTCGATTTGCTATTCCCTGATGGTTAGTATGTTGAGCATCTTTTCGTGTGCCTGTTGGCCATCTGTATGTCTTCTTTGGAAAAATGTCTATTCAGGTATTCTGCCCACTTTTTTTTCACTTTGATTTCTCAGATTCATTTTAATTAAAAAAATTTGAAGTATAGTTGATTTACAATGTCATGTTAGTTTCAGGTGTACAGCAAAGTGATTCAGTTATATACACACATATATCTATATACATATATATTATTTTTCAGATTCTTTTCCCTTACAGGTTATTACAAAATATTGAGTATAGTTCCTTGTGCTATACAGTAGGTCCTTGTTGGTTATCTATTTTACATATAGTAGTGTATACGTGTTAATCCCAACCTCCTAATTTATTCTTCTCTCCCTTTCCCCTTTGGTAACCATAACTTTGTTTTCTGTGTCTGTGAGTCTATTTCTGTTTTGTACATAAGTTCATTTATTTGATTCCACATATAAACAATATCACATGTTTGTCTGGCTTACTTCACTTAGTGTGATAATCTCTAGGTCCATCCATGTTGCTGCAAATGGCATTATTTCATTCTTTTTATGGCTGAGTACTATTCCATTGTATATATATACCATATCTTCTTTTTTTTTTAGAAGGACAATACCATTTATAACAGCTCCAAGAAAATAAATACTTAGCTATAAATCTAACAAAACTTATATAGGATCTGCATGCTGAAACTACAGAATGCTGATAAAAGAAACCAAAGATGTAAATAAGTGAAGAGATATATCATGTTCATGGATTAGTAGACTCACTATCATAAACATGTGAATTCTCCCCAAACTTATATAGATTTAATGTAATTTCAATCAAAATCCCAGCAGTGTTTTTGTATAATAAACAGATTCTAAAATTTATACAGAAAGGCAAAATTGATAGAAAAGCCAAAATAATTTTGAAAAGAATAAAGATGGAGAAATCACACTACCAGATTTTTTTTTTTTTTTTTTCGCGGTACGCGGGCCTCTCACTGTTGCGGCCTCTCCCGTTGCGGAGCACAGGCTCTGGACGCGCAGGCTCAGCGGCCATGGCTCAGGGGCCCAGCCGCTCCGCGGCATGTGGGATCCTCCCGGACCAGGGAACGAACCTGTGTCCTCTGCATCGGCAGGCGGACCCTCAACCACTGCGCCACCAGGGAAGCCTCACTACCAGATTTTTAAGACTTATACAAGCTACAGTAATCTTGGCCATGTGGTATTGGTAAAAGGAGAGACCCATAGATCAATGAAAGGGAATACAAAGTCTGGAAATAGACCCATACAAATATGGCTGATTGACTCTTGACAAAGACACAAAAGAAATTCAGTGAAAAAGAATAGTCTTTTAAACAAATGGCTCTAGAACAACTGGACATCCATCTATATGCTCCCCAAAACAAAAAACATAAACCTCACATTTAAAAAAAAATTAACTCAAAAGAGATCATAAGCCTAAATGTAACATATAAATCTATAAAATATTTAGAAGAAAATATAGGAGAAAATCTTTGAGAACTGGGGCTAGACAAAGATTTCTTAGACATGAAGCCAAAAAAAACACAATCCATAAAAGGAAAAAAAGTTGATAAATTGGATTTCATCAAAATTAAAGTTTTTGCTCTGTGAAAAATATGGTTAAGTGAATGAAAAGACAAGTTGCAGACTAGGAGAAAATACTGCAAAGTACGTATCTGACAACAGATTTGTATCCATAATACATAGAGATTCTAAACACAACAGTAGGAAAACTAACAACTCAATTTAAAAATGAACAAACGAGGGACTTCCCTGGTGGTCCATTGGTTAAGACTCGGTGCTGCCACTGCAGGGGGCACGGGTTTGATACCTTGTCCCCTGATTGGGGAACTAAAATCTCACATGCCATGTGACATGGCAAAAAAAAAAAAATCACAAGGCACATGAAGAAAGAGGGAATCATGGCCCAATAAAAAAGGAACGAAAAAAGAAAAAGAACAAATGAGTTGAACAAACACTTTGCCAGAGAAGATACACAGATGGCAAGTAAGCACATTGAGCAGATGTTCACCATCACTAGCTATTAGGGAAATGCAAATTAAAACCATGATGAGAATTCACTACGCATCTATTAGAATGGCTAAAATAAGAAGCACTGACAATATCAAGTACTGGTGAAGATGCAGCACAACCTGTAGCTACCTTTTTGCTGAATAACAATTTTTTTCTCAAACACACTATAAAAATACACACTATATAAATATGTTTTTATAAGAGGTAATATTTTGACATTGACATTGTGGTTTCAGGCAAAGACACACTCACCAGTTGACTCAACACAACAGTTTCTCATCAGAGAACATATGGAACAAATTTAAATTCGCACCGTATTTGAATGAACTGTAAAATGATTTTCTTTGCATGGTGGAATCTTCTAGATTTCAGCCTGTTGTGTGCATTCACTCTTTACTCATTTTAAAAAGCTCTCTTATATTCAGCCTTGATTTTGTCCTAAAGCAGGGTCAGCAAACATTTTCTGTAAAGGTTCACAGTAAATATTCTCAGCTTTGCGAACCATAAGGCCTCTGTTGTAACTACTTAATTCTGTCCTCAGCAGAGCAGCCGGAGACAACAGGCATTCATTTCTACTGGGCGGGTTCCAATGAAACTTTAGAAAAATGGATTGCGACTTGATTTGGCCCATAGGCCCAAATTCACCAACCCCCATTCCAGGGGCTGGAGTAGGAGATGATGAAGATGTGGCACGTTTAGAACATGATTGGCAGCGATGGGGCAGGGCCAGCTTCCATGGACACTAAGCATTTAATTAGCAGCTGCCTGGATTTGTTGGAGAAACATCTCAACTACTTGCACGTACTGGTCCTGAGGGAGTTTCAAGAGATGTTCCCTTCCTAACCCAGATCTCCTGCTTCAGCAGCACGTCCACGTTCTTAAGTCCTTTCACCATCCGTGCAGCAAGGGTGGGTGGAGCCTGAGGCGTGGAGGGGCTGAGGGCCTCTCTTAAGTGGCAGAGCTGTGTCAAGAGTCCAATTCTCCTGACCTCAACTCCAGGTCTTACCACTGGAATGAGGCCCCCTTTACAGGCAGGGCGCTCCCCAGAAATACAGGAAGTATCGTCACCTGCCCCAACATGAAAGTAACTGAAGTGTTTCTCAGGGTTGTCCAGGGCTGGCATCAGAATCACCCACTCCATCGGCATCTCTGGGGGTGGGACCCAGGAGACCTTGACGCACACCCCAGGAGTATAAGCAGTTCCTATTCCTCTAGCCCATCCAGCGGCCCGAGACAGGGCCAGGGTCCAGGGCTTTCTGAAGAGAAGCCCAGTCTTCATGATACTCACAGCAGGCTTGAAGGAATAGACTTTATTACTCTAGCTCTCAAACACTAGAGGCTAAAATTCAGCTGAACTCTAACAATCTATTTACAGAGTGCTGTCAGCAGACCAGGCAAGGCTGGGCCTGGGTCTTCCCCGAACACCCAACAAGCTCAGCCTCCCGGCAGGCCCGAGCCGCCTTCCCCCTGTAGCACACAGAGGACGTTTAGATACACTTGACCGAACCCTCAGCGACAGGATACCAGGCAGGATGGCACCAGAGACACAGACATATAGACACAGATGAAGGCTGAGGCTGCCGAGCAGGCCCGAGGGCCTGGCTCAGTGCTTCTTCAGGCTGTAGGCCAGGCTGCCAGGGACCCTGGTGCCCTGCAGGGGCGGCGAGTTCCACACAGCAGAGCTGGTGCGCTTATGGTAGCAGGGCTTGCTCTTCTTGAAGATGTCCTCCAAGTCCAGTGGGAGAATGGTTCCGAAGAGCTGCAGGAGGTTCCGGGGGTGGTAGTACTGCCGGATGATGGCCTGGCTAAGCTGGATGCCTCTGGCCTAGTTGGGGATGGGCTTCCGGGGATGGGCCTCGTCATCGGGGGAGTCATCGCTGTTCAGATCCATCCCGTAGTTATCTGGGTTGATCTTGGGGGGGGCGGTGCCTTGTGGAGTCATTTGATGCGAGGTACAAGCTGGAGACTGCACGTCCACGGTCACGTTCAGGCTTTTGCTGGCCACCGCGGCCTCCTTGGCTTTTCTCCTGCTCCTCCTGCAGCCGCTGCTCAGCCAGACGCTGCTGTTCTTCCTTCTTCTTCTCCTCCAGCTCCCTCTGCAGCCGCTCCTTCTGTAGCCGCAGGGCCTTCTCCCTCTCCTGCAGCTCCCTCTGGGCCTGGAGCCTCTCCCGCTCCGCCGCCGCTCTCGCTCCCGCCGCCGCTCCCGCTCCCGCTCCCGCCGCCGCTCCCGCTGCTCCTCCTTCCTCTTCGGCAGCAGCTCCTGGGGGCGCCTCTCCTCCTCCTCCTCCTGCTGTAGCCACCTGAGCCTCCGCGCCTCCTCTTCCTGCTGCCTCTTGAGCGCCTCCACCTCCTCCATCTTCTTGGCCTTCTCCTCGGCCAGACGCTCCTCTTTGGCCTTCTTCTTCTCGTCGATTTGAGCAAACTGCCGCTCCATCTGTTCCTTCTTCTCCTGCTTCATCCTTTCCACCCGTTCCCGGGCCTGCAGCGCCTTAGGGAGGCGCTCCTCACGCTTCAGCTTCACCTCCTCCAGCCGCCGCCGCTTGTCCTCCACCTTTTTCCCGCGGAGCTGCTCGGCCTCCTCCTAACGCCGCAGGTTCTCCAGCCGCTGCAGCTCCTCCTTGGGGTCCACGCGCAGGGGAGCGTTGCGCTTTAATGAAGGATTTCATGATGCTGCTGTTGGGGGTCGAGGTCGGGGTCATGAGCAGCTCGTTCCTCTGCACGGTCTACAGGAGGGGCCGGAGGGGCCGCACCACCTTGCTGGCGGGACAGGGCGGGGAAGGGGTCTTGCTGCTGGAGGGCTGCAGCTCCTCACCCCCCAGCTGCTGCTCCTCGTCCAGCTCACTCACTGCCTGCTTGTAGCTGCGCTTCCTCCTGACACTCGGAGGCGTCTCCTTCGGGCCATCTGCTTGGTCAGTCTCGGCCTCCTGCCACCCTTCAGAGGGCGTTCCCTGGCCGCCGGCTGCAGGCTGCGAGCCGGGCATGCTAATGGCGATCTTGGTGGCACTGCGGAGCCGCAAGGCACTGCCATTGCTTTGGGGACCTCCAGCTCGGCCGTCTTCTCCGGCTCAGCTTCCTTGCTGGGTTCCTCCGCCTTGGGGCTCGCTTTCTGGGGCACCTCGACATGCAGGAGCCTCTCCAGGTAACTGGCAGATGAGGCGGCCGGCTCTTTGGTGGCCTTCCTGGCAATCCTTCTGCTTGATCTTCGAACGGTTCTCTCCTCTTCGGAAACCAGGGAGTAATTCTGGGCCAGCGAGACCTGGGGCCCCGGGGAGGACGGGGCGATCAGGCTGCGCCGCACCGATCCGCGTCCCACATGGGAGCGCGTGGGCGTGGAGAAGTTATCTGTCAGGATGGGAGCCAGCACCCGCTCCCGCCACGGGGAGGCCAGAGAGCTGGGCGAGTCCTGCGGGCCTGGGGAGGTCGCGGCAATTCTGAGCTTGGAGGCGGACCTTTCTGCCCCGCCCCCTCGGCTCTTGGGGTCCTGGGGTGTAGTTATCAGGGAGCTCACGGGGACAGACTCCAGTCTCTCAGCCTCTGACTTCTGGGGTGTTGAGTCGTCCTCCGAGGTCAAGGTGATATGGGAGGCCGAAGCCGTGGCCGGAGCCGGGGTGGGGGACGGAGCCTGGGCAGACTGGAGCTGGCTGAGGTGCTGCTCAGCGCTCCGGCGCTCGCTGATGCCAGTCTCCACCACGGGTACCAGCTGGCACAGGGCCAGGCTGTCCTTGGGCTTCTTGGTCAGCACCGTGGGAAACTCAGGGGTGGGCGAAGGAGCGGCTGCCGCGGAGGTCGCTGCAGCTGCGGCCGCAGCACGGGTCATCCGCCGCAGGACGGAGCCATTCTCCCCCACCACTGTGGCCAGCTTGTCCTTGTTACGGAGGCGCCGGGAGCTCTGACGGCTGCTCCGCGTCTTTCTGTGGGACAACGTTCTCCGGATGGGGTCTCTGTTTTCATCCTGAACATAAGAAATCAGTCTCTTTTTCCGTCGGTTCTTCTGACAAGGTGTTTTGGGCATCAGCTCGGGCACTTTGCTGAATACTCTGGTGAACGTGCGCTCGGCCTCCTCCTCGATCTCCTCCAGCCACACTATGTCCTTACTGCCCACGTTGTAGACAAGCCCCATGAGCTTCTGGTCACAGAGCTCTAGCAAGTGAATGGGCCCTAGGGCTGTCGTCCCCATGATGGCTCTGTTCAACTGCACCATGTCTCCTAAGTGCTGCTCCGATACAAGTCCGGCGCCCTTCCCAGCACAGATCTCAGCCCGCCCGAGTTCCACCGCTCCTGGCCTCCAAAGCTCACGGCTGCAAGGAAGCAACCTTCCATATCTTCTTTATCCATTCATCTGTCAATGGACATTTTGGTTGCTTCCTTGTCCGGGCTATTGTAAATAGTGCTACAATGAACGTTGGGGTGCATGTCTTTTTGAATTATGGTTTCTCCAGATATATGCCCAGGAGTGGGATTGCTGGATCATAAGGTAGCTCTATTTTTAGTTTTTTAAAGGAACCTCCATACTGTTCTCCATAGTGGCTGTACAAATTTACATTTCCACCAACATTGTAGGAGGATTCCTTTTCCTCCACACACTCTCCAGCATTTATTATTTGTAGACTTTTTTTTTTTTTTTTTTTTTTTTTTTTTTTTTTTTGCGGTACGCGGGCCTCTCACTGCTGTGCCCTCTCCCGTTGCGGAGCACAGGCTCCGGACGCGCAGGCTCAGCGGCCATGGCTCACGGACCCAGCTGCTCCGCGGCATGTGGGATCTTCGCGGACCGGGACACGAACCCGTGTCCCCTGCATCGGCAGGCGGACTCTCAACCACTGCGCCACGAGGGAAGCCCTGCCCATTTCTTGATTGGGTTGTTTGTTTCTTTGATACAGAGTTGTATGAGCTTTTTGTGTATTTTGGATACCAACCCCTTATTGGACATATCATTTGCAAATATTATCTCCCATTCAGTAGGTTGTCTTTTTGTTTTGTCTATGGTTTCCTTCACTGTACAAAAGTTTTTAAGTTTAATTTGGTCCCATTTGTTTATTTTTGCTTTTGTTTCCCTTGCCTGAGAAGACAGATCCCCCAAAATATTGCTAAGACTTATGTCATAGAGTGTACTGCCTATGTTTTCTTCTAGGAGTTTTATGGTTTCTGGTCTTACATTTTCAGGTCTTTAATCCATTTTGAGTTTTTTTTTAATACAGTTTGAAAAAATGTTCTAATTTTATTCTTTTACATGTAGCTGTCCAGTTTTCCCAACACCACATATGGAAGAGACTCTCTTTTCCCCATTGTATATTTTTGCCTCCTTTGTCGTAGATTAATTGACCATAGGTGCATGGGTTAATTTCTGAGCTTTCTGTTCTGTTCCATTAATCTATGTGTCTCTTTTTGTGCCAGTACTCTTTTGACTACTATAGCTTTATGGTATAGTATAAAGTCAGGGAGCATGATACCTCTAACTGTGTTCATTTTTCTCAAGATTGCTTTGGCTATTTGGGGTCTTTTGTAATTCCGTATAAATTTTAGGATTATTTATTATAGTGGAAAATGTTATGGGTATTTTGATAGGGATTGTCCTCGATTCTTAGATTGCTTTGAGGAGTATGGACATTTTAACAATATTAATTCTTTCAATTCATGAACAAGGGATATCTTTCCATTTCTTTGTATTGTCTCCAGTTTCCTTCATCAGCATTTTATAGTTTTCAGAGTATAGATCTTTCACCTCCTTGGTTAAGTTTATTCTTTGGTATTTCATTCTTTTTGCGAATGGGATTGTTTCCTTGCTTCCTTTTTCTGATAGTTTATTATTAGTGTATAGAAAAGCAATAGATTTATGTATATCAATCTTGTCTCCTGCAACTGTACTGAATTCATTTATTAGTTCTAATAATGTTTTGATGCAGACTTTAGGGCTTTCTATATAAAGTATCATGTAATCTATAAATAGTGACAGTTATACTTCTTTCCTTCCAATTTGTATGCCTTTTCTTTCTTTTTTTCTTTCTTTCTTTTTTTTTTTGGTCTGCATTGAATATGATATTATCTATAGGTTTGTCAAAAATGGCCTTTATTATGTTGAGATATGTTCCCTCGATAGCAACTTTGTTGAGAGTTTTTATCATGAATGGATGTTGAATTTTGTCAGATACTTTTCCTACATCTATTGAGGCGATCATGTGATTCTTATCCTTTCTTTTGTTAATGTGGTGTACTGCATTGATTGATTTGGGAATATTGAATAAATCCCATTTGATCATAGCATATGATTGAATTTACTTTGCTAATGTGTTGTTGAGGAATTTTGCATCTATGAACATCAGATATATTGACCTGTAATATTACTTTTTTTCATGTCTTTGTCTGGTTTTGGTATCAGGGTAATGATGACCTCACAGAATGAAGTTGGTATTTCATGGAAACAGAAATGACAAGAAAGCAGCATTAGCAATACTTATATAAGACAAAATAGACTTTAAAACAAAGTCGATAATGAAAGACAAAGAAGGGCATTATGTAATGATAATAGGATCAATACAAGAAGAGTATATTACACTTGTTAACATATAAACACCCAGTACAGGAGCACCTAAATATGTAAAGCAAATACTAAGAGACATAAAGGGAGAAATTGATGATAATATAATAATTGTAGGGGACTTTAACACCCCCACTGACATCAACAGACAGATCATCCAGACAGAAAAGCAATAAGGCTACAGTGGTCTTAAATGACACAATAGATCAGTTGGACTTAATTAATAGCTACAGGACTTTACATCAAAAACCAGCAGAATACACATTCTCTTCAAGTGTACATGGAAGCTTCTTCAGGATAGATCTCATGCTTAGTCACAAAAGAGGCCTCAACAAATTTAAGAGGATAGAAATTATATCAAGCGTTTTTTGTGACCCAAATGGTATGAAACTAGAAATTAACTAGGGAAAGAAAAATGGGAAAAGAACAAGCATGTAGAGACTAAACAACATGCTACTAAAAAAATCAATGGGTCAATGAAGAAATCAGAAAATACCTTGAGATGAATGAAGATGAAAACACAACTTTCCAAAATCTATGAGAGTTCTAAGAGGGAAGTTCATAGTGATACAGGCCACCCTCAAGAAAGAAGAAAAATCTAAAATAAACAACCTAACCTACCACCTAAAATAATTAGAAAAAGAAGGACAAACAAAACCCAAAGTCAGCAGAAGGAAGGAAATTATAAAGATCAGAGCAGAAATAAATAAAATAGAGATAAAAAACAATAGAAAAGATATATGAAACCAAGACGTTTTTTTTTTAAAGGCAGACAAAAATTGATAAACCTTTAGCCAGGCTCACCAAGAGAAAAAGAGAGAGGACCCAAATAAAATAAAAAATCATACAGGAGAAATAACAACTGATACCAGAGAAATACAAAAAATTGTAAGAGAATACTATGAACAGCTATAGGCCAACAAATTGGACAACCTAGAAGAGATGGACAAAGTTCTAGAAACATAAAGTTCTGCCAAGACCGATTCAAGAAGAAACAGACAATTTGAACAGACTGATCCCTAGAAGTGAAATTGAATTTGAAATTTAAAAAACTCTTAGAAAACAAAAGTCCAGGATCAGACAGATAACAGGGGAATTCTACCAAACATATAAAGAAGAACTAATACCTAATCCTTCTCAAACTTTTCAAAAAATCAAAGATGACAGAACACTCCCAAATTAATTTTATGAGGCCACCATTACCCTGATACCAAAACCAGACAAAGACACTACAAAAAAAAGGAAAATTATAGGGCAATATCTGATGAATATAGATGCAAAAAACCCCAACAAAATATTAACAAAACAAATACAACAATACATAAAAAGGATCATATGGCATGATCAAGTTGGATTTATTCCAGGGATACAAGCGTGGTTCAACATTCACAAATCAATCAATGTGATATACCACATTAACAAAAGCAAGGATGAAAATCACACAATCATCTCAATAGACACAGAAAAAGCATCTGACAAAATTCAATATCCATTCATGATAAAAGCTTTCATCAAAGTGGGTACAGAGAAACATATCTCAACATAATAAAGGCCATTTACAACAAACTCACAGCCAATATAATGCTTAATGATGAAAAGTTGAAAGTTTTCTCACTGAACTCAGGAGCAAGGCAAGGATGCTCACTCTAACCACTTCTATTTAACATCGATTTGGAAGTTCTAGCCACAGCAATCAGACAAGATAAAGAAGTAAAAGGCACCCAAATAAGAAGGGAAGAGGTTAAACTGCTGCTATTTGCAGATGACATTATATTTTATATAGACAATCTTAAAGTCTCCACCCCAAAACTATTAGAAATAATAAATTAATTCAGCAACGTTGCAGGACACAAGATCAATATACATAAATCTATTGCTTTTCTATACACTAATAATGAACTATCAGGAAAAGGAAGCAGAAAAAAAATCCCATTTAAAGTCACATCAGGGGCTTCCCTGGTGGCGCAGTGGTTGAGAGTCCGCCTGCCGATGCAGGGGACATGGGTTTTTGCCCCAGTCCAAGAAGATCTCACATGCCGCGGAGCGGCTAGGCCCGTGAGCCATGGCCACTGAGCCCATGCGTCTGGAGCCTGTGCTCCACAACTGGAGAGACCACAACAGTGAGAGGCCCACGTACCGCAAAAAAAAAAAAAAAAAAAAAAAAGTCACATCAAAAAGAATGAAATACCTAGTAATAAACTTAACCAAGGAGGTGAAAGATCTGTATGCTGAAAACTATAAAATGTTGATGAAGGAAAGTGAAGATGGTACAAAGAAATGGAAATGTGTTCATGAATTGGAGGAATTAATATTGTTAAAATGTCCATACTCCCCAAAGCAATCTAAGGATTAAGTGCAATCCTTATCAAAATACCCATGACTTTTTCACAGAACTATAACTAATAATCCTGAAATTCATATGGAACCAGAGAAGACCCTAAATAAAGCAATGTTGAGAAAAAAAGAACAAAGCTGGAGGTATAACAATCCTAGGCTTCATACCATACTACAAAGCTACAGTAATAAAAATAACATGGTATCAACACTAAAACAACACTAAAACTAAAATAAATCAATCAAATAGAATAGAGAGCCCAGAAATAAACCCCTGCACCTATAGTCAATTATTCTATGACAAAGGAGGCAAGAATATATATAATGGGGAAAAGACAGCCTCTTCAACAAGTGGTACTGGGAAAACTGGACAGCCATATGTAAAACAATGAGATTAGAATCTTCCCTCACATCATATACAAAAACAAACTCACAATGCTTTAAAGACTTAAATGTAAGAACAGAACCATAAAAGTCCTAGAAGAGTACATAGGCAGAAAACTTTTTGACATAAATCATAGCAATATTTTCTTGGATCTGTCTACTAAGGCAAATGAAATAAAGACAAAAATAAACAAATGGGACCTAATTAAACTTAAACATTTTTGCACAGCAAAGGAAATCATTGACAAAATGAAAAGACAACCTACTGAATGGGAGAATTTATTTGCAAATAATATGGCCAACAAGGGGTTAATATCCAAAATATACAAACAACTCATACAACTCAATATCAAAAAAACCCAAACAACCCGATGAAAAAATGAGCTGAAAATCTGAATAGACATTTTTCTTTAGAAGATATACAGATAGCTAACAAGCACATGAAAAGACACTGAACACTGCTAATTATTAGAGAAATGCAAATCAAAACCACAATGAAATATCACCTCAGAATTGCTATCATCAAATGTCTACAAACAACAAATGTTGGATAGGATGTGGAGAAAAGGGAATCTTTGTACACTGTTGGTGGGAATGAAATTGTAAAGCCAGTATGGAGGGTCCTCAAAAAACTAAAAATAGAACTTTCATATGATCCAGCAATTCCACTCCTGGTTACATATCCAGAGAAAATGAAAACACTAATTTGAAAAGATACATACACCTCAATGTTCATAGCAGCACTATTTACAATTGCCAAGACATGGAATCAACCCAAGTGCCCATCAAGAGATGACTGGCTTAAGAAGATGTGGTATATATCAGCAGTCCCCAACCTTTTTGGCACCAGAGACTGGTTTCATGGAAGACAACTTTTCCACAGACTGTGGGGAAGGGGATGGTGCAGGTGGTAATGAGAGCGATGGGGAACAGCAGATGAAGCTTCGGTCACTTGCCCGCTGCGCACCTCACTCACCTCCTGCTGTGTGGCCTGGTTCCTAACAGGTAGCTGTCTGCGGCCCCAGGGGTTGGGGACCCCTGGCATATATATTTATACAATGGAATTTTACTCAGCTGTAGAAAAGAATTAAATGTTGCCACTTATGGCAACATGGATTTCCCACTAGCTATCTATTTTACATTTGGTAATGTATATACGTCAGTGCCACTATCTCACTTCGTCTCAGCTTACCCTTCCCCCTCCCCGTGTCCTCAAGTTCATTCTCTATGTCTGCGTCTTTATTCATGTCCTGCCCCTAGGTTCTTCATAACCTTTTCTTTTTTAGATTTTCTTATTTAGATTCATATGTGTTAGCATATGATATTTGTTTTTCTCTTTCTGACTTACTTCACTGTGTATGACAGACTCTGGGTCCATCCACCTCACTACAAATAACTCAATTTCGTTTCTTTTTATGGCTGAGTAATATTCCATTGTATATATGTGCCACATCTTCTTTACCCATTCATCTGTATCTGTCGATGGACACTTAGGTTGCTTCCATGTTCTGACTACTGTAAATAGTGCTGCAATGAATATTGTGGTACATGACTCTTTTTGAATTATGGTTTTCTCAGGGTGTGTGCCCAGTAGTGGGATTGCTGGGTCATATGGTAGTTCTATTTTTAGTTTTTAAAGGAACCTCCATACTGTTCTCCACGGTGGCTGTATCAATTTACATTCCCACCAACAGTGCAAGAGAGTTCCCTTTTCTCCACACCCTCTCCAGTATTTATTGTTTGTAGATTTTTTGATGACGGCCATTCTGACCAGTGTGAGGTGATACCTCATTGTAGTTTTGATTTGCATTTCTCTAATGATTAATGATATTGAGCAGTCTTTCATGTGCTTGTTGGCAATCTGTGTGTCTTCTTTGGAGAAATGTCTATTTAGGTCTTCTGCCCATTTTTGGATTGGGTTGTTTGTTTTTTGGATATTGAGCTGCATGAGCAGCTATATGTAAAAGAATAAAATTAGAACAGTCCCTAACACCATACACAAAAATAGACTCAAAATAGATTAAAGACCTAAATGTAAGGCCAGACACTATCAAACTCTTAGAGGAAAACATAGGCAGAACACTCTATGACATAAATCACAGCAAGACCCTTTTTGACCCACCTCCTAGAGAAATGGAAATAAAAACAAAAATAAACAAATGGGACCTAATGAAACTTAAAAGCTTTTGCACAACAAAGGAAACCATAAACAAGACAAGAAGACAGCCCTCGGAATGGGAGAAAATATTTGCAAATGAAGCAACTGGCAAAGGATTGATCTCTGAAATTTACAAGCAGCTCATGCCACTCAATATCAAAAAAAAAAACAACCCAATCCAAAAATGGGCAGAAGATCGAAATAGACATTTCTCCAAAGAAGACATACAGATGGCCAAGAGGCACTTGAAAACATGCTCAACATCACAAATTATTAGAGAAATGCAGATCTAAACCACAATGAGGTATCACCTCACACTGGTCAGAATGGCCATCATCAAAAAATCTACAAACAATAAATACTGGAGAGGAAGTGGAGAAAAGGGAACTCTCTTACATTGTTGGTGGGAATGTAAATTGATACAGCCACTATGGAGAACAGTATGGAGGTTCCTTAAAAAACTAAAAATAGAACTACCATATGACCCATCAATCTCAATTCTGAATGTATACCCAGGGAAAACCATAATTCCAAAAGATACATGCACCACAAAAGATACATGCACCACATTGCAGCACTATTTACAGTAGTCAGAACATGGAAGCAACCTAAATGTCCATCAACAGAGGAATGGATAAAGAAGATGTGGTACATATATACAATGGAATATACGCAGCCATAAGAATGATTGAAATTGTGCCATTTGCAGAAATATGGATGGACCTAGAGACTGTTATACATAGTGATGTAAGTCAGAAAGAGAAAAACAAATATCGTATATTAATGTATATATGTTGACTCTAGAAAAATGGTACAGATGAATCTATTTGCAAGGCAGAAATAGAGACAGATGTAGAGAACAAACATATTGACACAAAGCGGGAGGGGGGTGGGATGAACTGGGAGATTGAGATTGACATGTATATGCTAGTATGCATAAAAGAGAAAACTAATGAGAAAAAAATAGCGTTCATTGGGGCTTCCCTGGTGGTGCAGTGGTTGAGAGTCTGCCTGCCGATGCAGGGGATGCGGGTTCGTGCCCCGGTCCGGGAGGATCCCACGTGCCACGGGGTGGCTGGGCCCGTGAGCTGTGGCCGCTGAGCCTGTGCATCCAGAGCCTGTGCTCCGCAATGGGAGAGGCCACAGCAGTGAGAGGCCCACGTACCACAAAAAAAAAAAAAAAAAAAAAATTAGCGTTCAAGTTAGATACCAAAATAATTCTCTCAGGACTATTTTTGTCCACTGAGGTGTTTTAGTTTAATGGAGACCTTTAAGTATAAGACCACTGTACTTCTCTCTGCAGTGAGTGTTGCCTGGCTTGTACAGTATGGACTGAATGACTTTTGAAGGTCTCTGAAATCCCTTGATTATGAAAGTAGAATATGCAGTTGAAAACACCTAGATGAGAGACTGGGGAGGACCAAAGTTACCCTTATTTCATCATTTGTTGATTTCTTACTCCAAGCCATAGTAAGAACAGGTGATGAGAATGTACCCCCACTATTTCTGTTTTGGAGATTTTGCTGATGTCCTTGCTGGCAGTGGAAGGCACCTTGTACTTGCTTGCTGAATAGGCAGCAGGCTGGTTGGACATCAGTGGTGTGATAAACAGGTAAGAGGGATGCTACATAATGCCACCTGCAGATGGGTAAATGCAACTTTGGAATAAAGAGTAGTCAATGTAGAGTAATCCACCAAAGGAAAAAGAAAAAGAAGAAGAAGAAATGAGGACAGTTTAAGATACCTCTGGGACAACATCAAGTATACTAAAATTCACATTACAGTAAGTCCCCTACATATGAAGTTTCAAGTTGTGAACTTTCAAGGATGTGAATGTGTGTTCCATCAACGTCAGGCATGAGTGAAATTGCAGCTTGCCCTCCATCTCCTATTGCTGATGATCCTTCAGCTCTACCATCTCCCACCTCCTCTCTCTCCTGCAGTCAGTAACTCTTCTTACCTCTTCACTTGATGCCAGCCCCTGTATGCCAGCTGTTTTACTGTACTAATGTACTTTTCAAGGTACTGTACTGTGAGATTAAAAATTTTCTTTTTATTTTTTGGTTTGTTTGCTTTTTATGTATTATTTGTGTGAAAATTATTTTAAACCTATTACAGTACAGCACTATATAGCTGATTGTGTTAATTGGGTACCTAGGTTAACTCTGTTGGACTTATGAAAAAATAGGACTTATGAACACACTCTTGGAACAAAACTTGTTCATATGTAGGGTTCCAGAAGGAGAACAGAGAAATAGAAAAGACAGAGAACATATTTGAAGATATAGTAGCTGAAAACTTCTCTAACCTGGGAAAAGAAAAGAATCCAGGTCCAAAAATCACAGAGAGTCCCAAACAGGATCAACCCAAAACAGACCACACCAAGACACATTGTAGCTAAAATGGGATAAATTAAAGATAAAGAGAGAATATTAAAAGCAACAAGGAAAAAATGATGAGCTATGTACAAGGGAACTCCCATAAGGCTGTGAGCTGAATTTTCAGCAGAAACCTTGCAGGCCTGAAGAGAGTGGCATGATATATTTAAAGTGATGAAAGGGAAAAGCCTACAACAAAGAATACTTTACCTAAGGCTTTCATTCAGATTTGATGAAGAGATTGAAAGTTTTACAGGCAAGCAAAAAATGAAGAATTCAGCACCAACAAACAAGCTTTACAAGAAATAATAAATGGACTTCTATTAAGTGGAAAAAGAAAAGAAAACAACTAGAAACATGAAATCTCTGAAAGGAAAAATCTCATCAGAAAAGGTAAATATAGAGTAAAGGTAGTAAATCAACCACTTATAAAGCTAGTAGGAATGTTAAAAGAGAAAAGTAATAAAGTCATCTATATCCACAATAAGTAGTTATGGGATACACAAAACAAAAAAGATGTAAAATATCATGTCAAAACAGTAAACATGGCAGTATGGAGGTTCCTTAAAAAACTACAAATAGAACTACCATATAACCCAGCAACCTCACTACTGGGCATATACCCTGAGAAAACCATAATTCAAAAAGAGTCATGTACCAAAATGTTCATTGCAACTCTATTTACAATAGCCAGGACATGAAAGCAACCTAAGTGTCCATGGACAGATGAATGGATAAGGATGTGGCACATATATACAACGGAATATTACTCAGCCATAAAAAGAAACGAAATTGAGCTATTTGTAATGAGGTGGATGGACCTAGAGTCTGTCATACAGAGTGAAGTAAGTCAGAAAGAGAAAGACAAATACCGTATGCTAACACATATATATGGAATTTAAGAAAAAAAATGTCATGAAGAACCTAGGGGTAAGACAGGAATAAAAACACAGACCTACTAGAGAATGGACTTGAGGGTATGGGGAGGGAGAAGGGTAAGCTGTGACAAAGTGAGAGAGTGGCATGGACATATATACACTACCAAACATAAAATAGATAGCTAGTTGGAAGCAGCTGCATAGCACAGGGAGATCAGCTCAGTGCTTTGTGACCACCTAGAGGGGTGGGATATGCAGGGTGGGAGGGAGGGAGATGCAAGAGGGAAGAGATATGGGAACATATGTATATGTATAACTGATTCACTTTGTTATAAAGCAGAAACTAACACACCATTGTAAAGCAGTTATACTCCAATAAAAATGTAAAAAAAAAATCTGAAAACTAAAAAAAAAAAAAAAAAAAAAGAAAGAAAGAAAACCCAGTAAACACGGGGAAGAAGAGTAAACATGCAGGGTTATTAAAGTGCACTTGAACTGAATAGATCAGCAACTTAAAATAATTACCTATTTAAATAGATTGCTGTGTATAAACCTCATGGTGACCACAAAACAAGAATCTATAATAGACACACACACACAAAAAAGGGAAAGGAATCCAAACATAACATAACACTGAAGATCGTCACCAAATCACAAGGGGAAAGCAAAAGAAGAAGAAAGGAACAAAAAGGAAGTACCAAAAAAAAAAATCCAAAGCAATTAAAATGTCAATAAGTACATGCCTATCAAAAATTACTTTAAATGTAAATGGCCTAAATGCTCTAATCAAAAGACAAATATTGGCTGAATAGATGTAAAAACAAGACCAATATGTATGCTGCTTACAAGAAATTCACTTCAGATCTAAAGACACACATAGACTGAAAGTGAGGGGATGTAAAAAGGCATTCCATGCAAATGGAAATTAAAAGAAAGCTGGGTGGCAATACTTATATCAGGCAAAATAGACTTTAAAACAAAGACTGTAACAAGAAAAAAAGGACATTACAGAATGATCAAGGGATCAATCCAAGAAGATACAACAATTGTAGAGATATATGCACCTAACATGGGATCAGCTAAATACATAAACCAAATATTAACAAACATAATGGAAGAAATTTAGAGTAACACAATAATAGTAGAGAACTTTAACACCTTACTTACTTCAATGAACAGATCATTCACATGGAGGAAACACGGGCCTTAAAACAACACATTAGACCAAATGGGCTTAATAGATAGATATAGAACATTCCATCCCAAAGAAACAGAATACACATTCTTTTAAATTTCACATGGAACATTCTCCAGAATAAATCTCATGCTAGGCCATGAAACAAGTCACAGTAAATTTAGAAAATTGAAATCATATCAAGCCTCTTTTCTGACCACATGCTATGAGACTAGAAATCAACTACAAGAAAAAAACTGCAGAAAACACAAACACGTGGAGGCTAAACAATATACTACTAAACAAACAATGGATCACTGAAGAAATCAAGGAGGAAATAAAAAATACCTAAAGGAACTAAAAAAGAAGAACAAACAAAACACAAAATTAGTAGAAGAAAATAAATTATGAGGTTCAGAGCAGAGATAAATGAAACAGAGACTGAAAGAAATAGAAAAGATCAATGAAACTAAGAGCTGATTCTTTCAAAAGATAAACAAAATTGATAATTCTTTAACCAGATTCATCAAGGAAAAAAGGAAGAGGGCCCAAATCAATAAAATTAGAAATGAAAAAGGAGACGTTACAATGGACACCACAGTAATACATAGGATCATAAGAGATTACTATGAACAATTATATGGCAATAAAATGGACAACCTAGTAAAAGTGGAGAAATTCGTAGATACATACAGTCTTCCATGACTGAACCAGGAAGAAATAGACAATATGAACAGACCAATTACCAATTATGAAATTGAATCAGTAACAAAAATACTCCCAACAAACAAAAGTCCAGGACCAGATGGTTTCACAGGGGATTTCTACCAAACATTTAACGAAGAGTTAACATCTATTTTCCTTAAAATATTCCAAAAACTGCCAAAAAAAGGAATGCTTCTAAACTCGTTTTATGAGGCCAGAATCACCCTGATACCAAAACTAGACAAATATTTTTTAAAAAAGGAAAATTACAGGCCAATATCACTGATAAACACAAATGAAAATATCCTCAACAAAATACTAGCAAACTGAATTCAACAATACATTAAAAGGATCATACACCATGATTAAGTGGGATTTATCCCAGGCATACCAGGATGTTTGAATATCCTCAAATCAATCAATGTGGTACACCACATTAACAAATAGAAGTATAAAAATCATAAGATCACCTCAACAAATGAAGAAAAAGCTTTTGACAAAATTCAACACCTATTTATGATAAAAACTCTCCAGAAAGTGAGAATAGAGGGAAATTACCTCAACATAATAAAGGCCATAAATGACAAACCCACACAGCTAACATCATTCTCAATGATGAAAAGCTGAAAGCATTCCCTGTAAGATCAGGAACAAGACAAGGATGTCCATTGTCACCACTTTTATTCAACATAGTTTTGGCAGTCCTAGCCACAGCAATCAGAGAAGAAAAAGAAATAAAAGAATTCCAATTCAGAAAGGAAAAAGTAAAACTGTCACTTTTCAGGTGACATGACACTATACATAGAAAATCCTAAAGATGCTACGAGAAAACTACTATAGCTCATCAATGAATTCAATAAATTTAGAGGATACAAAATTAATACAAAGAAATCTCTTGCATTTCTATACAATAACAATGAAAGATCAGAAAGAGAAATCAAGGAGACAATCCTATTTACCATCACATCAAAAAGAATAAAATAGCTAGGAATAAACCTACCTAAGGAGGTGAAAGACCTTCAGCTGGAAAAGTGTAAGACATTAATGAAAGAAAGTTGATGATGATACAAACAGATGGAAAGGTACACTATGTTCATGGATTAGAAAATTTAATTGTCTTAAAATACCATATCACCCTAGGCAAACTACAGATTCAATGCAATCCCTATCAAAATACCAAAGACCTTTTTCACAGAACTATAACAAAGGATTCTAAAATTTTTGTGGAACCACAGAAGAACGCAAATAACCAAAGCAATCTTGAGTAAAAAGAACAAGGCTGGAGGTATCATGCTCCCAGACTTCAGATTATATTACAGAGCTACAATAATCAAAACAGCATGGTACTGGCACAAAAACAGACACAGAAATCAATAGAAAAGAATAGAGAGCCCAGAAATAAACCTACACTTATATAGAAAATTCATATGCAACAAAGGAGGCAAGAATATACAATGGAGAAAAGACAGTTTTTCAACAAGTCGTACTGGGAAAACTGAACAACTCCATGCAAAAGAACAAGCTGGACTTCTCTCTCACACCATGTAGAAAAATAAATTCAAAATGGTTTAAAGACCTAAATGTAAGACCAGAAACCATAAAACTTGTAGAAGACAACCTAGGCAGTAAGCTCTTTGATGTTGGTCTTAGTAATATTTTTCTGGATAGATCTCCTCAGGGAAGGGAAATAAATTAAAAATAAACAACTGGGACTACAGGGACTACAAATCATTGGCACAGTGAAGGAACCAATCAACAAAACAAAAATGCAACATACTGAATTGAGGAAAATATTTGTAAATGTTATATCTGATAAAGAGTAATATCCAAAATGTGCAAAGAATTCATAAACTCAATATCAGCAAACCAAGAAACCTTATTTAAAAATAGGCAGAGGATCTGAATAGACATTTTTCCAAAGAAGACACAAAGATGACCAGCAGGCACGTAAAAATATACTCAACATCAATAATCATCAGGGAATTTGTCCATTTCTTTCAGGCTGTCCATTTTATTGACAAATAGAAAATATGAACAGACCAATCACAAGCACTGAAATTGAGACTGTGATTAAAAATCTTCCAACAAACAAAAGCCCAGGACCAGATGGCTTCACAGCAAATTCTATCAAACATTTAGAGAAACACCTATCCTTCTCAAACTATTCCAAAATATAGCATAGGGAGGAACACTCCCAAACTCATTCTATGAGGCCATCATCACCCTGATACCAAAACCAAAGATGTCACAAAGAAAGAAAACTACAGCCCAATATCACTGATGAACATAGGTGCAAAAATCCTCAACAAAATACTAGCAAACAGAATCCAACAGCACATTAAAAGGATCATACACCATGATCAGCTGGGGTTTATCCCAGGAATGCAAGGATTCTTCAATATATACAAATCAATGTGATAAACCATATTAACAAACTGAAGGAGAAAAACCATATGATCATCTCAATAGATGCAGAAAAAGCTTTCAACAAAATTCAACACCCATTTATGATAAAAACCCTCCAGAAAGTAGGCATAGAGGGAACTTACCTCAACATGATAAAAGCCATATATGACAAACCCACAGCCAACATCGTTCTCAATGGTGAAAAACTGAAACCATTTCCTCTAAAATCAGGAAAAAGACAAGGATGTCCATGATCACCAGTATTATTCAACATAGTTTTGGAAGTTTTAGCCACAACAATCAGAGAACAAAAAGGGATAAAAGGAATCCAAATCAGAAAAGAAGAAGTAAAGCTGTCACTGTTTGCAGATAACATGATACTATACATAGAGAATCCTAAAGATTCTACCAGAACACTAGTACAACTAATCAATGAATTTGGTAAAGTAGCAGGATATAAAATTAATGCACAGAAATCTCTTGCATTCCTATACGCTAACGATGAAAAACCTGAAAGAGAAATTAAGGAAACACTCTCATTTACCACTGCAACAAAAAGAATAAAATACCTAGGAATAAACCTACCTAAGGAGACAAAAGACCTGCATGCAGAAAACTATAAGACACTGAGGAAAGAAATTTAAGATGATACAAACAGATGGAGAGCTATACCATGTTCTTGAATTGGAAGAATCAACATTGTGAAAATGACTATACTACCCAAAGCAATCTACAGATTCAATGAAATCCCTATCAAAATACCAGTGGAATTTTTCAGAGAACTAGAACAAAAAATTTCACACTTCTTATGGAAACACAAAAGACCCCAAATAGCCAAAGCAATCTTGAGAAAGAAAAACGGAGCTGGAGAAATCAGACTCCCTGACTTCAGACTACACTACAGATCTATAGTAATCAAGACAATATATTTTTTAAGGACTCTCCATACTGCTCTCCATAGTGGCTGTATCAATTTACATTCCCACCAACAGTGCAAGAGAGTTCCCTTTTCTCCTCACCCTCTCCAGCATTACTGTTTGTAGATTTTTCGATGATGGCCATTCTGAGTGGTGTGAGGTGATACCTCATTGTAGTTTTGATTTGCATTTCTCTAATGATTAGTGATGTTGAGCAGTCTTTCATGTGTTTGTTGGCAACCTGTATATCTTCTTTGGAGAAATGTCTATTTAGGTCTTTTGCCCATTTTTGGATTGGGTTGTTTGTTTTTTTGATATTGAGTGGCATGAGCTGCTTGTAAATTTTGGAGATTAGTCCTTTGACAGCTGCTTCATTTGTAAATATTTTCTCCCATTCTGAGTGTTGTCTTTTCATCTTGTTTACTACCATATGACCCAGCAATCCCACTACTGGGCATATACCCTGAGAAAACCATAATTCAAAGAGAAGCATGTACCACAATGTTCATTGTAACTCTATTTACAATAGCCAGGACATGGAATCAACCTAAGTGTCCATCAACAGATGAATGGATAAAGAAGATGTGGCACATATATACAATAGAATATTACTTGGCCATAAAGGGAAACAAAATTGAGTTATTTGTAGTGAGGTGGATGGACCTACGGTCTGTCATACAGGGTGAAGTAAGTCAGAAACAGAAAAACAAATACTGTATGCTAACACATATATATGGAATCTAAAAAAAAAAAAAGGTTATGAAGAACCTAGGGGCAGGACACGAATAAAGACACAGATGTAGAAAATGGACTTGAGGACACAGGTAGAGGGAAGGGTAAGCTGGGACGAAGTGAGAGAGTGGCATGGACTAATATATACTACCAAATGTAAAATAGATAGCTAGTGGGAATCAGCTGCATAGCACAGGGAGATCAGCTCGGTGCTTTGTGACCACCTAGAGGAGTGAGATAGGGAGAGTGGGAGGAGGACACAAGAGGGAGGAGATATTGGGATATATGTATATGTATAGCTGATTCACTTTGTTATACAGCAGAAACTAACACACCGTTGTAAGGCAATTAGACTCCAATAAAAATGTTTAAGAAAAAAAAAAGGCAGTATGGTACTGACACAAAAACAGAAATATAGATCAATGGAACAGGATAGAAAGCCCAGAGATAATCCCACGCACATATGGTCACCTTATTTTTTATAAAGGAGGCAAGAATATACAATGGAGAAAAGACAGCCTCTTCAGTAAGTGGTGCTGGGAAAACTGGACAGCTACATGTAAAAGAATGAAATTAGAACACTCCCTCACACCATATACAAAAATAAACTCAAAATGGATTAAAGACCTAAATGTAAAGCCAGACACTATAAAACTCTTAGAGAAAAACATAGGCAGAACACTCCATGACATAAATCACAGCAAGATTCTTTTTGACCCACCTCCCAGAGAAATGGAAATAAAAACAGAAATAAACAAATGGTACCTAATGAAACTTAAAAGTTTTTGCACAGCAAAGAAACCATAAACAAGACGAAAAGACAACCCTCAGAATGGGAGAAAATATTTTCAAATGAAGCAACTCACAGAGGATTAGTCTCCACAATATACAAGCAGCTCATGCGGCTCAATATCAAAAAAACAAACAACCCAATCCAAAAATGGGCAGAAGACCTAAATAGACATTTCTCCAAAGAAGACATACAGATTGCCAACAAACACATGAAAGACTGCTCAACATCACTAATCATTAGAGAAATGCAAATCAAAACTACAATGAGGTATCACCTCACACCAGTCAGAATGACCATCATCAAAAAGTCTACAAACAATAGATGTTGGAGACATGTGAATGTAAATTGATACAGCCACTATGGAGAACAGTATGGAGGTTCCTTAAAAAACTAAAAATAGAACTACCATATGATCCAGCAATCACCACTGGGCATATACCCTGAGAAAATCATAATTCAAAAAGTCATGTACCACAGTGTTCATTGCAGCTCTATTTACAATAGCCAGGACATGGAAGCAACCTAAGTGTTGATTGATAGATGAATGGATAAAGAAGATGTGTCACATATATTCAATGGAATATTACTCAGCCACAAAAAGAAATGAAATTGAGTTATTTGTAGTGAGGTGGATGGACCTAGAGTCTGTCATACAGAGTGAAGCAAGTCAGAAAGAGAAAAACAAACACTATACGCTAACACATAGATATGGAATCTAAAAAAAAAAGGTTCTGAAAAACCTAGGTGCAGGACAGGAATAAAGACGCAGACATAGATAATGGACTTGAGGGCGCGGGGAAGGGGAAGGGGAAGCTGGGATGAAGTGAGAGAGTGGCATGGACATATATACACTCCCAAATGTAAAATAGATAGCTAGTGGGAAGCAGCCGCATAACACAGGGAGATCAGCCCGGTGCTTTGTGACCACCTAGAGGGGTGGGATAGGGAGTGTGGGAGGGAGACACAAGAGGGAGGAGATATAGGGATATATGTATATGTATGGCTGATTCACTTTGTTATAAAGCAGAAACTAACACACCATTGTAAAGCAACTATACTCAAATAAAGATGTTTAAAAAAATCATCAGGTTAATACAAATCAAAACCACAATAAGATCCTACCCCACAGAAATGTTATTATTAAAAAGACCAAAAATGACAAGTGTTGGTAAGGATGTGGAGAAAAGGAACCATCGTACACTGTTGTGGGAATGTAAATTGGTGCAGCCAGTATGGAAAACAGTATGGAGGTTCCTCAAAAAATTAAAAATAGAACTACCATATTATCCAGCATTTATACTCCTGGGTATTTATCTAAGGAAAATGAAAACACTAGTTTGAAAAGTTATATGCACCCTTATAATCATTGCAGCATTATTTACAATGGCCAAGATATGGAAGCACCCAAATCCCCAAGGTCCATCAGTGGATGAATGGATAATGAGAATTTCACACACACCCACACACACAATGGAATATTACTCAGCCATAAAAAGAATAAAATCTGCCATTTGTGTCAACATGGACCTAGAGGATAGTATGCTAAGTGAAATATGTCAGAGAAAGACACGCAATATATGATTTAACTTATATGTAGAGTCTAAGAAACAAAACAAATGAACAAACATAACAAAACAGAAACAGAGTTATAGATACAGAGAACAAACAGGTGATTGCCAGAGAGGAAGGGAGTCAGGGGTGAGGGAGATTAAGAGGCACAAACTTCTAATGTAAATGAATCATGGATATGAAATGTACAGAGTGGGGAATATAGGCAATAACTATGTAATATCTTTGTATGGTGACATACTGTAACTAGATTTATCATGGTGATCATTTTGAAATGTATAGCAACACTGAATCACTCTGTTGGGTAACAAGAACTAACATAGTGATGTAGGCCAATTATAGTTTAAAAAACAAACAAAAAAACCAAACAAACAAATTCATAGAAAAAGAGATTTTCATTGTGGTTACCAGAGATGGGGGTGTGGTGGGAAGGAGAACTGGATGAAAATAGTCCAAATGTAGAGTTCTCATCATAAGGAAATATATATATTCTAATTCTTTAATCTTGTATCTATATGAGATGATGGTTGTTCATTAAATTTATTGTGATAATTATTTCATAATATCTGTAAGTCAAATCAGTATGCTGTCCACCTTAAACTTATACAGTGCTGTATGTCAATTCTATCTCAATAGAACTGGAAGGAAAAACCAACTATTTACCAAATTGAAAAAAAAATGTGATACACACACACACACACATAAACACAGGAATACTATTCAGCCATAAAACGAAAGTCCTGCCACTTGCAACAACAAGGAGGAGTAATTCTCTTTAACTAGGACATGAGGAAAGAGGGAAATATCTTTAAAATGTTGAAAACAGTGGAATGCACATTATAAGAAAAGGTTCATGGATGATTTGATTGTATTCTCGACATACAAATATTATTAAGGGTGTAGGGAGATCAATGGTTTTCCTTGCCATCTGGCTGCTGGGAGGGATAACCTCAAGTTAAAGCAGGTAGTAATGGACTACCTGGGTACCGGACATAGGAAATGACTTAGCTATTGGAGTGCAGTGACCTGGAAATAACCATAACATGCGCCTGTGGAATCTTCAAAGATTGACCACAGTTTGCTCTGCCCAGGAAAACTCCTCTCCCTTCTGTAGGATCATTTCTCCCTTGAGCACTTGTCAGAAGGAGTCATGGGCTCTCCATTACAGGTAAGGGCAGAGCAGGCTGCTGTCTAAGGGGTAGAGAATGTACAGAATTATGTGTAAAAATGTCAGAGCTACCGTCTGATGTGACTTGTGGGCATGAAACCACGTTCCCAAGGAAACTGAATAGACAGTGGCCTTGGTACTGATAGATGAAAAATAAAGAACTAACAAAACCACTATTTTGACATCAACACCAACATCATTTTGTAGAAGTCGCCCAATATTACCTAGTAATTGCATTCAATAAACCCTTATTGAGTAACTACCACATACCAGGAACTCTTGTGGGAGTTTGGGACCTTTCTCATGGGGCTCACCATTTGACGTTCTAGCCATACAGTTTGCAACCAGTCTCTCTTGAATTTCCAAAAGGAACTTACATTGCTCAAGGTTAAACATTCCATGGACACTC
Source organism: Lagenorhynchus albirostris (assembly GCF_949774975.1). Lineage (NCBI taxonomy): Eukaryota > Metazoa > Chordata > Mammalia > Artiodactyla > Delphinidae > Lagenorhynchus > Lagenorhynchus albirostris. The sequence goes on from NC_083097.1 coordinate 157,325,802, forward strand.
CCTTGATACATTTTCATGATCCTGGGGAGTATTTCATCATATTTGGTTAAAACAGTGTCCAGGCTTAAATTATTGTTGGGATTCTAAGCATCCTGAAAAAGATGTCAAGATATTTCCCACTTCAGGTGGCTATAAAATCCCTCAAATATGACGTTAAGTGCAAGCAGAAGGACCTTCTGCCGTAACTGTATAACTCTGAGAGCATCGGCACTCCATAAATCTTCAGTGAGGGAAACCCAATTTTTGGAGGCTTTCCTGAAGAATTCCCTTTTGTTCCCAAGTGTCTGTTACCTAATCTCTGATGACAGCTTCATCCAGTCCTTGCTGAATCGCTTTTATCAAGTTGAGTTGTGTTCAGACAGCGTGTCATCAACACATATTAAAAAATATTGTAAAACTCAAGGCTGTGTTTGCTGTAAGAACTTTGAGACACTTTTAGGAAGACTTAGGGGAAACTTTTGCCTCTGGTGTTATTACCAAGAATATTTATGAATCTTTAAAGTCTTTAAACTCATGGACACTGTAGCTTATGTAGCTAATATTGTTTTCTTCCACATTGGAGTCTTGGAATTCAAGAGCTGAATTCAGATCCCATGTCTACAATAATATTGGGGACATGTCTTCACTCCTGGGTTTACATCATCCTTTAATCCTGATTCCTAATAGACCAGTTTCCCTTACTGTGAAATAATAATAATAATATCTGCCCCTGGTTCCTGGCACAGAGCTCCTAGAACCCTTGTAATTTCATAAGTGATAAGAACATTAGAAACATCTTTTGTTCTAACGTTTGGTCTTTGAACTTGGTTCCTGACATCAAGCACCTAAATCTCTTGGAATTTCCTGGGTATTAGGAATGTCTTTGGTTCAACGAGGTGATTCTTGGTGGGCTCTAGATGGGGCTGGTCAACAAAAAGCCTAGCCAAGAATAGAAGCTTGAAACTTTCAACTCCAACTCCCATTCTTTGGGGGAGGGGTTGGAAATTGAGTTCATGATTGATCATGCCTAGTTCAAGCTTCCATAAAAATCCCAAAACTATGGGGTTCAGAGAGATTCTGAGTTGGTGAACATGTAGAGGCTCTAGGAGAGCAGTGAGCTCTGGAGAACATGCAAGGTCCATGCCCCTTCCTCCATGCCATGCCCTATGTATCAGTTCCATCTAGATGTTCATCTATATCCTTTATCATAACCTTTTATAATAAACCAGTAAACATAAATAAATGTTTCTCTGAATTCTGTGAGCCATTCTAGCAAATTATCAAACCCTAGGAGAGGGTCATAGAAACCCCGATTTATAGCCTGTGGGTCAGAAGTGTAGGTGACAACCTGAGACTTGTAATTGGCATCTGAAGTTGGCAATCTGAAGTACTGTAGGACTGAGCCCTTAAACTGTGGGATCTGATGTTGTCTCCAGGTATAGAGTGTCAGAATGATTTAAACAGTAGGACACCCAGCTGATGTCACAGAAAATTTTTTGGTGCAGGGGAAAACCCCACACATCTGTTTTGAGAATTGCTGACTGTGATAGTAGAGTGAAAGTAAAGGAGAAACTTATAGTAAAAGAAGTGAGTTGTTTTTACTCACTTAGTAAAAATTTTATTTTATTTTATTTTATGTGCTATTGAAACCATCTAACTTCTTCAAAAGACATTGAGGATATAAAGAAAGTGGAATGGTTTATTCATTCTCTAACCGAAGGTGGGACTAGATATACTGATTCCTTAATTTTTTTTTTTCTACTTTTCCAATTCTTAATCTGGAAAGCTACTGCTTAATTGCAAGATTTATCATCAAAGGAATATTTGAAAACAAATAATACATAAAAACAATCTTTTACATGAGTCTATGTTGGCTGTCTCCAGCTTGAGTGTTTTAAATTCTGAAGAGTTTCTTCCCTTGTACTCCCTGTTGTAGGGGTCACTGTACTGTTCTATCATTGTTGTCCTAGGCCACAAGGAGGGCACTCAGTTACTGACCCAATAGCAGTGGGAACCTCATTGGAGCAGGTGGCATTTAAAGGCGTGCTCAGGGAGTGGGGAGAGTCAAGTGCACAGAAAACAGATCCAGTTAATGCTGAAGTAAATAGTTTGGTAAGGAGAGGATGTAAGAAACTCACCTTCAGATTAAAGAATGGGGAGGAAACAGCAGTTTCAATTATGCTATTTGAAAAAAAATCATGTCTATCCTCTTTTCTATCTTTTTACTTTAAAAAATATATAATTCATTTACATTTACACCAAAGGGTATACTGGGAAGTACAATTGACCCTTGAACAACTGGGGAGTCAGCGGTGCTGGCCCTCTGCACAGTGGAAATACACATATAACACGGTAGACCCTCTTTATAGGTGGTTCCTCTGTATCTGGGGTTCCAGGACTTGTGGATAAAACAAACCAGGCATCATGTAGTTTTGTAGTATTTACTACTGGAAAAAACCCGTGTATAAGTAGACGACAGCAATTCAAACCTATGTTGTTCAAGGGTCAACTGTATATCCTTTCCTTGTCTGTCTCCCTGGTCTTTCCCTCTGAGAGCAGTTAATGTTGGTAGCTTCTTGGGTATATTTCCAGAGATACACACACACACACACACACACACACACACATACACATATATATATACAAAACAATACTTCCGGCCAAACTTTTTATATTTTTAATGTTATCTCTTTTAAAAATATTTTTAAAATTTATTTTTTGGCTGTGTTTGATCTTTGTTGCTGCGTGCGGACTTTCTCTAGCTGCGGCGAGCAAGGGCTACTCTTCGCTGTGGTGCACGGGCTTCTCATTGCAGTGGCTTCTCTTGTTACAGAGCACCAGCTCTAGGTGCGCGGGCTTCAGTAGTTGTGGCTCACGTGCTCAGTAGTTGTGGCTCGCGGGCTCAGTTGCTCTTTGCAAACTTTCTTCTTTTTTTTCTTTTAAATAACATATATGGTAGCAAATTCTACCATTCGGCAAGTTGTTTGGTCACTTAAGATATATTGAAAATATTACATATAAGTTAAAAATATTCTCTTTTTTTTATGGCTGTTTATACTCCAAGTATGGGTGTGCCGTAATTTACTTAGCCAATCATTTGGGATGATGAGCATCTAAGTTGTGTCCTGGCTTTGCTATCACAAACAATGTTGCAATAAATCGCTTTGTATATGCATCATTTGTGTACTTGTGAGCATGTCTATCTGTAGGGTGAATTTCTAGAGGTGAAATTACTAATTAAAAGATTTGTCATTCATAATTTTGATAGATATCACAAATTGCTCTCAATAGAGTTTGTTGCAAACTTTATGATCAAACTTTATTTTACAAAACAGTGAAGATGGTGCTGCAGAGAGGATTAAATTTTTATTTATTTTATCATGGGTAAGATTGAGATCTTTTCTTAGTTTTAGAGTTAGTTATATTTCCTTTACTGGCAGCTCACTCTTGGCAACTCAGGTTATGTATAGCTTGTAATTCTCATTTATAGAAGCCTTTTTTTTTGACATCTTTGTTAGAGTATAATTGCTTTACAAGGGTGTGTCAGTTTCTGCTTTATAACAAAGTGAATCAGTTATACATATACATATGTCTCCATATCTCTTCCCTCTTGCATCTCTCTCCCTCCCACCCTCCCTATCCCACCCCCTAGGTGGTCACAAAGCACCGAGCTGTTCTCCCTGTGCTATGCAGCTGCTTCCCACTAGCTAGCTATTTTACGTTTGGTAGTGTATATATGTCCATGCCACTCTCTCACTTTGTGAGAGGAACTAGAGAAAGAAGAACAAACAAAAGACAAAGTTAGGAGAAGGAAAGAAATCATAAAGATCAGAACAGAAGTAAATGAAATAGAGTCAAAGAAAACAATAGGAAAGATCAATGAAAGTAAATGCTGCTTCTTGGAAAAGGTAACCAAAATTGATAAACCTTTAGCCAGACTCATCAAGAGAAAAAGGGAGAGGACCCACATCAATAAAATCAGACATGAAAAACGAGCCATCCCAAAATCAGTCTGTAATTTTCAGCAGAACATTAAGTACTTCTGAACCCCATTCCTGAAATAGAGGATGGAGTTATAATAGTATTACCTCACAGAAGGAACTTCTCTAAAAATTAAATCAGATCATACCTATAATGTGTTAAGGTAGGTTATACGCTTTAAAATATCTAAATATATCTCATAACTTCAAACATTTTATAATGAAGGGCAAAATGACAGATATAAATATGAAATTCCTAGTGGTTTTAGCAAAAATGTCAGGAAGCCAAAGAGTGCACTGCCCGATGTTTTATATTAGAGGAACAAAGTTGTCCCTCTCCAAAAGTGGGAAATAATAATTTTCTAAGGGTTTTATGGGCTGTGTAGCCATCACAAGTCAATGCTTTAATGATCCAAGGGACCTAGTTAAGACAGTTGTCTTAGTCTCATATGTTGGAGAGAACTTAAATTCAGGGTTAGGATAAGGTTAGGATAAGGTGCTAGGAGCTTAGACCTCTGGAAAGCAAGAGAGTTAATAGAGAAGGATTAATAAACACTGAAATCTCCTGGCTTATAATTGGTATCCTGGGAACAGAGAATCAGAAGAAAAAGTCCTTTTTGTCCAACCAGGGTCTTGTTATGTAGTAACAAGAGTGGATGTACCTAATGAACAGACAAAGAGCTGTAAACATCTCCTCTGCTGCAGTCCCTGAGCTTGTATAACCTTGACATGGACAAGACCCAGTTGTTGCTTTTGGAGTCCTAAGTCTGACTAAAGGACCAATGCTTGACCCCTTTCTGATGTCATCTGGGGACAGAGCTTCAGTCTCCATTATCAACCATCCAGGAATGGATTCAGACTTCCACACGGAGACCTTCCTCTCAGAGTTCCCATGCAGGAGATTCCAAGAGCCCAAAAGATGCTGCAGGAAAAGGTCAGAGAGAATATTTACCAGAGGTCACCTGAGAACCATTTCAGCCTAGCCCAGAGCCCAGAGACCACTATGGTTGTTTGCTTGCTTGATTAAATATCAATGTATTTTTATGATGCTAAAAAGAGAAGTGAACACTGAAGTCAGTAAGGCACTGTTCAGTGATACCAATTAAATGACAGGAATGGAAGCCCAATTAGAAGAGGGATGAAAGGCATAAACTGCTTCCAGTAAAAGTGAAACAGTGTCCTATATCTTGTTAATTAACTGGAGTATAAAAATGGGGCGTTAGCGATGGAGGCATATAAAACAGAGTGAGACCATTTCTTTTTAATTTTTATGACAGGGTATATATATATATATATTTTTAAATAAGATGTTTATTTTGATTTTCATTCACTTATTTTAATAAATTCATTGTTCCCCATCCAAACACATTTAATTAAAGTCTCTTACACAAAATAATTTAAAAATATTCAATGTAAGTGGAAGCTCCAGAATTTCTTTCTTTTTTTTTTAACATCTTTATTGGAGTATAATTGCTTTACAATGATGTGTTAGTTTCTGCTCTACAACAAAATGAATCAGTTATATATATACATATGTTCCCATATCTCTTCCCTCTTGCATCTCCCTCCCTCCCACCCTCCCTATCGCACCCCTCCAGGCGGTCACAAAGCCCTGAGCTGATCTTCCTGTGCTATGCGGCTGCTTCCCACTAGCTACCTACCTTAAGTTTGGTAGTGTATATATGTCCATGCCTCTCTCTCGCTTTGTCACAGTTTACTCTTTCCCCTCCCCATATCCTCAAGTCCATTCTCTAGTAGGTCTGTATGACAGGGTATATTTGACAATGTTTCCATATTGATGAGAAAGGTACACACCAAGGAATTATTGTGAATGCATCCTTGAAACAGCAGTTGCAAAAGGCATACCCTTCACATTATCTTCTGTGAAAAAAATTGAAAAAAAAAATTAAGATATGAAGAATGGCGTACTAATGACCTTACTTTGCAATTGTTTCATTACCTCTGAGGCTGAATATGTATGTGGATTTCTTAGTCATTTACTTTCTCTATCTCCTAATATCTGTGTGAATCCTCTTTTGTATAGTAGGATCTGTGAACTTTTATTCCTCTTTTTAAGTGCAATCTCTCAAACAGAGAATTTGAGTTTTTCAAAAATTGGCTGTTTAATTTTAGATTTTTTTAATGTAAGTATAGACGTATTTTGGGGAATTGTGAGTGTATGTAAATTTTGTATAATCACATCTACCAATATCGAACTGTGTTCTCTTCATTGCTTTTCTTTCTTTTTTTTTTAACATCTTTATTGGAGTATAATTGCTTTAAAATGGTGTGTTAATTTCTGCTTTATAACAAAGTGAATCAGTTATACATATACATATATCCCCATATCTCTTGCATCTCCCTCCCTCCCACCCTCCTTATCCCACCCCTCTAGGTGGTCACAAAGCACCGAGCTGATCTCCCTGTGCTATGTGGCTGCTTCCCACTAGCTATCTATTTTACATTTGGTAGTGTATATATGTCCATGCCACACTCTCACTTTTTCCCAGTTTACCCTTCCCCCTCACCGTATCCTCAAGTCCATTCTCTAGTAGGTCTGCGTCTTTATTCCCATCTTGCCGCTAGGTTCTTCATGACCAATTTTTTTGTTTGATTTTTAGATTCCATATATATGTGTTAGCATATGGTATTTGTTTTTCTCTTTCTGACTTACTTCACTCTGTATGACAGACTCTAGGTCCATCCACCTCACTACAAATAACTCAATTTCCTTTCTTTTTATGGCTGAGTAATATTCCATTGTATATATGAGCCACATCTTCTTTATCCATTCACCTGTTGATGGACACTTACGTTGCTTCCATGTCCAGGCTATTGTAAATAGAGCTGCGATGAATATTGTGGTACATGACTCTTTTTGACTTATGGTTTTCTCAGGGTATATGCCCAGTAGTGGGATTTCTGGGTCATATGGTAGTTCTATTTTTAGTTTTCTAAGGAACCTCCATACTGTTCTCCATAGTGGCTATATCAATTTACATTACCACCAACAGTGCAAGAGGGTTCCCTTTTCTCCACACCCTCTCCAGCATTTACTGTTTGTAGATTTTTTTGATGGTGGCCAATCTGACTGGTGTGAGATGATATCTCATTGTAGTTTTGATTTGCATTTCTCTAATGATTAATGATGTTGAGCATTCTTTCATGTGTTTGTTGGCAACCTGTATATCTTCTTTGGAGAAATGTCTATTTAGGTCTTCTGTCCATTTTTGGATTGGGTTGTTTGTTTTTTTGATATTGAGCCACATGAGCTGCTTGTAAATTTTGGAGATTAATTCTTTGTCAGTTGCTTCATTTGCAAATATTTTCTCCCATTCTGAGGGTTGTCTTTTCGTCTTATTTATGGTTTCTTTGCTGTGCAAAAGCTTTTAAGTTTCATGAAGTCCCATTCGTTTATTTTCATTTTTATTTCCATTTCTCTAGGAGGTGGGTCAAAAAGGATCTTGCTGTGATTTATGCCATAGAGTGTTCTGCCTCTGTTTTCCTCTAAGAGTTTGATAGTGTCTGGCCTTACATTTAGGTCTTTAATCCATTATGAGTCTATTTTTGTGTATGATGTTAGGGAGTGTTCTAATTTCATTCTTTTACATGTAGCTGTCCAGTTTTCCCAGCACCACCTATTGAAGAGGCTGTCTTTTCTCCACTGTATATACTTGCCTCCTTTATCAAACATAAGGTGACCATATGTGCGTGGGTTTACCTCTGGGCTTTCTATCCTATTCCATTGACCTATATTTCTGTTTTTGTGCCAGTACCATACTGTCTTGATTTTTGTAGCTTTGTAGTATAGTCTGAAGTCAGGGAGTCTGATACCTCCAGCTCCATTTTTCTTTCTCAAGATTGCTTTGGCTATTCGGGGTCTTTTGTGTTTCCATACAAATTGTGAAGTTTTTGTTCTAGTTCTGTGAAAAATGCCAGTGGTAGTTTGATAGGATTGCATTGAATCTGTAGATTGCTTTGGGTAGTAGAGTCATTTTCACAATGTTGATTCTTCCAATCCAAGAACATGGTATATCTCTCCATCTGTTTGTATCATCTTTAATTTCTTTCATCAGTGTCATAGTTTTCTGCATACAGGTCTTTTGTCTCCTTAGGTAGGTTTATTCCTAGGTATTTTATTCTTTTTGTTGCAGTGGTAAATGGGAGTGTTTCCTTAATTTCTCTTTCAGGTTTTTCATTGTTAGTGTATAGGAATGCAAGAGATTTCTGTGCATTAATTTTGTATCCTGCTACTTTACCAAAATTCATTGATTAGCTCTAGTAGTTTTCTGGTAGCATCTTTAGGATTCTCTATGTGTAGTATCATGTCATCAGCAAATAGTGACAGCTTTACTTCTTCTTTTCTGATTTGTATTCCTTTTATTTCTTTTTCTTCTCTGATTGCTGTGGCTAAAACTTCCAAAACTATGCTGAATAATAGTGGTGAGAGTGGGCAACCTTCTCTTGTTCCTGATCTTAGTGGGAATGGTTTCAGTTTTTCACCATTGAGGACGATGTTGGTTGTGGGTTTGTCATATATGGCCTTTATTATGTTGAGGTAAGTTCCCTCTATGCCTACTTTCTGGAGGGTTTTTATCATAAATGGGTGTTGAATTTTGTTGAAAGCTCTTTCTGAATCTATTGAGATGATCATATGGTTTTTCTCCTTCAGTTTGTTAACATGGTGTATCACATTGATTGATTTGCGTATATTGAAGAATCCTTGCATTCCTGGAATAAACCCCACTTGATCATGGTGTGAGGATCTTGCTCAAGGTCATACATGTGGTGAAGGGAGGCTCAAACCCAGGGCTGTCTAAATCAGACCACTCTCAGGAAACTCTACTCAATACTCTGTAATGGGAAAAGAATCTAAAAAGAGTGGATATCTGTATATAACAGATTCACTTTGCTGTACAGCAGAAACTAACACAACATTGTAAATCAACTGTACTCCAATAAAAATTAATTTTAAAAAAAGAGAAAAAAATCAGACCACTCTCTTAAGCACAGTATTATGTTGTCTCTAGTCAAACCTTATTTTAATAATAGCTCAATTTCCAAGGAAACAGGAACCCTCTAATATAAAAACTCTTATTTCTGGAAGTCAGCTCCCGCACCAGGAAATATTCTGTCTCTGAGGCTGTAGGCTCGGAAATAACTCAAACCCTAGAATAAGATTTATTAAGATTCCCCTAGTATTTTAATCTGACTTCCTTTCATTGTGATCAGGGTGAGCACAGTATCATATATATATATTTACTTGTATCTATTCCTTTTAAATTTTTATTTACATACTTTGATCTTTTATCATCTTAAGGTTTTCTATTCTTATTGGTTTTTTCTGGGTTTTTTTTAGTTGAAGTATAGTTGACTTACAATATTATATTAGTTTCAGGTGTACAGCATAGTGATTCAGTATTTTTGCAGATTATACTCCATTATAGATTATTATAAGATAATGGATATAATTCCCTGTGCTATACAGTATATCTTCATTGCTTATCTATGTTATACATAGTGCTTTGTATCTGTTAATCCCATACCCCTAATTTGTCCCTCCCCCCTTCCCTCTCCTCCTTGGTAACCAGAGTTTCTCTTCTGTATCTGTGAGTCTTTTTCTATTTTGGGTACACATTCTTTTTTTTTCAGATTCCGCATATAAGTGATATCATACAGAATATGTCTTTCTCTGACTTATTTCACTAAGCATAATACTCTGTAGGTCCATCCGTCTTGCTGTAAATAGCAGAATTGCATTCTTTTTATGGCTAAGTAATATTCCATTGCGTGTGTGTATACACACACACCAGTTTATATATATAAACTCCAGCGGCACCAGTTTACATTCCCACCAAGAGTGTACTAGAGTTCCTTTTTCTCTACATCCCTGCCAACATTTGTTATTTGTGGTCTTTCCATGATAGCCATTCTGACAGGTGTGAGGTGATATCTCATTGTGGTTTTGATTTCCCTTATCTCCAAGACAAGAAGCTCCTTTCCTCAGTCATTTATAAATCGGGGCTTGAGCTTTGTCACTTCAAGGTCTCAGCTGCTCTAAGCGGAATGTGACTCCTCAAGGGGTCATCGAGGTACAGCAGCTTTGGAGTCTCAGCCAGAAATACTCATCCTTAGAAGGAACACTCAGTTTCACTTTAGTCATAGATATGAGGTCAAATAAAGAAACCTGAACCCTACACTCTAGGACAGGGATCAGAGCTTTGTCCTTCCCTCTCCTAATGCTACTAAAATAGCTCCATTACCCCAAAGACAATATTCCTTAAAACTGTGCTGTCCAATACAGTATGGTAGCTATTGGTCACATATGGCTGTCTAAGTCTAAAATAATGAAAAATAAATAAAAACTTTAGAAATTTAGTGCCTCAGTCATACTAGCTACATATCAAGTGCTCAATAAGCTATGCATGGCTAGTCCACCACAGTGGACAATATAGATAGAGAACATGTCACAGAGTTCTATCAGAGAGTATGACTGTAGAAGGATGCTGCCTTTTCTTTATAACACTCTACAGGGATGCCCCGTCAAGGGGATCAGGTATGTTGCTAGCAAATTTCTCCTATTCCTGTTTTAAAATGCGATTGGCTACATATGGTAGAAACCAGACTACATGGCCTAACCAAAAAGGCTTTTTTCCTCCTGAAACATGAATTCTAGAGCTAAGCAGTTCTAGGCTGGCCCTCAAGTACTCAGGATCCTTCTACTTTTCTGCTCTACCACATTTAGCATGGGGTTTTCACCCTCATGATCACAAAATAGCTTCTGCCCTTCCAGCCATTGCAACTGCAGTCCAGGAAGGTAGGATGGAGAAGCATAATATACAAGATATCCCATCATCATTTTCCATTTTAGTGCTTTCTGTCTGGCTTCAAAATTTCACATCTGCATCTTTTGCCTGAAGAATTTCTCTAGTCTTCCCTATCCATGTGCAAAGAGAATTAATGCCCCAGGAATCACTCCTTAACCAAAGACTGACAGGAGCTGGTGTATAACTCACTTGCTTATTGGGTGAGATAAGTCTGAAGCACATATATTACACTGGCTCCAGTCGTTCCCCAGCAGGAATCCCAGTTGACCATGTTGGTAATTGGCTTGATAAACATATCCTTTACGGCTGTTTTCCCTTGCCTGACTCACAACTCCACTGCCTGGGACCACTAAAATCTTTGTCTTAAATAGACTGAGCTACATTTCCTGAGTCATACAGTGGCTTGATTGGCAGCACCACAAAAGATATGCCTACCAAGAACCTGTGAATGTGACCTTATTTAGAAAAAGTGTCTTCACCAATTTCAGTTAGTTAAGGATCTTGAGATGACATAATTATTGATTACTTAAGTGTGCCCTAAATCCAATGACAATTGTCCTTATAAGATACAGAAGAGGAGAAGACACAAAGAAGAGAAAGCCCTATGATGTAAAGGCAGAAATTGGAGTGATGTGACCACAAGCCAAGGAACTCCTGGAGCCACCAGAAGCTGGAAGAGGCAAAGAAGTATCCTCCCCTAAAGCCTTTACAGGGCGTGCACCCCTACTGATACCTTGACTTTGGATTTTTGGCCTCCTGAATGGTAAGAAAATTAATTTCTGTTCTTATAAGCCACCCACATTGTGGTAATGTGTAACAGCAGCCACAGGAAACTAATACAGACGATAAGGAAGATTCTTGGAATATTTGGAGGGTTACAGGAAGCAGCTGCCATTTGTGGAAATACACACACACACACACACACACACACATACTACTGAAGATCTATTGATTTGCCTCACTGACATGAAGCAACAGATGGAGCTGCAACTGTTCTACATTCTGCTAGATCCTCTTTGAATCTCTCTGCCTCTTGGGCCAAGTGTGTGTGTTTATCTCCATAACAAAGGGCTCTGGGTTCTGCAGAAAACCCTCATCACTGAGGTCAGAAGCAACACAGTTGGTCACAGGTTTTATTCCATCCTCATGAGTTTCCATCTCTTGCTTGCAGCTTCCAGCCTACCTTTGATCACACCCCACGTTACATCCATCTTCTCTTTTCAGGATAAACCCAGAAAGCAGGTCACATATTTTACAACAGAAAACTTCTGTGGTCAGAGATAAATTTATCTTGTTCTGGCTGGCATGAAGGATTGAAAGAATGAAAAGATTAGCTAATCCAATCCACAATTCCCCTAAAAAAATGGTCTATATTTCTCTTGTCCCAGGGGATAAAATCAAATCCAAGCCACAAACCCCCCCAACAAAAAAGTGATCTATGTTTCCCTTGCTTCTTTATTCTTTAAAACCCAGACTTATAAAGAAAATAGAGCTGGAGCAGGTTCCAAGGATTGGACGAGAAAAGTCATGCATCCCTTGATGGTATGTCACACCTTGTGTGACGGCCTGAGTTGTGTCCCCCCAAAATTCATATGTTGAAGTCCTAACTCCCCATACCTTGGAATATGACTGTATTTGGAGAGAGGGTCTTTAAAGAGGTAGTTAAGTTAAAATGAGTTCATTCAGGTGGGCCCTACTCCAATTTGACTGGTGTCCTGATAAGAAGAGATTAGGACACAGACACACACACGGAGAAGACCATGTGAAGACACAGTGAGAAGACGGCCATCTATAAGCCAAGGAGAGGGGCCTCAGAAGAAACTAACCCACCTGGCACCTTGATCTCAGACTTCCAGCCTCCAAAACAAAAATAAATTTCTGTTGTTTGAGCCACCCAGTCTGTGATACTTTGTCATGTTAGCCCTAGAAAACTAATATACCCTGCTTCCAGAGGAGCCCTCTGGGGACACAGAACATTGACCATGGGGTGGGTGGGGCTAGAAGTTGAAATTCTGGTTTGAGACTGGGATCTCAAAAAAAGTTACCCATGGTCAAATGTAGAGTAGGATGTTTTATAAGTGCAGGAGCCTTTTGCCTTTTCATGGACTATTTCCAAACTTTGACCATAATTGTCTCCATGGTGACTGAAAATACATTAAAAATTTCTGGAGCTCTTCTCCCAAGTTCTCTCAATTGCTTATGCTCAAGGGTTCTCTTAGGATCCTAAGGAATGGAGGATGGAGCAACTCAAAACATACCCATGCTTTAATTTCCCTCCCCTCTTTGGGAGAGGTAGGTGCTCAAAGCTTAATTTGATTTAGAAAAAGTTAATGTCATGTTTCTTGGACAAAAGGATCATGGAGTTGAGTTATATCTATAGCAGCTAGAATCATGTTACCTTCTGTTTACTTGTGTATTCCCCACACCTTTAGTAAGGTCTCATGTAATGTCCCACTTGGTTCATTAAGCTGTAAGAAAATAACGCTAAAAGTCCAACATCCACCCTTGTGGAGTAAGGAGACACAGAGCCCCCTGAGACCAGCATGGGGATGTCCAGGCCAATTAGTCCCAGAAGTCAAGAGTCAGGGCTACAAGTCCCAATTACTCATCCCCATGGGAGCTGCTTCCCCTATTCCCAACCATGGGGTGTATGAAGTAAAGGGTTAACTCAGAGGATAAAGGGTGCTCAAAGCCTGTACATCCCAAATAAAGGACTGGTCCTAGACTGCCTCCTGAAAGATGACCTATAAGCCCCTGGAATATCCTGCCTGATAAAAGTGTCTTTGTTTACCTGAGGCCTTAATCCATGCCAGGTAGTCTGTGTTGACAGTGTAGCTGATGAATGTCTGTTTTTGTTTACCTGGGACCCTAGCAATGCTGTATTAGTTTGACCTCTGGGGGGACTAAAGAGTGAGTTGTGGGGCTTCCCTGGTGGCGCAGTGGTTGAGAGTCTGCCTGCCGATGCAGGGGACACGGGTTCGTGCCCCAGTCCGGGAAGATCCCACATGCCGTGGAGCGGCTGGGCCCGTGAGCCATGGCCGCTGGGCCTGCGCGTCCAGAGCCTGTGCTCTGCAATGGGAGAGGCCACAATGGTGAGAGGCCCACGTATCGCAAAAATAAAAAAGAGTGAGTTGTGAAGGTCAGCAGGAACTCCATGCCTACATGACAGACCCTGATAAAATCTCTGGACACCAAGGCTCAGGTGGGCTTCCATGGTTGGCAGTATTTCATATGTGTTGTCACACATAATTGCTGGGAGAAATAAGTGCTGCCCATGCAATTCCACTGGGACACGACAACTGGAAGCTCGCACCTGGTCTCTCCTGGCCCCTGCCCCCTGCACCTTTTGCCTTTGCTGATTTTAACCTCTGTCCTTTCACTGCAATAAACCATAAATGTGAGCATCAGAGCTTTTTCGAGTTCTGTGAGTCCTTCCGGCAAATCATCAACCCCGAAGGTGGTCATAGGGACTCCCGACACAGAGGCCATGGATATTGTTTTATTAGGAGAAATAGTAGTTTTCCTTTACCTTCTCGAGTTCCACCACTCCTTGAGAAAACGAGGAACATGAGCTGATCGCTCACCTTGTGGAACCTGAAGCTCCCCTTAGCCCCAATCCCAGGGAAAACATCTCCTCCCCTGCCTTGCCCATCACCCTCCCACAAATTCTCAGCATATGCCCAGAGAGAAACAGAGCCCTTAGACATCTTTCATCCCTGCTCTTTTATCTCAGTTTCCCCCAGACGGGCTGGAAAGAACATGTGTGTTCAGTGCACAGTCACTCATGCAGCAGTCTTCCCCAGGAACCCCCTCCCCAGCCCCCTTCCCTCCTCTAGGCGGCAGAGCTGAGGGCTCTCACATGGCACTCTCGTTGCCTCCCCGTCCCCTGGACGCCCCCTTCTCTTGTGCCATGAGAGACTTATAGGGCTTCCCCAGGCTGGGGAGGGTGAGTTCAGCTTCCTGCAGCTCCAGCTCTCGCTGAGACAAATGCTCAATGACTGCTGCTCCAATAGAGTCCCCCAGCACATTGGTCACGGTGCGAAGTCGATCACTGGAGGGGGTGGGGTCGGGGGGGAGGGAGAGACAAGCCACCATTAATCGAGGTTTGAAGAGCTCCACAGAGAAGAGGGTGCAGCAGCCAGGAGCTCCTTGTGCCTAAAAGTTGGGGTTCACATTCCAGTCTAACACAGGGTGGACCGAGCTCTGATATGCTCACATTTGTTATTAGCAAGGCAAGTCTTTTTTTTAAAAAAAATGTAAACGTCTGATATAGAAAATTAGGGGTTACGAGCTGAACAGCATACAGGATGAGGAAGGTAACCATTGTGAGTAAACAAGGCCAGACTGAAGACCAACTAAATGAGACTCAGATCCAGGGGACAGCTCCCAAGTGCGGACAAAAGTCCAGATTTTTATATGTAAACCTCCTATTTTTAAAAGTTGAGGGAATTCCCTGGCGTCCAGTGGTTAGGACTCGGCGCTTTTACTGCCAAAGGTGCAGGTTCAATCCCTGGTCAGGGAACTATGATCCCTCGAGCCACACAGCGTGGCCATAAATAAATAATTAAAGTTGAGAATTTGTTTTTAAATTTGCAAGCCAGCTCTGCCCCCAAGGATCACCTTTTTGGTGACTTCTACATAAAACAGGTACAGCAGGGCTTTTCTGGATAATGGGTAAAGACCCCATTGCTTACCTCCTCCCTGCCCTACTTCCCAAGGTTAACTCTATAGAATTTGGGATCCACATGGCTTGGGATATTCCCCCAGGCCACCTTTTCATTCTAAAATTCTAGAACTCTGTCCTTTCTGGAATAAGAGCCCATGTGTTGGGAGTGCTGCAGGGAGAGTGGTGGGTTCGAGGACAGATAGTACCAGAGTCTGAAGAGCACTTACAGGAACCAGTCCACAGCTATGATGAGCGTGATATCTTCAGTGGGCAGGCCGACCGAGGTGAGCACAATGACCATGGTGACCAGACCTGCCTGGGGGATGCCAGCAGCCCCAATGCTGGCTGCTGTAGCCGTGATACTGCACGTGGAGAGTGAACACAGCAAGGCAGGAGGAGGGAAGGGAGAGATGAGGCAGTGTCAGAAGAGACACGAAAGAAGGGAAGGGGTCAGTTTCCCAGGGCATCTTAAATCAAATTCCCAAAAATAAAGAGCAAATCCAAAGCAACTTTCATTGAATGCCAATGCAGTTATGTTCCCTCGTCCCTTGTTGGGATCTGGTTAGACGTCCACCCAATGATAGAGGTTTTAAACAATTCATATTGCAGATGCAAGAGTAAGGATTTAACCAGTTGCTTCTGGGGACTGGAAGAGGGCAGAAGAATCAACCTGGGCAGCAGCCGTAAAGCAGAAGCTTGAGTTCCCCATGTGCACATATGCTAGAAGTAGGTAGGTCAGTATAGACAGGTCCAGCTGCCAGGAACAGAACTCTTGAAGGTGCGCCAAATTTAGAGTCAAAAGAAGAAATTGTCTATGGTGCTGAGTGAATTTTAAAAATTAGACATTTACACATATAAGGTTTTGGAAAACTAAAAGGTAAAACACATAGAAAATGAAGAGATGGTGATCCACCATCAAGTAGAGGGTCAGACTGGATCGCAAGTAGGCTAGATTTTAGCTCCTGCATCAATTTGGATGTCTAGCATGGTGTGCTAAGAAGAATTATAAAACCACTGGGCTTGCCAGGAAAGGTGTTAGGGCCCTGAGGTTGACGCCCCTCTCCCACCCCAGTGGCTTCTGAAGTCCTTTCCCAAACTCTATAGTCGTGAACATAGAGCTACTCAAGATGCTTAACACAGACGATATCTCTTACAGAACAGTGATTGAGCAAATATTTGGGCCTACGAACAGGGAATGGACTTTGGGGTCCAGCAGATTTTATTCGTTAGCTGTACACCCTGGGACATAACCTCAGAGCCTATATTCCCTCATCTATAGAATGGTAGACATATACCTACCTTGAGGGGTTATTATGATCAGTAAAATAGAACAGTGCTTTGAGAATAGGGCCCCAAGAAGGGTCATTATTACTATTATCCTAAGTGAGAGAGAATATCTCTTCTGAGTGCTGGCCCTGGCATAAACAGTGATCTGTGCATGCCCTTGGGAGGCAGGCATCATGCTCTCAATGGAATGGTAAGATCCAGCTAATTCCACCTGGATCCAGTAATCCAACTCAAACTTTGTTTAGATTCAGTCCAAACTAGGAATCCCTAACCATCCAATCACAATCTTCCACTAAATTCTGAAGCAATTACCTGATGGGTCTCAAGCTGGCCATTGCCACCAAGATCTTCACATAGATTAGAAGCTAGAAGTGATGCTCAGTTCCCTGATCCATTTAAGAACATCCCTCAAAAGTCCTTAGCCTTTTTGATGACTTCTCTACTCCCCAGAATGTGAAAGTTCCCGTGAAAAGTGCTCACTGCAATGTTTGGGACCCTAAGCTAGACAAACAAACAAACCAAAACGTGTTCCTTTGAAATTATCTTCATGTCATCTTCACTGCATCCTTGGTTTCCCCTAGAAAAGGCTTCTCATACCACAGCCTTCTGTTGTAAAGGCAATACGTTTTCTCAAGGAGTGGTGGAACTCGAGAAGGTAAAGGAAAACTACTATTTCTCCTAATAAAACAATATCCATGGCCTCTGTGTCGGGAGTCCCTATGACCACCTTCGGGGTTGATGATTTGCCGGAAGGACTCACAGAACTCGAAAAAGCTCTGATGCTCACATTTATGGTTTATTGCAGTGAAAGGACAGAGGTTAAAATCAGCAAAGGCAAAAGGTGCAGGGGGCAGGGGCCAGGAGAGACCAGGTGCGAGCTTCCAGTTGTCGTGTCCCAGTGGAATTGCATGGGCAGCACTTATTTCTCCCAGCAATTATGTGTGACAACACATATGAAATACTGCCAACCATGGAAGCCCACCTGAGCCTTGGTGTCCAGAGATTTTATCAGGGTCTGTATTGTTTGAAGAAAGACTCAGAGGCCTCAGAGGTATAAGACACAAAGATCTCTGGGTTGTGTGGTAACAAGGTAGCTGGGACTTCCTCTACCCATTGTAGAAGGGACTTCACATGGGCTCAACATCTCACAGGACCTCCAGATGCTATGAGCCATAGCGCCAGATTTAAGCTGTATCCCTGAATGTCCCTAAGCCATTGGGACCCAAGTTCAGCCTGTTTTCCTTATCTGCAGAGTGGTCTCTCAGAACCCCTATAAAAGAGAGAGCACTCCATCCTGCTGCTGACCCCAGTTACCAGTATTTCCAGCCAAGCCAGCTTTGTACTATACTGCATGACATTGTGGTACCTGCCTTGATTCACAATCCCTATGTAGCCAAGAGGGGCAGAGAGCTGTTAGGGAGGGTAGGATGCTCCATTAAAGAGCATGGGCACTGGAGTCCAGTTTCCCTGAGGTCATTAGCATTCTAGGTCTAAGGTCTAGGTCTAAGAGACATCAGAATGCCTTCATATGCTATAGAGAAAGGTCAAGTAGAGGCAGTGGAGTTGAAAATGCAAGTAAGCAATGGAATCGCTGACAGAGAGAGAAGATAGGAGGGATGAGATTTGGGGAACTGTAGAGGAATGAGTTTTGAATAGAGCGACAGATCCATGTTTAAACTGAGATCAGGGGAAAGAAAGCATGGATGGATGCATACCACAATAAATCCGAGTTGTGGGGGCAGAAAGTTGGGTCCATTCACACCCAGTAACCTCAGTGACACCCCTGAGGTATAAGGCAATATGATCTTTTACGCAGAAGAAAATTGGAGAATGGAGCTGGAAGATAAATAGAGTGAAGGTTTGGAGTGAGGGATGGATAATGGTGCCACCATGTACCTGGGTAGTTATCTACCCTGGATGCACAGCAGTATCACCTGGGCAGTTTTCACAAACATACCAATGCCTATACCCTACCCCCACCATAGCAAAGTCAGAGCCTCAGGGAGTAGGCGGTCTTGGGCAATGCTAACGTGTAGCCAAGACTTTGAATCACTGATATAAAGGGATTTCTGAGTGGAAATACACTTAGCTGATAAGGTAATGCGTCGTCTTGTAGTGGTCACTGCAGTAATCACCGCAGTGGGTAGATTTTTCTCTAGCTGGGTTCAGACACCTTGACATAGGAACAGATAAAGTGGTTGATTGAATCCCCAATGTTGAGGATTTGGAAAGACTAAGGGGTAAGGATGTCAAAGATGCTCTCAAGAAAATGAAAGAATGAAGAGCCATACTCTCTGGTCTGGAAGCTCAAGTGTGGTCCCTAGACCAGCAGCATCAGCATCACCTCTGAACTTGTTAGAAATGCAGAACCTCAAGCCCCAACCCGGACCCACTGAATCAGAATCTGCTTTTGAACAAGACTCCCAAGTGATTAGTATGCACAGAAAAGTTTGAGAGGCACTGAACTAAAACACATAAAGGGAAAGTGAAACCATAACGGAGGGAATGAGAGGAGTTGAAGAAGCAAAAGTGTTCATGGAATTAAAGAAAATATGTAGGGGAAGTAAAGTAAGAGGGTGGAGAGATTGGAGACTGTGGCCATGATGCACATACTCGAGATGTCAGAGCAGGCTAAGCAGAGGCAAAGTCCAGGACATGGCCCCATGGGTAGGTGGCTGGAATTCCAAAGGTCAGCGAACTTTGAAAAGAAGATGATGGAAGAGTCACCTGTTTGGATGTTGAAATTATTTAGGGAGAGGCTAAGAAAATGGAAAGAAAAAGAAAGCTATACAGCATCAGCGGAGTTAGATAACCCTTCTCTGGATTCCCAAAACTCTTACGTTACCCATAATAAGCAGATAATCTTTTTTTTTAATTTGGCAAGGGCAGTAATGGAACTATGCATAGGACATCATGAGATGTCATTCAAAGAGCCCACGCCTGTACAATATTTAATGCTGTGTATGACACATAGCAAGTGTTTTATAAATGTTGGCCATCATCGTCGTCTCCACTATCACCATCACCACCCTTATCACCCCCATCACTATCATCACCACTATCACCTCCGTAATCTACATCACCATCACCAACACCGTCATCATCATCATCATCATCATCATCCTCATCAGTGTGTCTTTTTCCTTCATTAGACTGGATCCTCCCTGAGTTCAGGAACCATGTCTTATTTTTTCCTGCGTCCCTCAACACATCCCCCTTCTAACACCCAAAGGCTCCCTTTACTTCTTGCTGTGACTCCCTCCCCTCCAACACCCCCAGCCAAGCTAATGACTTCTTAGGTCTCAGCTGTTGGCAGGTCCCACCCAAGGCCAACTCACCTGATAGTTGTGATCTGACCCAGGTTGAGTTCGTAGTTGTTGACTTGAGCGATGAAGATGGCGGCCAGGGCCTCATAGAGGGCAGTGCCATCCATGTTGACGGTGGCCCCCACAGGCAGCACAAACCTGGTGATGCGGCGGTCCACACCCAGGCCCTCCTCCAGACAGCGGAAGGTGATGGGCAGTGTCGCAGAGCTGGGAGAGAGAACCCCAACGGCTGAGAATAAGTGGTGGCAATGGGCCAAGGGAGGGCTCCCCCTGAGAACACTGGAAGGCAAAGTGGGAGCTAGAGCAAGGGGAAGATGGCAGGTGTCTAACATTTCAGAGGCTGATGACTGTGCGTGGGGGAGGGGAACTCCTCATGACACAGAGAGCACACAGCAATGAGGTGCCCCAGGCTGAAGGTCTCTTGACCCACCTAAAGCCAATAGCTGAGGGCTACTTACTAGACACTAGTTCATGTCACCAGTTCACTCTAATTATCCACTCCCAGAAAGGAGGCAAAGGGCCTTCTGAGCTCCCACACCTCAGGGCTAAGAGAGGGGTATTACAGAAGACTCCTATTCCCCACTTCCCATGTTTATTCACGGAGTGACCTCAGCTACACTAACCTTCTAGGTCTCTCTCTCCCCACTTGGGATCAGCTGGTCCATAAAACATGTGCTCTGCCTGGTCAGCTCTGTATCATGCATCTGTATCCTGGACCCATAAAAGGGGATCTTTGGGTGTCCATGCCTGTGGCAACCCGGTGAGTTTAATTCTGGGGTACTATAGCACCAATCCTCCTTGGCCACAGATCAAAAGGCACATTCTCCAATAGGTGTTACAAGCAATAAAAATGATACTTTTCTTCCATCTGGTTGGCTCTAGTGATACATCTCAGATTGTTTTGAATTTGATTGATGGTGGAGAGGGGAGCTCTTTATGAAAACCCTGAAACCATAAAAAAGAAGGAAGCCAAGGGAGCTCCCAGAGGCCATCTCAAGGGGGGATGAGACCCTATGAGGTAGAAGATGACTGAGATCATGAGGCATGTTGGACCCTCTGCAGCTGGTTCTCCCTCCATATTAAATAGAGAAACACATAGCCCTGGTGGTCCAGTGGCTAGGATTCCATGCTCCCGATGCAGGGGGCCTGGGTTCGATCCCTAGCCAGGGAATTGAATCCCACATGCCGCAACTAAAAAGATCCCGCATGCTACAACGACGATCCCACACGCGGCAACGAAGATCCTACATGCTGCAACTAAGATCCAGTGCAGCCAAATAAATAAATATTTTAAAAATAAAGAAATAAATAGAGAAACAGAAAAGGAGGGAAAGGGGTTAGGAGAGCCAGCCCAGGACAAAGATCAGTGCCCAGGTGTTGAGCCACCTGGAGACCTTCAAGAGCACCTGACATTATTATACAACCCAGATGAGGTTCTGTAGTGGCAGAGAGGGCAGGACTCCTAAGAGAGCCTGTGAAAGGCAAAGAGTGAACCTAGGAAGGGTACCAGTGGTGAGGAGCAAGGCCATACCTGGAAGACGTGCCCATGGCAGTGATGAGGGCCTGCAGTATTCCCCCAATGAAGGGGAAAGGATTCCGATGGGTGATGAGGAAGTAGATGAGAGGCAGGATGCCACCGGCATGAAGGAACAAACCCACGATGACGGTCAGGGTGTACATGCCCAGCTGACCCCCAAGGACGGCCATGTCTTCCATCTCTAGGATCTTGCCAGCAATCAGGAACAGGATGCCCACAGGTGCATACCTGGGCCAAGCCAGACACCTGTCAGGCCTCCCTCATGACCTCCCCTACAAGCCTGGAGCTAGCATCTCCCAGGCTTTGCCAACATAGACCCTGGAGCCAGGCAACACACACCATACAGCACCCTACTCCACTCCAACCTTCCCCACACAATAACAAATGGGGCTGGGTCCCACAAATAAATCCCACCTTTTCTTCCTGATTACCCACAGCTCGCCCAAAGAGAGCAGAAGAGTTCCTACAACTCCAACATATACATTCTTATAAGGTCTCTCCTTCACCCACCCCCCAATTCAAGTCCCCCCAAATAATCACAGTCCTCAGGGCTTTTTCCCTAGACATTGCCCAGACACTCCCTATCTCTGGCCTTCTAACTTCCCTTATTCACTTCCCCCAACTCTTTGCTCTACATTTGTAACCTGTATGCCCCTATTCTCTTTCCTGGAAGTACATATTCTCACTCATTCACCAGCCCTAAGTTATTTCACCTGGATTTCCCACAGACATCTTAAACAACCTGTCCTAAATATTATACAATATTGCTTATATGTGGAATGTAAAAAAACAATTGTACAAATGAACCTATTTACAAAACAGAAATTGAGTCACAGCTGTAGAAAACAAACTTATGGATACCAAGGGGGAAAGGTGGGGGAGGGATAAATTGGGAGATTGAGATTGACATATACACACTACTATATATAAAATAGATAACTAATAAGAACCTACTGTATAGCACAGGGAACTCTATTCAATCTTCTATAATGACTTATATGGAATAAAATCTGAAAAGGAGTGGATATATGTATGTATATATAACTGACTCACTTTGCTGTAGAGCAGAAGCTAACACAACATTGTAAATCAACTACACTCCAATAAAAAATTAATTATAAACAGCCTGTCTTATTAAATTACCTGTTCGTTCACTCAACAAATATCCATTGAGCACCTACTATGTTCCAGTCACATGGTCCCTGCCCTCATGGTGCTTACATCCTAATGGGGGAACTATGCAATACACAGAGAAATATGTCATTAAAAACTTCAGGTAGGGCTTCTCTGGTGGCGCAGTGGTTGAGAGTCCGCCTGCCAAGGCAGGGGACACGGGTTTGTGCCCTGGTCTGGGAAGATCCCACATGCCGCATAGCGGCTGGGCCCGTGAGCCATGGCCGCTGAGCCTGCGCGTCTGGAGCCTGTGCTCCGCAACAGGAGAGGCCAAAACAGTGAGAGGCCCGCGTACCGCAAAAAAAAAAAAAAAAAAAAATTTCAGGTGGTGATAACTACAAAAGAGAATCAGTGAGTGGGGCTGTAAGAATGAGTGGTCAGGGAGGGCTTCTCTGAAGAGGTGACATTTATGCTGATACCTGAATGATGAAAAGGAAACATGCATATTTGAGGGGAAAGCATTGCAGGCACAGTTCAAAGACTAGAAGTACTGGAGGAGCAGAAAGAAGACCAGTATAGCTGGAGCAGTGAGTGAAAAGAAGAGTAGAGAAGACAGATGAAGCAAGTTCATAGGGGGCTCACCTGTTTTCCACTCAAAACAGCCCATTGCTTAGTTTTGTGAGTTTCTGCCAGTGATGCCATAATTCACCCATCACCAGACTTCCTTTGTTATTTCTGTCTCTTTAGAAATTGAAGTCTATACTTGGTCATTGTCATGGGGGATGTACTGGAGGAGGTGAGGACCGCTTGGGGAGGCGGTGCAATAGCTTAGGTCAGAAATGATGAGGCGCAAGCTGAGGTTGTGGGAATGAGGAGACAGGGGACTCCTCCAGCCACATCGTATTCCCCAAGCTGGGCTCGAGGTTAGCCCTGGTGGGTGGTTGCTGACTTGTCTCCAACTCCAGACCTACCTCTGTGAATAACCTGTTAACTCCTTTCTCAAATCCCTCACCTCCATCCTTACTTTCTCACACTCTGCAAAATTCCTCAACTCTGGATCAACTGTACATGATTTCTTTCCTCCTATACTCGGCTACCTGGCAATATGGATATTTTCCCAGACGTGCCAAGGACATCACTATAGACTCATGGTGCCCAATTCAGGTGAGCTTTCAAGATTCCTTTTCAATCTTCTTGCTCGTCCTTGATAAGCTTTCCCTCCCAATCCCCTCAGCTGCTTTTCCAAGCTCTCAACTTAGCCTCTAGCCCCCCACCCAACTTTCAAATTATTTGGGATGATGTACAAAGTCTTCCCCAATTTGGGAAGACAGCCTCGTTAACATCTTCCACCAGCACTCCCTAGGTAGGCTCCCACCTTCTTGAACTCCTTACCATTCTCCAAACAACTCAGGTTCTTTCGAGCTTTGCATGTTCTATTCCCTCTGCTTGAAGTGCCTCTCCTTTCTTCCTGTCCTGTTGGATTCCTACTCACCTTTCAAGACCCAACTAAAAGGTGGACGTCTCCATGACTTCCTCCTCACCTTCCCAGACAGAGTTCACTTCATATCCCTCATTGGCTGCTTACTTATCTATACTTTTGTAATGTCTCTTGACTCTAGAACCTTCCATCTTGTATTATATTTATCTAATATGTGCCTGTCTCCTCCAAGACTTTGAAAGCTCTTTGAGGACAAGGACTGAATTCAATGTATCTCTGTATTCTAGAGTTCAAAATAAAGTCAGCCTGGGAAAATGTCTGCTGAAAGAATGAAGGGATTTAAAGAATGAATGAATGAATGTGTCAATTAAGGAATAATCGGTGAGTGGATAAATGAGTGAGAAAATGAGCAAATGAGACATGATGGGTGAGTGAATGAATGAGTGGATTAAGCAAATGGATGAATGAATGCAAGGAATATTTGATTGAGTGAATGAGAGAATAACAAATGTAGAGATGAACGAGTCAAAGAATGAGTCCAAATGAATAGATGACTTGGTGAGTAAATCAATCAATCAATCAAAGAATTAACTAATGCGTGGATGAGTTTGTGAATGAATTTATGAGTGAATGAATGAGTGACTTAACCAATGCAAAGAAAAATGAATAAATGAATGGGAAAATGAATGAACCAATTCATGGAATAATGAAGATAAATAAATAAATGAATGGATAATTTGGCCAATCCATAGAAGAATGAGAAGATAGATAAATGATGGAGTGAATGAACAATGCACAGACGCTTGAGTACAAATGAATAAATGAGTGAATAAATAGAGGAACAAGGGAGTGCATGAGTGAATAAATCATTGCACAAAGGTATGAATGAATGAGTAAGTGAATGAGTGAGGGTGTGAATTAACCAATGCATATATAAATGACTTTGGCCAAGTGGTCCCAACAACCGCTTCAGGAGCTGCCCCACAGCCTGACTTCCCAGCCCTGACAACACCCTTCTGTGTGCCACCACCACCACCCCGCCCTTGTCACAGCCCAGCACTCACCAGATAATGATGCCCACCAGCCTCATAATAGCCTCATTGAGGCTGTCGAAGAAATCCCGCAGGACTCGGCCCTTGTGTTTCATGCCACCGATGACCAGCCCAAAGGCCACTGAGAAGACCACAAGGCCCAGGGCGTTGATGCCATTGGCTGAGCCAGGCACAGGCACAGTCTCCTCAAAGCTCAGCACCTCCTGCAAGGTGCCTATGGCCCGTGTGACATTTTCCAAGAGGCTGCTTCCGTTCTCCATTGAGGATAAAGGAGGCATGGAGGTGCCCAGCTCAGATCCATTATCTGTCCTCACCATGGTCCTGGTTACCAACCTCGTGCTGTACTGCGTCTTAAACTGAAATAAGGAGATATTGGGCCATAGACCAATGCATGGTAAATTGAGTGCATAACAGGTTAATGAGGGAGTGAACAACCAATGAATGGAAGAATGAGTATAGATTCTGCATTTTTCACAAGCTCCCTGGGCAATGCTCAGACAGGTTTTGGGGTCTGTCTCCTCAACTGTCTATGATCAGAAGCCTTGGTTCCTCCTCCATTACCATCCCCAGGCAGCCTTTGACCTAAGTCCTTCTCTCTAACCTTGCCTTGATCACCACACCAATAGAAAGCACATTCTTTCAGACTCTTCCAAAAGCCCCTGGGCAATGCTCTGTCAGGTCCTTCTTCCCATCCCTCACTCCTGGACCATTCACTCAGCAACGAGCTCCCCCACCCCTCCAAACCTCCTTGATCAGACTATGTACTTCCCCCTGACCTGTTTGAAGCAGGCCTCCACAAGGTTGGGCGGAAACATATTTCTGCAGAAAAACATCAGATGAATGAACGTGGTTAGACCTTAGAAGAGAATCTAGACTGATAACAGTAATAATAATTGCAATGGCAACGATAATAATAGAAGCCAACATCTGAAAACCGATCTAAGTGCCTTACCTATGGGATCTGATTTAAACACCACAATAATCCTAAAAGTGAGTGTTATTGATGTCCCCATTTTACATACAAAGAAACCAAAGCACAAAGAACTTATGTAAGTTACCCAAAGCCACACAACTCCTAAGGGGTACAGGTGGACCTCAAATTCAGGCCTGTCTGAGCCCTTTGGTACGACCCTATGCCACCTCAGGGACTTCAATTCACACACAGTGATGTCTCCAAAAAAAAAAACACGGAAAGCTCCCCCCAAGTCAGTGACTAGGGTAGAACTATGACCAGCCTTGATTCTGGCAGGCAAAATCTTGCTACTTTAAGAGAATCATTCACCTTCCAATGGATCTTGGGAACACCAGGCAAATACCATTTGTCCTGAGCCCATCTCAAGATGCTGCAACTATAGCCTCCCTAGCCTACGGGTCAAAAGATCATACCCTAGGAGTAAGCTGCTCTCAGAGGATTTATGCAAGGCTCCAGGACAGAAAATAGGTACCAAAAAAACTAGGCCCAGCTTGGGTGTTGCATTTCCAGGCTGGATTAGCCCATCCCCTTTGTCTCCCCTTGAGTATAGATTGTTACATGTAGGGCTGGAATTCCCATCAAAATTAGAAAGGACGTCACCTGACCAGGTCCATGAAGGCATCAGCCGTGGGAACGGTCTCGATCCGGCCCTCTCGGTGCAGCCCCTCCTTGGAGCCCTTCCCAGGATGGATGATGGTGACCATGAGGATGCCGATGAAGACCGCGATGACAGTGGTCACCATGTAGTATACAGCTGCCCGCATCCCCATCCGCCCTGTTGCCTTGTTATCCAAGGACGCCATACCTGGAGGACAGGTGGTGCAGCCCGAGCAGCCCCATCCGCACCCCACCACCCACTCTCCCATCCATTTGCTCCACACTCCCCACACTGCTACAACCATTCCACCAAGCATCCCTCCCCCTTTGCCCCACCCCACATCGCCATCCTCCAACTCCCATTCTATGTTCCAAATACACCTTCCACTCCATCCTTTATCCCAAGCACCACTTCACTAACCTTCCCTCTATTCCAAGCCAGCATTTTCAACCCCCACTCCATCCTCTATTCACTCCTATTTTGCACCATAAGCTCATCTGCATTGCTCTCTTCATCCTCCTATCCACCCCAAAATCACACCTCCCTCCAACCGAGCTCACTATACACTATCTGTAGTAGATACTTTTGGTCCCCTATCAAGACACCCTTTATCATGCTGATACACCCATCCTTCCACGGCTGAGCCTGTTGGCTGCTAACAGCTCATGCTGCCCCCTTCTCTTGAGGGCTGCCCTCAGCAGAACAGGAGCTTACTCACCCACAAAGTCCCCATGGGAGACCTACAGCCAATGACTGATTGGTACAGGGATTCAAAAGGCCAGCTCCTTTGATTTAGACGGTGGCAGAGTTGTGGAGAATAATTCTGTAGTGTTGCACATTCTCCAGAGCTCCCCGTGGGATCAGGCTGAGAGGCCAACCTTCTTCTGAACCCACATTTCTACTTAGCTTCTTTCCCCATCCCATCCTGCTCACCTCACTTCCTCATAGGTTTCTCTTGAGAGCTACCGCTCAATAAATCACTTGTGCAAATAGCCCCTTTTCAGTCTCTGCTTCTAAGGAAACCCATCCCAAGAAATCATTCTCCCTTCCCTTTATCTTCGTACCCATCCCCAAATCTGGAGATTGGCAATCAACCACCCATGGGCCAAATCTGGCCCGCTGCCTGTTTTTGTAAATAAAGTTTTATTGGAACACTGCCATGCCCATTTGTTTACAAACTAATCTGCTTGCTGCTTTTGCACTACAACAGAATTGAAGGGTTGCAACAGAGACCACATGGTCCTTGAAGCTGAAAATGTTTTCTACCTGTCCCTTTACAGAAAAAGTTTGCCAACCCCTGCATAGGCCATCCATACTTCCACCCCCCCTCCACCCACCATCCTGTCACCTGTATCTCAAACATCTTCATCCACATCCCACCCCATTACCTTCCATGCCACATCCCAGCTACCTTCCCTGGTTGCCCCACAACAGCCTTCCTTTCATCTCTGGATGATACTAAGCCCCTCTCAGGCTGGTATTTTACCTCCAAGGAAAAGTACAGGAAAGCTACTGAGATAAGTATTGCAGGTCATCTGGGTTCTGGAACCCAGGTCTGATTGGGATCAGGGCTTTGGCCAAAGACTCAGAGCTACGTGCATGCTCCATGTTTGAGGTCCTGAGTTGGGGAGGTGGTCCCATGCTTGGAACAGCCGTGGCTCCAGGTTTGAGCTTGGCCTCTGGGTTGGGTCTTGGAGGCCAACACTGGCCTGGGCTCTCTCACCTGTGACCAGACTGGAGACAATGAGTGGCAGCACCAGCATCTGCAGCATCCTCATGAGAAGCTCTCCAGGGAAAGAGAAGTACTTGACCTGGCGATAGCTGAGCTGGTACGGGCGCAGGGCAAAGGCCAGGCTGACCCCTAGGGCCAAAATGAGGGGTCTGTAGGGTTGAATTTGGTCACTGAATCCCAAGCAGGGGCCATCCATCCATCCCAAGAAGGGCGTGTGTGTGGGTAGAGGTGAAAGAAAAACATTCTATGAGTGTGCGTGTTTGTGTGTACATTGTGGAATGTATGTGTTACTATGTTGATGTGTGTGTAAATGTCTGTGCACATTCATGTGTACATATGCACACATATGTGATAGTGCACTCACTTGTGCACATGTATCTGTGCCTGTATATGAGGGTCCATGTATATGAGATGCACATGTTTTTCCTATGTGTGTATACAGGTATGACTTGTGTGTGTATGTTACTGTTTTCAAGCATGGGGGTACACATGTATTCAAGCTCTTAAGTGTGCCATTGTGTGTGCAGAGGAATGCATGTGTGTGTGAACGTGTTTATAAGTTCTAGTATATGTGTGCAAGTGTGTGTTTACTTTTTTGCACCTGTATGTTTTGTGCATGCATAAAAACGTGTTCATGTTTGCGTGTGTTCGTATGCAGAAAGTGTGCGTTTGTATGGTGTACACTTATGCCCGTATATACACATGCATATAGATGAGACGTTGTGTGTACCCACAGATGTGTTTGCAAGAATGTATACCTATTTGTGTGAGCGCGTCCTGGGGAGGGGGAATGGTGGACGTGTGCACCTGTGCAGGTGAGAAGAAGTAAGTGGAGGGAAGAAATATGCTGTGCGGGGAACTTCCCTCAAGTCCTCGCCCTCCAGGGGCAGAGCCCGCCCCTCCCAGACGACTCACCAATGACCACGGCGCTGACGGTCAGCAAGATGAAGGCGTTCCGGCGCAGGAAGCGCAGCACGTGCTCGCGCGTCATGGTCTGCAGGCGCAAGCGCGTTCTCAGCGCTCTCTGCTGCAGGCTGTCCAGCAGCCGCTGCAGCAAGCCCACCCGGCCCAGCCGCTGGCCACTCTCCCGCAGAAACAAGCTGTTGCCATGGCTGCTCATCGTCTACCTGCGGGGTACAAAGGGGCCCGGGCCTGGTGAGGGGCCGGACAGAAGGTGGATGTGGGAAGAGGGGAAAGGTGGAAGAAGCTGGTGATGAACTCAGAGAGAGTCCAAAGAGCAGGGGAGGGGCGGCGTCGGTCTGTCGGGATGTGCCTGCGCTGGGCCACCTGAGAACACTGCCAGGGGTTCAAGGGTCACGTCCTGGCAGAAAAAGATCAGGGTCTCCAGAATCACTCCCAGGCATGGCTGGGAAGAGACAGAGGAGTAGGTCACAATATAATGGACGTTTTTGCCATTCTCTAACTCCAGACCCCTCCTTATCTCACGAGATCATCACAAGTAATTGAGAGCTGACGCAGCTCACAAACCAGACTAACAAACCTTCGCTGAGCATCAGCTTCACTCAGAGCCTTAAACAAGGCCCTCTGTGGTTAGCCCCCCAAGTTAATACAGCTTGGCGTCTAGCCTGGAGATGCCACCAAATGGGCTTTCCACAATGACAGAATCAGCAGGTGTCCGGCAAACAGTGCGTGCCCAATAAATGCAGCTGCTCTGTGTGAATGCCCAAGTGAGCAACAGGGAGAGGGAGAGTCCCATGGGATGGAAATGGGGATAATTCTTGATCCCAGCACCTCCTCAGGATCCTTTTTTTTTTTTTTTTTTTGCGGCACGCGGGCCTCTCACTGCTGTGGCCTCTCCCGTTGCGGAGCACAGGCTCCGGACGCGCAGGCTCAGCGGCCATGGCTCACGGGCCTAGCCGCTCTGCGGCATGTGGGATCCTCCCGGACCGGGACACGAACCCGCGTCCCCTGCATCGGCAGGCGGACTCCCAACCACTGCGCCACCAGGGAAGCCCCTCAGGATCCATTTTTGAAGAAAAATGTGATGTTCAGAGTCACTCTGGGGTGCCAGGCCCTGTTTCCCAAACTCCAGACTCTTTACATTCAGCCATATCCGTGTCATCTTTTTTACCTAAATAATTGTAATCTAAACTGGGAACCTTAGATCATTACTTGAAATGCTTATTATATCTTAATACACGTTAAATAAAATGCATATAAGAAATAAAACTTGCCTATCCTTTTACCAACTAAACACCTTCCATGTATAGGGCAGCTTGGAAATTGTGAGGAACATTTGCCTTCATGAGTCTGAGGAAAATTTGCCTTCATGGCCCTTTCCTCCATTAAAATATATATTAAAATTATATTTGGTATAATTTGGTATGCCGAATTGGTATAAAAAGGAATATATTATTTTGGAACTAGATCAAGGGGATTGTTGTACAATGTTGCAAATGAACTGAATGCCACTGAATGCCACTTGAAAATGGTTGGTTTTCTGTTGTGTAAATTTCACCCCAATTTTTTAGATGAGAACAGTAATATTATATATTAAAATGTTTTCTTTGACTTGAAAGTTAAATTCTTTATTCTGATTTTAAAAGAAGCGAAAACGTTTGCATGGGTGTCCCTAAAAGTATCGTGGACCCTGGGCACCTCCTATTGCAGAAAGATAAGCAGGCTTACCTATACTGATCTCACAGCAAAAAGTGGCAGCACCCCTCTTGTAGGCATATGGCAATTCTGTTATCCCTATAGATTCATCCCCAGGCAAAAGGCTGACCACTACAGTTGGCATTGCCCGGGCTCCCTTGCCCTTTCAGTCTGGCCGGTAGAAAACAGCAGGAGAATGGAAGGTGGGAGGAGATGTAGGTGGAGCATTCTCTCAGCTCCCCCTGCCAGGTCCCTGTTTGGCATTGACTGTATTCCTCTACCTAAGGCCACAGCTCCCACTGAACAATCCTCTGCAGCTCTTGGCCACGTGGACAACTTCTTTGGAAAAATGACTATTTAGTTCCTCTGCCCATTTTTCAATCAGATTGTTGATGATTTTTGTTATTGAGTTGTATGAGATCTTTATATATTTTGGATATTAACCCCTTATCCAATATATGGTCTGCAAAATTGTTCTCCCATTCTGTAGGTTGCCTTTTCATTTTGTTGTTTCTTTTGCTGTGCAGAAGCTTTTAAGTTTGATGTAGTCACACTTGATGTTTGCTTCTGTTGTTTGTGCTTTTGGTGTCATATCAAAAAAAAAAAAAGAAAAAGCAGTGCTGTGACCAAAGTTGAGCAGCTTCTACCTTACATTTTCCTCTAGCAGTTTTACAATGTCAGGCCTTATGTTTATGACTTGTATCCACTTCAAGTTAATTTTTGTGAGTGGTGTAAGATAGGGGTCTGATTTCAATATTCTTTGTCTGTGTATCCAGCTGAGATCCAAACTAGTCACAAAAAACTCTAGAGCTAGTTTTGTCTATTTCCTATCTCTCCCTTACAAAACATGGTACAGAGCAGAGACGTACAAGCCATAGTCCAAGGACCAATTCTGGCCCGCTGCTTGTTTTTGTAAGTAAAGTTTTATAGGCACATAGCCATACTCATTCTTTATGTACCGTCTACAGCTACTTTTGTGCTACAAGTGCTGAGCTGAGCTGTCGGAACAGAGATTTTATGGGTCTCCATACAACCTCTCTGGCCCTTTACTGAAAAATTTTGGAGATCCCTGGCCTAGAGGAAGAGCGTACATGAGCTCTTTGTTTCAAATCCCACTCCACCTTTCAGGAACTGGTCACTTTCTGTGTGGCTTTGATGGCCCAATTCACGCGACACTTAGAACAGCACCTAGTGAGCATGAAATAGATGACAACCAAGGCTAATAAAAAGCAGAAATCTAACAGACACATGACTGAGGACTGAGCAAAATGTTGACAAGGGAGAGGGTCTTCCCATCAACATTGCTCGGTCCTGACTGCATTACTTGCCAAGCAATGCTTAACTTGAACTTGTTTTCCCAGGACCTTGGCTTCCACTTGGCCCCTTCTCAGTCTCTCTTGGACCCCTGGGGGCCTTCTCCCCTCACCCTGGGTTCTCTCTTTTCTAGTCTCTCCTGGTCCTAGGCCTTCTCTTGGCCCTGTTTCTTAGGCTTCCTACTCAGGAAACAGCCCTTCTAGTGTTCCAGGATCTTCAGGGATTCAAGGACGGGTCCCCCACCTGGTTCTCACAACCTCCAGACTCTTAGATGTGACGAGAGGGGCATCTCTCAGAACCAGGGGCAAAAAGGAAGGAACTCCTACATTCTAAATCTGAAGCTACCTACAGTGGGCAAACAAGGATGCTTTCCATACGTTTTATCTCAATACTCTGCTAGCCTGAGGAGTGAGTGAAGGGAGGGAAAGACAAGGAGGAAACCACACACATCACACACCACATACACACACTTGAACACACAACCTCACACACCTGTTGTGTACAACTGACATATACACAACTGCACAGACACACAGTTTCACACACACAGAACTGTTCAACATACAACCCACACACTTTCAGAAAGGCAACTCCAAGTATTATGCTAAGTGAAATAAGTCAGACAGAGAAAGACAAACACTGTATGATATCACTTATACGTAGGATCTAGAAAATACAACAAACTAGTGAATATAACAAAAAAGAAACAAACTCACAGGTATAGAGGACAAACTAGTGGCTGCCAGTGGGGAGAGGGAAGGGGGGAGGGGCAACTTAGGGGTAGGGGGTTCAGAGGTACAAACTGTTATGTATAAAATAAGCTATATTGCTATAATATATAAGCTATAAGAATATATTGTACAACACAGGGAATACAGCCAATATTTTATAATAACTATAAATGGAGTACAGCCTTTAAAAACTGTGAATCACTATGTTGCACACCTGTAACTTATATAATATTGTACATCAACTATACTTCAATTTAAAAAAAAAAGAAATGCAACTCCATTCATGCAGCACCAGTCATACAATTCCTACACACACAAACACACACACACTTGACAATTCATGAATGCCGTCAGACACAAAACCCCACACCCCTCCTCAGACACACAACCCCATACATACACACCTTCACGTCCTTGCACAACACCCCTTGTAAATGAAACTCCATATGGCGTTTGCAGAAATGCCATTCGTACACACACGCACAACTTGGGACACAAAACTTCAGACATCCAAATTCCTTCCTACATTTAAACATTCAGGCCCACCCACCTCTTTGGGAAGGCAACCCTACTCATAAATTCAGTCTCTCTCACACACACAAACACACACACCATCACCACCCCACACACAACTTCGGACCCAGCCCCCCGCCCCCGCAGCGATGGCCAAAGTCTGTCACAACCAGGTCCCTCCGGAGTTGGAGGAATTAGCCCCAGATAGGGAAGGGAACCAAGCCCTGGTAAGGGACCAGGCATCAGGCAGAGATGGAAACCTGCCCACCAGTAGAGGCCAGGGATAGAGGGACAGGATGAGAAGGGAGACGGGCAGGGAGAATCTGGGGTAACTAAGGCGATAGGAAACTGATCAGGGCTACGGGGGGGTGAGCGGAGGCTACGACTCTAAGAGTCAGGGAGCAGCTGAGACAAAGGGCAGCCGAGAGATGGGAACGTGGGCGCAGGGGGCGCCCCACCCGTCCGACCCCAGGGTAGGCCAAGCCGGCCTCGGATCCCACCTGCCCCGAACCTCAGAGCCCCCGCCCTCGAGGAGCCGTGGTGTTCCCACTCACCAGGGCCAGGAGCTGCGGGGTCGGCCTGCCCGCGTGTCCGCCTACGCGCTGCGCCGGGAGGCAGAAGCCGGAGCCCAGAGAAGCGCCCGGCCAGGGCAGGGGGGAACCGCCAGAGACCGCGCAGCGCCGACTCCAGGACCAAAAGGCCGAGGTACCCGCGCTGAGCCGCGACGCGCTGTGCAGCGAGTGGGATCGGCGCCAGCCCTGCGTTCACGTGGGTGTGGGGGCCCCGGGTCGCTGGAGGTGGGGGGCGGGGGCGGGATCCCCTCCGGGATGCCCCCAGCTTCCCCCGCGCCCAGCCCTGGCTCAGCTGCAGCTTGGGAGAAAGGGCGCTGCCTGTTTGGGGAGGGAGGGGATCCTGGGGTAGGCGGGGTGGTTGGCCTCTCTCTCGTCTAGCCCCCGCCCCCCAGCTCAGAGCCGCGCCTCCGAGCCCCAGCCTCCCGCCGCCTCCTGAGCCCTCCCGAGGCCAGAACATCCCTGGAGTGCGCGTGGACCAGGCCCTGGAACCACTGGGCCCAAGCCCGCATCCTCAGCGGAGGTCTGGGGAAGGCGCGGGCGTGAGCGTCCGAGTGAGCGCAGCCTCTGCGTGGGCTCGGCTGCCCCTCTTCTCCCTCGGGGCGCACATTCCATCCTTGGCCACTTGGCCCCTGTGTGAGCTTGAGCCAGCCCCTCTCCCTCTCTGTGCCTGGTCTCCTCGTTTAAACAACGGAGATGACTCTGCCGACCCCACAGAAAATTAAAGCTGAGAAAATTGAAGTGCGTGAGCATGGAAATCCTCCCTGCAGCGTGAAGCACTGTGCAAGTGGGAGGCAAATCACTGCTGTTAGTATTGTAATTAATATTATTCTTTGCACTCTTTAGGATACACCGGGCAATGTTGATTTTGCTTTTCTTCCCAAATGGCACTGACTTGGCTGTTTCCAATATCTCCTACCTCTCCTGAAAAGTAATTGCTATGTTTAAGAGCCGAGCACAGAGCATGGCATGTGATAAAAACCCAATACATGTTTGCTACTATTATTGTTATTGAGCAGTTGTTGACGGCAACTTCCTAGTCTAGGCAGGCTGTTTTACTCATATTTAATCTACACACCCCTATGCAGTAGATATCATTACCCTCATTTGCAGATGAGGAGACAGGCTCTCAGAGAGGTTCAGTAACTTGACCAAGGTCACACAGCCGGGGAGCAACCACCCCAATTCCAATTCTTTGTGCATACAGCCCCCACTCTCCTTCTTGACACAATACCTTCTAGATAAGCACTTCTCAAACTTAGCTGTACCTTAGAATCACCAGGGGAGCCTTTAAAAATTCTGATACCCAGGTGGCACCCCACACCAATCTCGTCAGCTTCCCTGGGCGAGGGGCTCAGGCATATTTTAATGCTCCTCAAATGATTTCAATGTCTGGCTGAAGTCGAACCCCTGCCCTAGATGTCAGGTTCTCCTGGGCCACACCTGCAACTCCTCCCTGAAACCTTCACACTCCCTCTGTTTCAGTCACCAGCTGTGCACAGATGATTCTGCATCCTTTTCTGAGCCTTGAGCTGCCCCTGAGGTCCTGGTTCATACAGTTATTCACTCCACACATATTTATCGTTCATCCAGCCACTACGCTTCAAGCTGTGCTAGAGGCTGGAAGACAGAG
Organism: Lagenorhynchus albirostris; assembly: GCF_949774975.1. Classification (NCBI taxonomy): domain Eukaryota; kingdom Metazoa; phylum Chordata; class Mammalia; order Artiodactyla; family Delphinidae; genus Lagenorhynchus; species Lagenorhynchus albirostris. Next base: position 157,361,686 of record NC_083097.1, read on the forward strand.
CACCCCTTGCTCTTTCACACAAAATAAGAAGAAGAAACATCAGTGGTTCTTAAACTATTGGGTCTTGAAACCACTTACACTCTTAAAATTAAGGAGGATCCCCCAAAACTCACAACCCCAGTCTAATCATGATTTTTTTTAAGTCACGCAAATTCCAATAAGGGGCATCCTGCAATATGCCTAACCAGTACTCCTCAAAACTGTCAAGTCATAAAAACAAGGAAAGTCTAAAACAAGTAAAGAAGAGCCTAAGGAGACATGATGTCTAGGGTAATATGGGGCCCTGCATGTGTTCCTGGAACAGAAAAAGGATATTAGGAGAAAACTGAGGGAATCTGAATAGGGTTTAATACTAATGTATCTTTACTTTAATAAAGATTTATTAGAATTTAATACTATTAAAGACTTTAATACTAATGTATCAATATTGGCTCATTAATTGTAACAAGTGTGTCTACTAATGGAAGATATTAATAATAGGGGAATAATAATAGGGGAAATTTTGGGGGGAGGTGAAGGGATATGGGGACTCTGCACTATCTTTTCAATCTTTCTGTAAATCTAAAACTATTCTAAGAAATTGTGTCTATTGGTTAAAAAAAATCACGGAGGGGAAAAAAATGATGATGGAGGACTCGAAAGAGTTTTTGTCTGTATAAGTTATACCTATTAATCTTTATTGGAAATAAATCTGAGAAAGTATTTCAATATTTGTTTATTCATTTTAGCAAAATAATAAATTCATTACATGTTAACTTAAATAGCAGATTTTTATGAAAATAGCTATATTTTCCAAAACAAGAAGAAAATTATTAGAAGAGTGGCAATGTTTTACACTTTTACAAATTGTTTCATGACTAGCTTAATAAAAAGAAAGCAAGATTCTCATACAGTTGATCCTCCTTATGTGAGGATTCCATATTTGCAAATTCACCTACTTGCTAAAATTTATCTGTGACCCCAAAATAGATACCCATGGCACTTTGGGGGCCATTAGCAGACATGCTCAGCATGGTAAAAAATTTGAGCTGGTTGATATGCTAAGGTCAAGTTTCCAGCTAAGGTCAAACAAGGCAACCCTCTACCTTCTTGTTTCAGGTGTCATTCTGTAAAAAATGTCCTTTCCACGGTCTGTTTAATGCTGCATTTTCCCCATTTTTGTGCTTTTTGTTGATTCTGCTGTTTGAAGTGACCCCAGACACAGTGCTGAAGTGCTGTCCGATGTTCTTTAGCACAGGAAGACTGTGCTGTGCCTCATGGAAAAAATCCATGTGTTAGATAAGCTTCATTCAGGCATGAGTTACAGTGCTGTTGGCTGTGAATTCAACGTCAATGAATCAACAATATATATTAAATAAGGAGTCTCTAAACAAAACACCCAGACAGGTGGTTGGAAAAGACAGGAATATTTTAATCAGCTCTTTCAGTTATCGTGGCTATTCTTTGAGACTACACCAAAACTTGACACGTTTTAAAGGATAGTTGCACAGTGGAATCTGAAACTGTCAGTGGACCTTTAGTATTCTATCAACATTAAAATCTATTGAGTGCATCTTTTTAAACATCATTCACTAGTCATCTGAAAAAGATTAGCTCCTGAATTACACAGATCATCCAAATATTAACACGTTTCATTATTCAATATCAAAAAGTAATATTTGTTACTATGACCACTGATCTCATCAGAAAAGTCTTTAAGTGTTGGCAAGCCGTCAAGATTACAGTAGTAAATATACGTTTTTCAAAACTCTAATTTTCACTTAAAAGTCCAAATTTTATCATTGACAACAAATACCATCAGCTGTTTTCCTTGAAGTGACAGACCCATTTCTTTCATTTTTGTGAAAATGTCTGTCAAATACCCATGTTGGAATAACTGAGGTTTGTCTAAAAATGGTATTCCATGAAAAAAGTGGCTTGTTCAGCTTGCAGTTCAAATAATCACACAAGTGTTTTTTTCCTGGGAACAGCTACCACGGTAGTTCAACATGAAACAAAAATGCTTTATGAAAAAAAACAAACAAACAAAAAAAACAAAAAAAAATGCTTTATGCATACTTTTCATTTCATCGTACTGGTTATTAAAAAGACATGAACTGGTACAGCCACTTTGGAAGACGTTTTCGCAATTTCTTACAAAACTAAACATACTTTTCCTGTATGGTCCAGTAATCTCACTCCATGCTATTTGCCCAAAGGAGTAGAAAACTTATGTCCACGCAAAACCTACACATGGATGTTTATAGCAGTTTTATTCATAATTACCAAAACCTGAAAGCAACCAAGACGTCCTTGAGTAGGTGAATAGATAAATAAACTGTGGAACATCCAGGCAACGGAATAGTGTTCAAAGTTACAAAGAAATGAGCTTTCAAGCTATGAAAAGACATGGAGGAATCTTAAATGCATATTACTAAGTAAAAGAAGCCGATCTGAAAAGGCTACATACTATAGGATTCCAATTATATGACACTGGGGAAAAGGCAAAACTACAGAGTCGGTAAAAAGATCAGTGGTTGGCAAGGATTAGGGGAAAGGAAGGGATGAATAGATGGAACACAGAGGAGTTCTAGGGCAGTGAAACTACTCTGTATGATAGTATAGATGGATACAGGCCATTATACATTTTTCCAAACCCTTAGAACATACAACACTAAGAGCGAACTCTAATGTAAACAGTGGACTTTGGGTGATAATGAGCTGTCAATGTAGGCTCATCAGTTGTAACAAACGCACTACTTTGCTGGGGACTTTGAGAGCTAGGAAGGCTGTGCACGAGTAGGGGCAGGATGTGTATGGGAAATCTCTGTACCTTCTGCTTAATTTTGCTATGAACTTAAACTGCTCTAAAAAATTGTCTCTAAAAGAAAAGAATACTCCAATTAAAATCGGAGCAAAATAAAGACATGCACTCGAGTTGTGATTTAATCAAATGAAATTTTTATATAAATTTATTTATTTTTGGCTGCATTGGGTCTTCGTCGCTGTGCACAAGCTTTCTCTAGTTGCAGCGAGCGGGGGGACTACTCTTCGTTGCGGTGCATGGGCTTCTCATTGCGATGGCTTCTCTTGTTGCGGAGCACAGGCTCTAGGCATGTGGGCTTCAGTAGTTGTGGCACATGGGCTCAGTAGCTGTGGCTCACAAGTTCTAGAGCGCAGGCTCAGTAGTTGTGGCGCACGGGCTTAGTTGCTCTGCGGCATGTGGGATCTTCCCGGACCAGGGCTCAAACCTGTGTCCCCTGCATTGGCAGGTGGATTCTTAACCACTGCGCCACCAAGGATTGCTTCATCAAGGTCACGATAAAGCAAAACTGGCTTTCGTTGGGTTTTTTAACCATTAGTGTGCAACGACAATATAACAATTCCTAGCACAGGTTGGTGTTGCTGCCTGGATGCATGCTAAGATGTTACCATTAAGATCCATGCTAAAATGTTACAATTGTTACCATTGCTTTTGTACCATCAGTGCATAGATTAGCACAGTGAAGAAAACAAATAATAACCTAGTAAATTAGGGTATCCTAATATCCTAAAAATTAGTATGAAAATAGTTTTGACCACAACGACCCCCTGAAAGAATCTCAGGGATACCACACCTTAGGGTTCTGCAAGACTACACTTTGCAAACTGTTGTCAGATGGTGATAAGCCCTATGGAAAAAAATCATCAGGAAAAGAATGTATGAAGGGTAGGGAAGGAGTAACATTCTTTATTGGGTAAAGGTCTGGGTGTGAAGGTGATATCTGAGCAAAGGCACAAGGGAGATAAGGGAGAGAGCCATGAGGATATCTGGAGGAAGAGCAATCCAGGCAGAGGGAACAGCAAATGCAAAGGCTATGAGCAGGACGTGCCTGGGGAGTTTGACACACAGAAAGGATGGTAGCATGTGCATCTCTCCCCAACATATTCCAACAGGCTATTCAAAATCTACCTGTCCCCAGCTAGGAAGCCTTTGGGAAGCAAATCAGGGAGCTTAGTCTGGGCCCAGGCAGAGCCTTTCCTTTTTGGATCCACATGACCTGAGCTATTCTGCATGTACAAAGAACCCACTCTATGCCAGGCACTGCCCGTGTACTCTCCCTACGTAGTATTAAGGGTACTGCACCTGGAATCAGGCTACCATCCATTCCCCCAATAATTAGCTCCGTAGGCTTACAACAGGTTGCTTTACTTCTCCAAGCTTCAGTTTTCCTATCTGTAAAATGGGAATGCTCACAGCCTTTGCATCTGTAGAGTTGTAGTGAGGGTTACATGAACCAGAAGATGAATAAGATCTGGAGATCTAAGGCACAGCATAGTGATTATCATCAACAATTCTGTATTATAAACTTCAGAGTTGCTAAGAGAGTAGATCCTAAATGTTCTCACTACAAAAAAAGAAATGATAATTAGGTGATGTGAGACAGGGGTGAGCCCATGCTATGGTGACACTCATATCACAATATATAAATGTATCAAATCAACATGTTGTACACCTTCATCTTACGAAATGTTGTATGTCAATTATATCTCAGTTTTTAAAATGAAGCGTACATGAAGGGATCAATAAAAATTAGCTGCTATTAGAGACTGAAGGAAACATGGAGGCAGGAGGGATGAGAGTGGACAGTAGGACACAAAGAGGAGCAGAGGGAAAAGGAAGGGACACAGAGTGATGGCAGGAGAAGCTAGAAATGGGCTGATGGGGTTGATGTGCAACAATGAAAAGCAGGTGGTTAGGAGAGAGTAAAGGATGTGTGAGAATGAGTTTGGATGATGAGGGGTGAGATCATCAGGAAGGGGCGGCACGCAGGACTCAAGGTGGGCGTGGAGGAGTGGGTCCTCGGAGGTCGAGCCAAGGAAAGATGAGTTTAGAAAAGAGGATCTGCGTCCAGAAAGATAAAATAGAAAGAAAAGGACACAATGAAAAAAGGAAGGTCCCGGGCTTCCCTGGTGGCGCAGTGGTTGAGAGTCCGCCTGCCAATGCAGGGGACATGGGTTCGTGCCCCGGTCCGGGAAGATCCCACATGCCGCGGAGCGGCTGGGCCCGTGAGCCATGGCCGCTGAGCCTGCGCGTCCGGAGCCTGTGCTCCGCAACGGGAGAGGCCACAACAGTGAGAGGCCCGCGTACCGGAAAAAAAAAAAAAGAAGGCCCTCTCCTTGGGTACTCAAAATGCCATCATGCCCCGTGGTCCTCTGCTAGTACGCAAGAAAAACATCATTTTAATAAAGAGCATGGTATCAGCATCATAGCACAGACAGGAGAGCATTTGTTATTAAAATAAAAAAGATTGGAATCCAAAAACAAAATTAGCTGCTATAATTCTTCAGGGCTCGGATGAGGTTGAGGCAAGTGAAGCACTCACCATGGATACAAAATGTATGAGGCAGCACTGATGCATGTTATAACGTAGATAAACCTCGAAACCATTATGCACAATGATAAAATCCAGACACAAAAGTTCACATATTGTATGGTTCTATTTATATGAATTGTCCAGAACAGGCAGATCCAGTGGTTTCCCGGGGCTGGGGGTGGGTCTCCTTTAGAGATGATGAAAATGTTCAGTACTAGATAGAGATGATGGTTGAACAATATTGTGACTGTACCAAATGCCACTGAATTGTACGTATTTTTTAGTTTTAATATTTTTTATTGAAGTATAGTTGATTTACAATGTTAATTTCTGCTGTACAGCAAAGTAATTCAGTTGTATCTATAATATACACATTATAGATATAATATTTTTATATATATTTTTTATATTCTTTTCCATTATGGTTTATCATGGCATATTGAATATACTGGGTTGGCCCAAAAGTTCTCTTGGGTTTTTGTAACATCTTACTGTGATATACAGTAGGACCTTGTTGTTTATCCATTCTATATATAAAAGCTTACATCTCCCACTCCATCCCTCCCCCAAAGCCTTCCCCCTTGGCAACCACCAGTCTGTTCTCTACGTCCGTGATTCTGTTTCTGTTCCATAGATAGGTTCATTTGTGTCATATTTCAGATTCCACATATAAGTGATTTCATATGGCATTTATCTTTCTTTCTAACTTATTTCATTTAATATGATAATTTCCAGTTACATCCTGGTGCTACAAATGGCATTATTTCATTCTTTTTTATGGCTGAGTAGTTGAATTGTACTCTTTGAAATGGTTAATTTCATGTTGTTTGAATTTCACCTCAATTTAAGGAAAAGTAAAGGAGTGCCCAAAAAACTCGATATTTAATATACATAATATTTCAATGCAATATTTTTAAAAATCAAAACTAATACAAAAAATCCACAATGAACAAAATATCAACGTTTCAAATAAAGACAGGATCAGAATTCCTGGTTTCTCCTTGTGCTTCAGACTTCCATATGGTTCAGCTCAATACTCGTACTGATTTCTGTCTTTAACATTTCGATATTTTGCTTACCACGGATTTTTGCATTAATTTTGTGTGACTTTGTAATTATTCACATTGGAATATTATTTATCTTTTTTCTAGGAGACTATCTTTATTATCTCTGAATGGGGAAAAGATAACAGAACTATATCCCCAAAGAATAATTTATAAAGAAAAAAAACCTGACTTATTTCATTATTTCAAAATTACAGTTACACACAGACTCACTGTGTATCTCACTGCCCTGTTCTTTTCTTTTCTTTTTTTTAACCATTTTACTGAGGTAAAATGACCTGTAAAAATCTGAACGTATTTCATGTATACAACCTGATGAGTTTGGGAACAAGTATACACCCATGAAACCATCACCACCCTCAAGGCCATAAACATATCCATCACTTCTCAAAGTTAATATTCCAATAATAATATTCTAATATTATTTATCTTAATTACAGAGTTTCTTTCAGCTCTCCTAAACATTTTGCAGCCCAGGTGAGGGCTTCATTCTCCTCACCCTCAGCCTGGCCCTGTGTCTCTCTCTCATTCTTTCAATAAGGGAAAGGCTACTGGCTCCCTTTTATAGGTGTAAAGGGGGCTCAAAGAAGTTAAGTTACAGCCCACATTGTTAATGAATGGTGTGGCCAGAGTGTGAGCCCACCCCAGGTCCACTCTGACCAGAGGCTCCAGCTCTGGCCCTAGCATTAGGAGGGCAGGCCAGCCCTCATAGAGCATCCCCAGATTGTCCCAGATGATTGCTCCAGCTGTGGGGTGGGGCCTGAGCCACGGCTGAGCCAACAGGAGCCTGAGATGGAGGAATCGAGGCTAATTCCTCTGTGGGAAGCACTCCCTATTAATTAATTAGGGCAGAGCTAGCCTGCGGCATCCCCGCAGCCCCCAGAGTCATTAAGGGAGAAAGGGGTCTCATTATCCGCTGGCAGCTTCCCCCTCATCCCCTGGGCTCCAGAGAGAGCAAGGGAGGGGGAAGAGGAAGGCTAGGCCCCCATACTCCAACCCCACCCTCATTGCCAGAGTGGCCTGATAAGCAAAGTGTGTGAAACTACAAGCAGAATTTCAGGGGGGAGAGGAGAAGGAAGTCAGAGATGAAGGTGTAAGTTACCTACCTCCAAAATTCAGCCTGCAGTTATGTTTATATGAGATATTCAGAATAGGTAAATCTATAGAGACAAAAAGCAGATTCGTTGTTACCAGGAGCTAGAGGGAGGAGGGTATGGGGAGTGACTGCTTTATTGGTACAGCATTTCCTTTTGGGGTGATTAAACATTTCTGGAGCTAGGTAGTGGTGATAGCTACACAACATCTTGAATGTACTTAACATCACTAACTTATGACTTTAGGGACTTCCCTGGCGGTCCAGTGGTTAAGACTCCATACTTCCAAGGCAGGGGGTGCGGGTTCGATCCCTGGTTGGGGAATTACGATCCTGCATGCTGCGTGGCAAAGCCAAAAAATAATAAAAAAAATAAAACTAACTTATGACTTTAAAATAGTTACAATGGCTATGGTGGTAATCATTTTGCAACATATAAATATATCAAATCAACACATTGTAGGGCTTCCCTGGTGGCGCAGTGGTTGAGAGTCCGCCTGCCGATGCAGGCGACACGGGTTCGTGCCCTGGTCCGGGAAGATCCCACATGCCGCGGAGCGGCTGGGCCCGTGAGCCATAGCCGCTGAGCCTGCGCGTCCGGAGCCTGTGCTCAGCAACAGGAGAGGCCACAACAGTGAGAGGCCCGCGTACCGCAAAAAAAACCCACATTGTAGACCTCAAACTTACACAATCTTATGTGTCAATTATATCTCAATAAAGCTGGAAAAAATGGCTACAGTAGTAAACCTTAACTGTGTTTTACAATTTAAAAATCTGTCTCCTTCTAGTTCATGATTATTTATTCAACATTAATGAACACCTGTTTTGTGCCCAGCATTGTACTGGGTGGGGAAGCCCAGCACTGTGCTCAGAGCTCTATCTCAATGAGAAATGGCCCTGGAGAACTTCCATAACGCCGCCTAAGACACTCTCCGTCCTCCCTTCTTTCTGTGTCCTAGGACCTTGACCCTCACGGATCTTACCAACAGGCTCCCTTCGCTCTCTGACTTCTGGTTGGATTTTGGCAAGGGAGACCCTTTCAGGAGGGCAGAGGGATGGAGGAGAGTGAGGCCAGGGTATTTTTTCCCTCAGGTTCCTCCCTACACACTCACTGCAGATGTCTGTGCCCCTAGACTGTAGACCGGAGTCCCCAACCCCCGGGCCACTTACTGGGTCTGCGGCCTGTTAGCAACCGGGCCGCCCAGCAGGAGGTGAGTGGCGGGCTAGGGAGCAAAGCTTCACCTGCCGCTGCCCATCACTCACATTATCGCCTGTACCACCACCCGCCACCACCATCCCCCCCCTCCCCCCCCCACCTCGTCCATGGAAAATTGGTCTTCCACGAAACCGGTCCCTGGCGCCAAAAAGGTTGGGGACCCCTACTGTAGACTACAGGTCCTGGCAGGTGGCTCTCTCCAAATTCTAGAAGTAACTGCTCCCTCCTCTCTCTCTGCTTTTGCTTCCCACCTCTCCAGAATGTTCTTCCAGGGATGGACAACTGTTAACCAGGTGCCCCTAGCTCTGTTACTGTGCCATCCCATGTGTTTTCCTTGCTGTCCGACCACACCTTCACCAAACTCTCCTCAACTTATCCAAACTCTCCTCAACTTATCCAGTTTGAGGGTATATCTGCTTCCTGCTGAGACTTCCTGTCTAGAGAGGTATTTAGAAGAGGCAATAAAAAAATAACCAGGCAATGAATAGACTGTAGTAGTAGAAGTGTCTTCAGTGGCACATCCAGGAGCTGGGGAGCCCTAGCGCATTGCTGACAGGGAAGAGAGAGAGATAAACAGAGGGCAAATTTTTTAAAGACTTTTTTTATGATCGAGGTAATGCATATTCATTGTAGAAAATTTGGGAAATGCAGAAAGTGTAGAAGGAAACAAAAAAGTCACTGAAATCCTATTCATAATCATCATTAAAATGTTGATGGGAGAAAAAAGCAACAGAAAAAAAATGTTGGTGGGTTACTTTCCAAGTGGGGATATGTTTCCCAGTTCAAAATTAGAACCATGCCTATATGTTACGATGTGGATGAGCCTTGAGGACATTATGCTAGGTCAAATAAGCCAGAGACAAAAGGACGACTACTTTATGATTCCACTTATATGAAGTCCCTAGAGCAGTCAGATTCATAAAGACAGAGAGTAGCATGGTGGGTGCCAGGGGCTCCGGGGAGGGGGAATAGGGAGTTAGTGCTTAATGGGGACAGAGTTCCAGTTTGGGAAGATGAACAAGTTTTGCAGATGGATGGTTATGATAGTTGCATGACAATGTGAATGTACTTATGCCACTGAACTGTTCACTAAAAATGGTGAAGACGGTAACTCTTACGCTGTGTATGTTTTACCACAATAAAAAAAATAAGAATCATGTCATTTTGGCAGTTTGTTGTTCTGCCTGTCATTATTATGATTTGTCACTGCAACTTAAGCAATTACCTCTATCTGACATGACCTTGGTGGTTTATTTTAGCTTTTCATTTTCTGCCTCCCCCACTGGATGGGAAGGTCCATGAGAGAAGGGGCTTTGTCTTGTCACTCTCTTCTCCTGGTTCTTAGCCCAGTGCCTGACACAGAGCAGGTGCTCAGTAAATATTTGTCAAATAACTCAATCAATCAATCAATCCATTAGGAAAGACAGATTTTTCAGGTGGACCCTCACATCCTCTCTCCATCTACCTCCAACCTGCTCTGAACCCAAGGAGGCAGATCTTTGTGGACCATATCAGTGAGCTCCATGCCGCAGGGGATCTGGTGAGTTTGGTTTAAAGGAGGCCCCAGCAGGAGATGAGAGGAAGGTTTAAGGTGAAGGTGGGAAACCTAGAAATTAGAAGATGAGCTCAGACAGCCAGGAGAAGAAATGACTGATTCTCTCTGGTTCTGCATTTTGAGCATTGAAGGGGTGCTTCCAGTGTGCACAGGTGATAGGAAGTGTTATGTAGAGACAGGCCAGAAGTAGTCAGGGGACCCCAGACTTAAAGAGACAGACACCATTGTACTAGTTTCCTAGGGCTACCATAACAAATTACCACAAACTGAGTGGCTTAAAGGAATAGGAATTTATTCTCTCACAGTCCTGGAGCCCAGAATTCTGAAACTAAACTGGTTTGACCCTGGGTTGGCAGGGTCATGCTCCCTCCAAAGGCTCTAGGGGAGGATCCTTCTTTGCCTCTTCCAGCTTCTAGTGGTTGCCAGCAATCCTTGGCATTCCTCGACTTGTAGGCATCACTCGAGTCCATGCCTCTTTGCTCACATGGCCATCTTCCATGTCTGTGTTTCTGTCTCTTCACATAGTCTTCTTACAAGGACACCAGTCATTAGATTAAAAGCTCACCCTACTCCAGTATAAACTCATGTTAACTAATTACATCTTCAAAGACCCTATTTCCAAATAAGGTCATATTCATAGGTACAAGGAGTCTGAACTTCAACATATCTTTTGGGGAAGACACATTTCAATCCATGAAAGTGGGCAAGGCCCTTCATCTGTCCTGCCTCCCACCTAATTTGGGATCCCTCATAAGAAGGACGCTTGGAGGTTGAGCAACCAGAACAGGAATGCCCATGGCAGAAGCAGCAGAAAGTCTTTGGTCGGTCCACACATGAATTAAATCCAAGCATGGTAGGGCCATCATCATTCAGTCATTCAACAAGTAAGTATTAAGGACCTGCTTTGTGCCAGAAACTGGGCTAAGCACCAGGGATTCAGTGATGACTAGGACAGGTGAGGTCCCTGTCAAGGAGCTGATATTTAGAGATGGAATTGAGAGAATCACAAACTGATGTAGGAGAGATGCAGTACAACATGGCAGTGTGATACTTCAGATGGTCAAGGAAAGGCCCTTTAGGAGGTAATACCTGGACAGAGACCCAAAAGATGAGAGGGAGTAAACCATATAAAAATGCAGGTGAAAAACATTCCAGAGAGGGAAGAATATTCCAGAGAGGGGGAAAGCAAGTACAAAGACCATGAGATTAAATAAGTTTGAGGAGTCTGAGCACCAGCATGGCTTCATGATCCAAGGACAAAGTGATGGGATAGGGGGAAGAAAAGGTAGACCAGATGGTAAAGAACTAGAATTCTGTAGATCATGGTAAAGAATTTGGATGCTATTCTAAACTTGAGGCTCATCTCACTAAACCTACCCATTGGTCTTAAAGCCACAGTCATCCTAACCTAATAAGTGATACCCAAATCCACTAATGTGGATGAGATTTTCCAGGGAGAAGGCGATGGATGAGAAGTGAATGGAGAATGGAAATCTAATGTATTAGCTAGCTATTGCTGCATAACAAATTATCCAAAAACTTAGCAGCATAAAACTTAAAACAACACATTTATTACATGGGTCTCTGTGGGTCAGGAATCTGGGAAGAGTTTAGCTGGGTCTTCTGGCTCAGGGTCTCTCAGCAGGCTGTAGACAAGATGTCAGCCAGGGCATCTATCTAGTCTCAAGGCTAGACAGGGGTAGGATATGCTTCCAAGCTTACTCATGGCGTCGTTGGCAAAATTCAGTTCTTCACGAATATTGGACTGAGAGTCTTAGGTCCTCAGTGGCTGATAACCAGAAGTTCCCTCAGTTCCTTGCTATGTGGCCTCTCCTTTTCTGAAAGAGTGAGCAAGACAGAAGCCATGATTCTTTATAACCTAATCTCAGAAAGGGCATCCTATCACTTTCACTATATTCTATTGGTTTGAAGTGAGTCACTAGGTTCAGCCCACACTCAAAAAGAGGGAATTACACAGGACATGAAGATCAGTGGTGGGGACCACTAGGATCCATCTTCAAGACTGCTTAACTCACCTAAAGAACACTCAGTATTTGAGGGTGGATGGCAGACAACCAGCCAGTGAAGGACCAAGACTAAAGGCAAAAGGGAAGAGTGTGAAAGAGTATAGGGGAGGATATTCAAGTTACAGGTGGTTGATAATTTCAAATACTGCCTAGAGGTCAAGTTGAATGGGATGGAAAAGAAACTAGGAATTGGTCAGTTGCAGGAGGACATTGATAACCTTTGCCTAGTCCATTTCAGAGGACTGATGGGGGCCAGAGACATACGGACCAGTCTTTATCCCTCACTGACCAGCACGGTCACCACCTCTGCAGGCGGTGACCAGGAAAAACCAGGAAGAACCTCCTCTCCCAGCCTGGGGCTTCCCACAGTCTCCTGACACCTCCCCCAGGAAAGCGACCTCATTTCTCAAAGACAAAACTGATTCTAGGTCATATCCCCCTGGAACAAGAGACCAATTGATGTGATTATCTCCAAGAGAAAGGGGGCACCTGCTAAAAGTAGAACTTGGTGCCCCAGAAGGGAAGACATCGGGGAACCTAAAAAAGGGTTTCTGATAATTACCTGCCAAGATTTCAGAGTGAAGGGCATCTCCATGTAACATTAAAAGAAAAAGGAAAGAAAAGCCAGAAGTTTTAGAACGTCCTCCTTCATACATTCTGCATTTTCACTCTATTCAATGCAAGGGCAGAATTCTGCTCCCCACTTTGCAGGGCTCATTATATAGAACAGGTGGTCCCACCAAAGATGGCTACAAAAAGGAATTTCTGTAAAGCGTTCTTCGTTATAAAAATCAGACAGCTAATTTTACAAATATTATTCCCCACTGGCCTGAGTTAGAAATATTTGAGCTTTAGTATGTTGGGAGGAGGGAGATGTATATACCTGTAACTATATATATGGAGGGGGGTAGATAAGGAAATGGCTAGAGTGAAATCAAAACATGTTCAGAACAGTTATCTCTGGATGGTAAAATTACAGATGATTCTTATTCTCCTCATCATATTTTCTGTGTTTTACACAATGTGCATACATTATTTTCATATCATGAAAATAGATTTATCTGTTAGCTTGAGAAGGTATTTGGGCTTGGAGAGTAGTGAAACATTTTCCCAGCCCTCAACTCATGTATATAAGTGTTTCTGTAGCATTTTTTAAACTTCATTATTTCTGTTCAGCCACACATAGTTCAATCTCTTGGAGACTGAGAGCCAACCCCATCCCTGCTCTGGTTCCTTCCAGGCACCTGCTGTCTTACTGAGTTCATGTTGCTATAACAGTATAACAGACTGGTGGCTTATAAACAACAGACATTTATTTCTCACAGTTATGCAAGATGGGAATTTCAAGGTCAAGGTACTGGCAGATTTTGTGTCTGGTGAGAGCTTCCTGGTTAATAGACAGCTTCTTCTCACATGGTGGAAGGGGTGAGGAAGCTCTCTGGGGTCTCTTTTAAAAGGGCACTAATCCCATTCATGAGGGCACCACCTTCATGATCTAATCCTCTCCCCAAAGCCCCACCTCCAAATACCATCACATTGGGTATTAGGATTTAACATACGAGTTTTGGAAGGACACAGACTTTCAGTCTCTAGCACCTGTCAACCCAGGCTCTGACCAGCAGACTTTGAAAGCAGTGCAGAAGATAGTTCACCTATTCCTAAATATGGGCATGTGTGTCAGGATAGGAAAAAAAAAGTGTCCAAAACGGGCCACCAAAGCCAGGAACTGGAGGTGAGTTTTAGAAGTTGATATAGTCAAACTTGTGTTGGAAGATGAAAATGAGGAGAAGTTGGCAGACTGAGCAATGGGCAGTAGTATGCACCAATTTCAATGCTCAAACGATGTAACACACACTAGGAGTATATTGGCAAGAAAGAGGAGAACCAATTAAAAGCCAGAATGGGACAGACCACACCCTCACCCATCGCCCTAATGAATTTCACCAAAGACCCAATTTGGAGCCAAAATCCTCCATATGTAGGTCTGACTCAGGTGTCCCTCGGGTAGCTCAGCACAAACACTGCCCAATAGATGTGCTCCATACACCAGGCAGCAAACCAATCCAGTGAAATCCTCCAGTTAGGAAAATGGAAGCATTAAATGAACAGAGCAAAGGTGGATGGTTGAGTCCAGAATATTGTCCCAAATGAGCTATCTCCCTGGTTCTTTGTGAAACCCTCTCTGCATGGCCTGGTATTAAAATAGCTCATTCATCTATTTATTCAATTAATAAAAATGAAATGTAAGCACTTTCATAATGATTACTCTGTGTCCGTTACCATGCTAAGCACGTCATTCATATTAACTCATTTAATCCATGCCACAATCCTATTATCCTAGTTGACAGATGAGGAAACGGAAGCACAGAGAAGTCAGGTGGCTTGCCCAAGGTCACACAGATGGCAAGTGTCAGAATCATAATTTGAACCCAAGTCATCTGACTCCAGAATCTTGACCATGGTACTATCCTGACTCTAGTGAAGATCTGTTGAGTCAGATACCATTGGGCCCAGGGGCTAATGTGTGTACTAAACCCACATTCCTGAGAATCCTTGAAACAAGCCTCCATCACCAAAGGTTACCTACCCCCATTTCTTCCTGGTGGGTGTCCAGCATGGCTGACCTGGGAGCCTTCAGTTTTCCATCTTATTCCTCCCCATTACTAAATGATCCTTTGATTTTGCAAAGCCAGGGTCATTCGTTCCTTTCTCTTCCTTGCGTTTCTCACTCAATAAGAAAACACTTATTCATTCCTTCACTCATGTATTCATTAAATAAATGTTTATTGAGTACTTACTATGAGCCACCATCTGTGCTGGGTGCTGGGTTTCAGTGATATATAAAATAGGCAAGGTCACTGCCTTCATGAATCTCACAGTCTGATGGGGAAGGTAGACAAAGGAGACAAGTAAAACATACATAAAATGTCCATCAATGAATAAATGAGTAAACAAAGTTGCAATATATAAATATAATGGAATACAGCCATGAAAAAGAATGAAGTACTGTTACATGCTACAGCTTGGACAAACCTCAGAAACATCACACTAAGTGAAAGAGGCCCCAGACACAAAATGTCACACAGTGTATGATTAGTTTAAATGAAATATACGAAACCGGCAAATCCATAGAGATAGAAAGTAGATAGTGGTTGCCAGGGGCTGAGGGGAGAGGGGAATGGGAACAAGATTTTATTTGGGGATGATAAAAATGTTTTAGAACCTGGTAGAAGCGGTGGTTGCACAACATCGTGAATGTACTAAATGCCTCTGAATTGTGCACTTTAAAATGGTTATTTTTTTATTTTTTATTTTTTTTTGCGGTGCACAGGCCTCTCACTGTTGTGGCCTCTCCCGCTGCGCGCAGGCTCAGCGGCCATGGCTCACGGGCCCAGCCGCTCCGCGGCATGTGGGATCTTCCCGGACCGGGGCACGAACCCGTGTCCCCTGCATTGGCAGGGGGACTCTCAACCACTGCGCCACCAGGGAAGCCCAAAATGGTTATTTTTATTTATGAAACTTTCATCTCAAAAAAAGAAGCAAGTAAAATTATCACAGCATGTGATTGAGGCCATCCATTCCTTCATCCCATGTGTACTGAGGACCTGTTATGTGCCCTGAGCTGTGCTGGGCACCTGAGACGAAGGTTCCTGCTCTCGAGACTCTTGGATTCTTCCAGGGTAGGTGGGGGAGACAAAAAAATTTTTCAGTAAGCAAATAAATGGATAAGACATTTTCAGATAGTAGGGAGTGTTATGAAGACACCATGTAAAGAGACTGTAAGACTAAGGGAGCTGAGGAAGACCTGGCTTAGAGGTGAGACCTTCCTGAAGGACACCAAGAAGCCAGCCAGGCAAAAATCTTGAGAGAAAGAGATTCAGCCAAAAGGGTACCTGCAAGTACAAAGGCCCTGAGGTAGGAACTAGCATGACATGTTAGAGGAACACAAAAATGGCCAGAGAGACTGGAGCACAGTGTGGAGTGGACCTGGAGGTGGAAGATAGAAGATGAGTTAGTTCGGGGAAGTGACACTTTTGAGTGAAGATCTCAGATTTTATTCTAAGTACTATGAGATTCACTGAAGGGTTTTTAAGCGAGAAAGTGATGTGCTCTAGTTTAAAACATAGTGCTGACTGTAGTGTGGAGAATGAATTTGGGGAGGCAACGGAGGAGGGGGTAGACAGGGAGACCAGGTGAGTGAGAAATGATGGTGTGAATGAGAATGACAATGCCGCTGGTAGCAATGGAGGAAAAAAAAGATCATATCGGAGATAAGTTTTGAAGGTAGGACAGGCAAAACTTGCTGATGGATTGGATGTGGACACAAAAAAATTAAGGAAGCTTCCTAAGATTTTAACATGAGCAACTGGGGTGGATGGTGGGCTAACTATCAAGTCAAAGAACACTAGCAGAGGAAAAAGATCAGGGAGATTAATCAAAAGTGTGGTTTTGGACCTGTCGAGTTTGAGATGCCTATGAATGGCCCAGATAAAGATGCCACTGCTAGAAGGAAACAAACGAGGTGATGTGATGGAGAATTATGGGGGAGAGATTGAGGGCAACTGTCTCTTTTTCTTCCCCAGACTCTGAGAGGCTTCCTATGTTGGAGGAATTATACATCATGTAACTCTTGGTGGGTGGAAAACAAAGTCCTCCTTCCGCCATAGAAACAGGAAGTTCAGACATGAGTCACTTTCCTAGCTTCCCTTGTAGCTCAGGCATGATCATGTGACACAGGCTCAGGCAATTAGATGCAGCCACCTTGGACCCTGGGAACTAAGGAGGCAAAAAAGCAGGTACTATAGAGAACTGACTCAGTTGCTGGTCGCAGTAACAGTGCCGCTCCCAGGGACAGCCAACCAGCAGCTGAGATTTCTGCAGTGGTTGCCATGGTGTCCTCAAGAGCCACCACGTGTCTTTGTATTTTTTGGCTGTGATTCTGATCGGGAAACCATCTTTTCCTTTGCTGTGGCTTGCACTAAAAATCCTGAGTGATGGGAGAGAGTAGAGCTTAGATATTGCACTAAGGAAAGACTCCTTTAAGATGGTAATATTTGAGGCTTCCCTGGTGGCGCAGTGGTTGAGAGTCCGCCTGCCGATGCCGGGGACATGGGTTCGTGCCCCGGTCCGGGAAGATCCCACGTGCCACGGAGCAGCTGCGCCCGTGAGCCGTGGCCGCTGAGCCTGCGCGTCCGGAGCCTGTGCTCCGCAAAAGATGGTAATATTTAAGCTGGGTTCTGAAGACTGGAAAAGAGCCAGCCATGGGAAGGAGGTGAAAAGGAGTATACTACACAGAAGGAACAGGAAATCTAAAGCTTTGAAGTGGGAAAGACCTTAGCATGTCCTCAGAGCTGGAAGAAGGCCCGTGTTCCTGGAGGGTAAGAAGCAACAGTGAGGGGCTGGCTAGATGAGGTCGGTTTTCTCAAAGAGCCAGGATTCCAAGCCACCTCTGCCTGGCTCCAAAGCAGAGTCCATCCAACCCTTCCCTGTAGCCTTTCCCCTCCCCCACTTTTGGAACTCTGCCTGCGCTGTTGCCACGGTCGTCATAGTGATGGGTGCTCTGCTTCACTCACTCTCCAGGCCAGGAAGGAGTTGCGTGTCGTTGGGGGTCCCTGCCTCTCCTGGAGAGGACCTCGGGCCAGGCGAGGACCCCAATCAGGGACCATGCCCGTGTTGATACCCCCGGTTGAGCACAGCCAGGACACGCGTGTTGGGCCTCCAGCATGGCGCGAGGCGACCAAGGCCTTGACACAGAAGGCGCACCAGCTGACCGACCGCTGTGGGCGAGAGGCGGTGACCATGTGGCAACCCAAGGACAGCGTGCGGGACCCACACATGGCGCGCCACCTCGGCCGGGCCGCCTACATCCTGCCCTGGCGCTTCCGCGTGGAGATGCTCAAAGGTGGCAGCACCATGGAGAAGCCACCGCCGGGTGAGGGCGTTACGTTGTGGAAGGGCAAGATGAAGCCGCCTGCCTGGAATGCGCGCCTGCCGCTGCCCATGCACCGCGACGCGCGGGCCCTGCAGACGGCCGAGGTGGTGCACGCGCACGCTCGTGGGGCGCGCCTCACTGCCGCCCGCCTCAGCCGCGCCCAGAACCAGATCAATGGGCAGCTGCGGTTGCTGCAGCGCCAGCGGGAGGCTACCGACCACAGGCTCAGCGAAGTGCGCAAGGCCCTGCTTATTAACCAGCAGAGCGTCAAGCTGCGGGGCTACCGGCCCAAGTCTGAGAAGGTGGGACCACCATTCCCCCCAGCTCAGTCGCAAAGACTGAGGCCTCCGCTCCCAGATGCTCTCAGCCTGGGCAAAACCCACCCTATAGAGAGAACTCTCCAACCCGTCCCAGCTCCATTGAGTGAGACCACAAGAAAATACTCCCAAGATGAGGTGCCTTTGTTCCCAGCGCCAGAGGCGGAGATCCACCCAAAGAGATGAGATTCTCAGGCCCCTTGCCCCAGAGGGGGAATCTATCCCAGTCTCCCAGCCAGGGAGAGGTGGGACCCTTGAGTCAGACTAGATGAAATCCTTCCCAAAGAGTAAAATCTACAACCCCCAGCCCAGACATGAAATCACTCACCCAGTCCCTAGGCGCAGAGGGTGAGACCCTCCCACAGGCATGAGACCCTCAGTGCCCCAATCCCACTGAAAACACACACAAAGCCCCCAGCTGAGCAGAGTGGGTGATGTCCTGGTCCCAACCCAGACGAAACTCCTCAAAATGCTTATTTTTAAAACCCTAACCAAAGTCCCCCACCAGCCTCAGCGAGTGAGAACCCCTCCCGGGGCCTCACCCAGGCGGAAAGGAGCAGATTTTGCGTAAAGATTGAGACCCTTGGACTCCCAGCCCCTGCACCTGAGACTTAAGCCCCTAGCCAGGGGGAAAGGGTGAGACCCCTAGTCCCAGCCCTGGTGAAATCCTCCCCCTAAAGTGAAACCCCAGACCCCCACCCCAAAAGGGGAGACTATTCCAGCCTCCCTGGGGAGAGATGAGACCCCACCCACAGGGTGGGATTCCTAGTCCCAGCCCCCAGATCCAGATAGTAAGACCTCAAGAAGGCAAACCTATGATGAGACTCCTCCACTTCTAGCCAGGGAGAGAAGATAAGACCATCACCAAGGAAGGGGGACCCTCAGCCCCAGAAAGTGGTGATAACCTTTCCCCAGGTTAAGTCACTTCCATCCCAGCTCACTGGGCTCCTACCTATAAAAAGGGAGAAGCCCCCAGCCCCGCTCTCTAGAAGGTAAGACCTACCCCAAGTGAGAGCCCCCTAAAAGGTAAAGCCTTCTCAGAGAGTGAGATTCCCAAAAGGCGAGAGCGCCCCCAACTCCATTCCCCAAAGCCAGAGTTTATGAGGTTGGCAAACCCTCTACTACTCTGGAAGGAGAACTCTCCCTCCAGCCCTCTCCCAAAGGTGTGAAAGATTCTCTCCTTGTTTTCCAGATCCCTGACAAAGCTGACAGTATGCTTACCTGGGAGAAAGAGGAACTAAAGAAGATGAAGAGGAAGATGGAGGAAGATATGGAAAAATCAGAGGCCCTGCTCAAGGTTGGGAATACCTGGGGCCACTTTAAGGGAGCTGGAGGGGGACCCTTGGCCACCTAATGGGCAAACTGCTCTAACCTTGGGGACTGTAGCAACAGCAAATCCCTCAACCCACACACCCGCCCCACCCTGACCTGACATTCACTGTATTTCCACTTTATGAAAGGGAAAGACTGGAGCTCTGAGAGATGGAGTTGGGCCTCAACATAGCAATGAACATCCCCCTCTGTGCCAAGCCCTGTGCAGTCATTAAGTCTTTAAAATCCTCCTGTGAAATAGAACTATGATCCCCTCTTTAGAGATGGGGAAACTGAGGCTCAGAAAGACATGGCCTCACCCAAGGCATGGAGCTAGCCCGTGGTAGGGCTGTGGTTTCAGCTCAGGTGTCTTTTTTTTTTCCAGGTTTAGCAAGATACAATTAACAAATTTAAATTGTGTATATATTTAAATGTACAAATTGAGGATTTGATATACGTGTACACTGTGAAATAATCACCATAATCACCTCGTGTGTGTGGTGAGGACACTTAGCAAATTTCGATTATAAAAGACACTATTGCTAACTATAGTTACATTAGATCCCCAGAACTTAATCATCTTGCATAACTGAAACTTTGTACAACTGGACCAACATCTCCCCATTTCTCTCTCCCCTCAGCCCCTGCCAACCACCATTCTACTTTCTCCCTCTCTGAATGTGACTATTTTAGATTCCACATATAAGCGAGACCTTTCTGCATCTGGCTTATTTCACGTAGCATAATATCCTCCAGGCTCATCCATGATGTCACAAATGGCGAGATTTCCTTCTTTTTTAAGACTGAATAATATTTCATTATATATTATTATATACTATACTATATTGATATCTACATAATTTATTAATTATTAATATATTATTATTGCTATATATTATTAGTATAGTAATAGTATTAATATAATATAGTAATATTGTTATTACTGGTAATTACTACTATTATTATATTACTGTATTATATATTATCACATTTTCTTTATCCATTCATCTGTCAACAGACATTTAGATTGTTTCTGTGTCTTGACTGTTGTAAATCATGCTGAAATGTACATGGGAGCTGTTTCTCTTCGAGGTCCTCATTTCCTTTGGATATGTACCCAGAAGTGGGAGAACTTCCTCATGATTTAACTCAGACGTCTTGAGCTCTTTACACTGTACTATGTGCTCGTCTCTGTCAGCTCCAGCCAGGGATGGTCTCTCACTGAATCCTACTCTTGCAACAAGGATTTCCTTATGAGATCACTAATGGAGATGGGAGAGTACTTATGTTTCATGGAGCCTGTGTGTACTTTTGACTCTTCCATTTGACAAATATTAATCCAGTACCCTGGTGTCCCAACCACCGTGCCTGGCACTGGGGACAAAGTTGTGAACAGTACAGAACTGGCCCTGCCCTCAAGGAGTTCATATTATAGGGGCATTCAAAGAAGGGAGCGGCCAGGGTTGGGAGAGCGGAGTTGGGGGAAAGGACTTAGGAGCTGGTGCACCTACTGTCCGTGGTGCTGAACCTTAACTGCACTCAACCTACGGCACCCCCAGGCCGCTGTCATGTTCCTTTAAAGCTGGTGATCCTGAAAAATCCTTCAAGGAAGTCTGAAACAGACAAGGGAGAAGACCCTGTGGCCCCCTTAGGGAAGGGCTTGCAAGAGAGAAAGGGAAATTGGGAGTTGGGAAAAGACAGACAGATACAAACCCAGGAGAAAAATGCTCACACAAAATAGACGTGTTTCAACTTAAAATCATGAACTCAGATCTCAAACTGACACTCAGAGCTTTCCCAGAGATCTCACCATGTGTCTCTTGAAGGCTTGCTGTCCCACTGTGCAAGTTATTTCATACCTTCTCTTCCTTCAGATCTCTCCAACTCCCTGCTCTTTCTTCATTCTCAATGAATGACCCCAATGCATGGAAACCACTGAAGAAAACTTCGCTCATTTTTCCGGTGCCAGGTCCTATAATTCTATCTACCTGCCACACCTACCTTCTCCCCTTCTACTGCATCATCAATAGTTTTTTCTTTATTGGATCATTCTCACCAGTGAACAAATGGGGGGTTATCCTTTAATGGATACAGATCTATCTGGGATGGTGAAAAGTTCTGAAAATGGACGGTGGGGATGGTTGCATATTGTGAATATACTTAACGCCACTGAACTGTACACTTAAAATGGTTTCCTTGGCAAATTTCTATGTCTATTTTACCACAATAAAAAAAACCTCTTTTGATCCCATGCACCCTTTCAGATAATCCCCATTTCTCTGATTCACTCACTATCCAATCTTATCTGCACATGCTGACCCTCTCACTTCCTTTGGTCAGGAACCGGATCATTTTCCCCACTGTATCCCTGCCACCTGGCACACGGCCCAGCACACAGGAAGGGCTTAATGAATATTTGAATTCATTAATGAATGAAAGACTTTTAAAATCCATTTTTTTACCTAAATGGATGAATCTCAATGATATGATATTCAGCAAAAGAAGCTGGACATTAAAAGTACACACTGTAGGGCTTCCCTGGTGGCGTGGTGGTTGGGAGTCTGCCTGCCGATGCAGGGGGCACGGGTTCGTGCCCCGGTCCGGGAGGATCCCACATGCCGCGGAGTGGCTGGGCCTGTGAGCCATGGCCGCTGAGCCTGCGTGTCCGGAGCCTGGGCTCTGCAAAGGGAGGGGCCCCAACAGTGAGAGGCCCGTGTACCGCAAAAAAAAAAAAAAAAAAAAAAAAAAGGACACACTGTATGATTCCATTTATATGAAGTTCTAAATTTCAAAAGCTTTTTCTTAAAGAGTCAGGTAGTAAATTGTTTAAGCTTTGTGTGCAATACAGTCTCTGTCACAATTACAGATGGCCCTCAACTTACAATGATTCAACTTATGGTGGTGCAAAAGTGATACACATTCAGTAGAAACTGTAATTCAAATTTTGAATTTTTATCTTTTCCCCGGCTAGCAATATGCAGTACAATCCTCTCTCATGATGCTGGGCAGCAGCAGTGAGCCACAGCTCCCAGTCAACCACTGGGTAAATAACTGACACCCTTATAGCCATTCTGTACCCAGACAACCGTTCTGTTTTTCACTTTCAGTACATTATTCGATAAATTACATGCAATATTCAATGGATACACTTATAGCCATTCTGTGCCCATACAACCATTCTTTTTTCATTTTCAGTACAGTATTCAATAAATAACATGAAATAGTCAACACTTTGTTATAAAATAGGCCTTGTGTTAGATGATTTTGCCCAACTGTAGACTAATGTAAGTGTTCTGAGTACGTTTAAGGAAGGTTAGGCTAAGCTATGATGTTTGGTAAGTTAAGTGTATTAAATGCATTTCAACATACTATTTTCAACTTACAGTGGGTTTACTGGGATGTAACCCCGTCGTAACTCGAGAAAGATCTATACTTAATTTGGCCAGTGGAGCACAGAAACAGCCAGAAACAATATGTACATGAATGAGCACGGCCATGTTCCAATGAAGTTTTATTTACAAAACCGGATGGCCAGTCCAAAGTTTGTAGTTTCCTGAGCCCTTCACTAATCTACTAGGCACCTTAGTGGGAAAGAGGTACAGGGCATCAAGGAAATTTCTGAGGTGATGGAAATATTCTACATTTTGATGAATGTGGTGTTTATATGGATATATATATGAAGTCTTCTGGTTTTTTTTGTTTTTGTTTTTGTTTTTTTTTTTGTGGTACGCGGGCCTCTCACTGTTATGGCCTCTCCCGTTGCGGAGCACAGGGTCCAGACGCACAGGCTCAGCGGCCATGGCTCACGGCCCTAGCCACTCCGCGGCATGTGGGATCCTCCCGGACCGGGGCACGAACCCGTGTCCCCTGCATCGGCAGGCGGACTCTCAACCACTGCGCCACCAGGGAAGCCCCAAGTCTTCTGTTTTAATATGGCTTTCAAATAATCACAAATATCTAAGGAATGCAATATATTTTATAATAGTGGCAGTAGGATTTGGGTAGGGATGGGGGTCCAGATGCAGTAGAGCCTGGAAAGAGGAACTCTGAAGACAGCTGAGGGTGCTTCATACTGAATAGAAAAGAGGAAGGGAGACCTGGAGACTAGGGATGGGGGTGGGATAAGCCCTGAATGCAATTGAGGAGAAGGGATGGCACAAGAAGACCAAAGTGTAGGTACAGCTAAATACCGCTCCACTTCACAGATGGGGAAATGGATGGGGGAGGGACTTTCTCAGGTTCCCAGAGCAGAGCCAGGCACAGGACCCAAGCAACTAATACTGGGAACAGGAAAGCTGCCACCAGCCCCTACTGTTCCTTACTCGCCACCCGGGGACCACTGAAGGCTTCTGGACAGAGGCTGAGAGTACTGCGCGTCTGAGCTTCCACTTGAAAACGGGTTGCTCCTTTCCGGCTGCAACAAGAACTGGAGAAAGTCAATTTGGAGGCAAAACACTTTGCAGCCACTAGCTGAGAGATCGCGAGTCACTTCCCCCAATCTCCCAGCTTACAATTGACCTCTGCCTCTCTCTCCTTCCTCACTCCCAGACCCTGGCCTCCTGCCGCGACACTCTGGTCTTCTGCTGTAAGGAGAGGCTCCAAGCTGCGGAGCTAATGAACCAGCCGCTGGACAAGATTCTGGAGCAGGCCGGCCGCCACTCTTGGGTGACCCTCTCCCGAGTTCCCACCCCGCGCACTCAGGGCCTGAAAACCCCTCCTCCAGACCCTGTGGGCACCTATACCCCAGGTAAAACTCCACAGAAAGGAGTCCACTATAGTGGGTTTCCTCGGTACTCACCTCTCTCCCACTTCTCAGCTGCCGCCTTCCCCGGGTAACGGCCCCCCTCGACCAAGAGAGAGGGGTGCCAGTCTCCAGCAGAGCGCACGTTCTTGATTAGCTCTTTCCCCTGCGCACTACTGCTTCCCACACTCCGACTCGTTCAGTCACTCCCTGATGCTACTCATACGAACCCCGCTATTGGCCCCTCCCCTGGACTTTCTCCCAGTCCATCAGTAAAGCCCCCTTGCCCAGGGCCCACCACCACCTGAGAATAGAGAGGGGGATGCAGAAAGCCAGGGTTGGGAAAAGGAGACCCTGACACCCCACACGCATCCCTCCTCCCCACTCCGTCAGAGTGCGCCACGGCGCTGTACGAAGCCAAGCGACTGTTAATGGAGTCCAAGGACACTTTGCTAGATATGGCAAAGAACGAGGAGGACATCCGAGAACAGCTACAGCAGATCAGCGACCACGTGTGCGCCTCGCTAGCGCAGAAAATGCGCGAGACCTTGGAGCTGAAGGTGGGCCCCGCCGGCGCTGCTCTGAGTTGGCGGCTGGAGGCTAGGATGCTATAGCACCGAGGAGGGAGAAGGGGGACGCAGGAGGAGAGGGGACAGGAGGCCGAGGTGATTCTCCCTGTGCTCCCACCCACCCAGGATAGACTGAACATGACCTTAGGACTAATGAGGGCCACTATCCACCGGTGCACGAAATTCAACCAGGAGATGTGCGTCACCCGCGGCCTCGTCAAGGTACGGTTTGGGAAAAGGGTCTGCGGGGATGCGGCCAGGGGCGTCAGGTAGGCTCGGCCTCACGGCTCTACACACCACACTCCGCCAGGGTCCTCTGTCAAAAAGTCACCTGGAGACTCGAGAGAAACTGGACAGACCTCTGGTTCGCATGTATCAGAGACACGTGGGCACCCAACTCCCGGAGGCCACGCGCCTCGCCCAGGTAAGCCCCTGTCCATCCCCCTTCCGCGTCTGCCCTCCCTCTCCAGGCGCAGCCCTGCCCTGGTAAGACTCGTTTCTCAAGCACACTTAGCCCAGGTAAGACCCCCTCACTCAGGTCTGTGAGTCCTTCAACTCCCCGACCAGAAGGATGCTCTTCAATACCCACACCTGTCTCAAATAAGTTCCCTCAACCTCTGCTCCACCTCTATCCAAGGTCCGCTCCTCCCCGCAGCTGCAGGTGCATCCCCTCCTTCATACCCGCCCTGTCACAGGTTCTTTTCCAAGTACATTCTGGCCCAGGTGTGTAACTCCCAACCCCATTCGAGGCTCGCCCCTCCTAGCTGTGCTCCTTCCCAGGGGAGGCCCTTTCACACACACACCTGACTCAGATGTGCCCCCCATCTGAGGCCCCTCCCCTCTTCAGCTGTTGTCCTTTCACATGCACACCTGGCCCAGATGTGTCCTCGCATCCCAGATAGCGCCTCGCTGGGGCTCGCCTGTTTCTCAACACGGCCCCTCCCCGTCTCCAGGGCACTGACAAACTGCAGCGCCGCATCGCGCATGTGGAAGAGAACCTGAAAGAGCTGCTCTCCATGCGCAAGAACGTCGCCTGGAGCTTCAACTGCAAGAAGATCGGGCAGGACGTGGACTACAACGTGGTGCGCTTGCGCCTCCGCCAGCGGCACCCCCACGTGTTCTATGAGCAGGCACAGCGCCTGGTCAACGACTGGGACCCACGCACGCCACCACGCGCGGAGTCCAGCGTCGCCCGCAAGTGACAGGCACACCGTAGTCCCAGTCGGCCCCAGCCCGGCGGCCCTCCCTCTCTCCTGACCCAACATCTCTCTCCGAGCTCCCTCTAGCAGAATTATAATTTAAAATAACCTAATAATTACCACTTATTAGGCACCTACTGGTCACTTACCCTATAACACGTTATAGGTCGTGTATCCTGGAAGTTAATAGAATGGATTTGGCCACCCTATTTCCAGGGCTCAAATCCTGGCTCCCCGGTTTCAGATTGTGTGGCCTTAGGCAAGTCACTGTTGCTCTCTGGCCTCAGTGTCTCCAACCTGTAAAATGTGGAATTACAGCGTTCACCTCGAAGCCTTGTCATAAGGTTAGAGGAGTTCATACATTTAAGACCTATAGAATAGTGGCTGCACATAAAATATCTTCAACTGCAGGTGAATTGTTCTTCCCATTTTACAGTTAAGGAAGGTGAAGCACAGTGAGGTTAAGCAGATGCCCAAGGTCATGCAGCTAGTAAGTAGAAGAGATGGAATTTTAATACCGAACTCTACAGCCTGCTCTCTAAGCAGACCTCGGATTCTGCCTTTATGGACAAAACACACACACACACACACACACACAGGGATGAAGCTTCCCCTGGAACTCTCTCTAGTGGAGGTTGTTTATATTCCCAGACCCCAAGCAACTCCAGTGCAGAGGTGGAATTGAGCCCTCCCTGCTTCCCATTGCCCTTTTCTCCATTTACCCAGGGGAGGGGATACTTCAAAATTCACAGCATCCTTTATTAAGCCCCTATAAAGTGCCAGGTTCTGAACCAGGTGCTGAGAGTGCAGCAGTGAGCAAGGCTTCCATGGTCCCTGCTCTCAGGGAGCTCACAAGTTGATCAAGTGCAGCCAGTATCTTCCTGTTGGATGCAGCTCTAGTGTGGTCTCCTACAGGAAGCCCACCTGACTGCACCCACCCGTTCAGGCATAGTTCAATTTCTCCTCTCTGTTCTCTTGGATGCCCTCCCATCACAGAACTCTTCACACCAAGCTGTGATAATCATCTGCTCTCATAGAAAGATTCCAGGGTGTAATGTACATAGAATAAGGGGTGCTCATTCAAGCCACAAATATTTCCCAAGCAACTGCTTCATGCCAGAGACTATTAGGTGCTGGGGATACAGCAAGGACCAAATCACACATGATTCCTCTGTCATGAGACTGGCCATGCATGTGCTAAAAATCACCCTCACAAATATTATCCTTTTGGCAAAGTCACATGGTCACAACCGAGCCCAGTCAACATTTTACAGAGAAGGAAATGAAGTTCAGGAAGGTGAAATCATTTGCCCAGGGTCACAGAGCCAGCAAGGGACAAAGGATTTAAACCTGGGTCTGAATCCATGCTCGCTCTTTTTTTTTTTTTTTTTTTTTTGCGGTACGAGGGCCTCTCACTGCTGTGGCCTCTCCCGTTGCGGAGCACAGGCTCCGGACGCGCAGGCTCAGCAGCCATGGCTCACGGGCATAGCCACTCCGCGGCATGTGGGATCTTCCCGGACCGGGGCAGGAATCCGTGTCCCCTGCATCGGCAGGCGGACTCTCAACCACTGCGCCACCAGGGAAGCCCCATGCTCACTCTCTCTTACTCCAGACTATAAGCATCGATGGGCTCACCATAACAACCGAGTGTAGATGGAGCAAATTATGCTCATTTGACAGGAAAATACACAGAAAAAAGGGAGAGCTGCGTGCCCAGGGTCACAGAGCTGAGGAGTAGGGCTGGGGGTTCAAACCAGCAGTATCTGACTCAGAGTCCTTGGGCATCACAGCCAGCTCCCTTATCTCAAGAGGGACTCCACAGCCTGGGGACCATCAGGGGTTCCCTAGGGTTCGAATTTCCCTGGGATTCGAATGTTCTTCAGGCACTTCCTCCCTGTACCCATCAGGATGCCAACAGGAAGCAGACAGCCCACACAATTTGAAGGAATTTTAACAAAGAAACAACAGCTGATCCCCATGACTCAGATTCTGTATTTGTGAATTCACCTAATTCACTAAAGTTTATTCGCAACCCCCAATACCGTGACACTTCCCCCAGTCATTTGAGAGCATGCACAGAGCAGTAGAAGACTTTTGCGTCCGGACCACCCAATCCCAGAAGGTACAGCAAGGCAAAGCTCTGCCTTCCTGTTTCAGGTCTCATCCCTCAAC
The DNA here is from genome assembly GCF_949774975.1 of Lagenorhynchus albirostris. Classification (NCBI taxonomy): domain Eukaryota; kingdom Metazoa; phylum Chordata; class Mammalia; order Artiodactyla; family Delphinidae; genus Lagenorhynchus; species Lagenorhynchus albirostris. The sequence goes on from NC_083097.1 coordinate 157,390,218, forward strand.
AAGCGTCCTTTCCGAGTCTACTTTTTGGCCCTTTTTTTGTATTTTTGGGCTTTTCGCTCGTGATCTCACTGTTTTAAACAGCTCCAAATCATCATGCCAAAGTGCTGTCTCGTGTTCCTAAGTACGAGAAGGCTGACACGTGCCTTACAGAGAAAATGCGTGTGTTACACAGGTTCGCTTCAGGCATAAGTTATAGCGCTGTTGCCCTTGAGTTCAATATTAATGACTCACGTTAACGTATAATATTTTTATTGAACAATATATAATTAAATAAGTCATCTTTAAGCAGAAACACACATAAGACAAGGTTATGTATGGATCAGTTGACAAATACGGGACCAGAGGCTCACAAGAATCTACTTTTTGTGTTTCTCCTGGGAGTGACGGTTCAGTATTTGGGCAACTTTGTAGAACGTAACCTCCATGAATAATGAGAATGGACTGTATTTGCAGAGGTGTAGGCAGGATGTAGGGAAACCTCAAGGGACAACACAGTACCCAAGGTGTTACTTATCGTGAGGGGCCACATTTGCCACTCGTAAGTATGAAGGGGCAAGGTGGTCAGAAGGAGAAAAGTACTGTCTGGTGTTCCTAAGTGCAAGAAGGAAGGAAATGCCATGTGGATGCCGGGGGAATAAATGCCTCTATCCCCTCTTCCTCTCTTGGCCACTGTTCTCTAATGGTCAAAACAAAAGAGAAAGGGAGCCCATTGGCACAGTGCATCCATCCTCCTGGGGTATAGAGTCATCACCACCCTTCTGACTTTTGAGCCCCTTCCAGGTCCTTCCTGGGCCTGGGGACTGTTCCCTTTGTCTGCATCTTTGTCCACTCATCTTCCCCAGAAACCTTACATGGGGATGCAAACCTTGCATGCAATGCCTTACCCTCTGGGTTGCAACCTGCCACCGTCATCCTAGCTGACACAGACCCGGTTTGTCACCTCGGCTCACCCAATATTCCCCAACAGCATTTGCACAATCCCCTCAGTTGCCTCAGAGATGAGATTTTGGCTGCTTCCCCTAAGTCGAGCTGTGGGCACCCAGGGAGCCTCTCAGTGACACTAAAAGGTGAATGTCCTCATCCCCATGTTAGAGATGAAGAAATAGAGCAGTGGCAAGACTTAAAATGCCACCCAGCAAGTGAGGGGTTAAGTCTGGACTTTTAAAGGTGTGGGGATGTCCCCACATGGGGATACTGCACTGCCCCCAAAGAATGGTCCAGGTGTCATTTGCATGAGAATACCTACAGTGCCCTTCAATGATACAGATTCCTGGGCCACACTCCAGACCTACAGAATCTGAATCTCAGGGGACAAGGTCTAGGATTTGCATTTCTAATGAGTCTGATGCAAGCCATGTTTGAAATGCATTCCCTCCCTGCTGCCAATTCCCCAGGGCCGATTTCTGCATTGGCCACAGCAGACGCTGGTGGAGGGGCCCACGAAAATGTTTTCTTTTTAATTTCTTTTAAAGTCAGAAGAAACATATAACTATATAAAAATAAGTATATAATATATAATATCTTTACACAATGTACAATATAGTATGTCATATGATATGATTATATAAAATATTATATATATTTAAATTATTAAAATTATAACTTCAGCCTGGATTATATTTATCTTTATACCAATGCAGGATTTTTTTCAATTTTTTAATTGTGGTAAAATACACATGACATAAATTTACCATCATAACCATTTTTAAGTGTCTGGTTCAGTGACATTAAGGACATTCACACTGTTATGCAACCATCACCAGCCATTCATTCCTCTTTTCATCTTGCAGAACTGAAACTCTACCCCCATTAAACAATAATCCCCTATCCTCACCTTCCCCCAGCCCCTGGCAACCACCTCTCTACTTTCTGTCCCTATGATTTTGACTACTCTAGTGACCTCATATAAGTTATACAAATGCAGTTTTTAAATGATTTTTTAGGGACTTTCCTGCTGGTCCAGTGGTTAAGAATCTGTCTTGCAATGCAAGGGACGCTGGTTCAATCCCTGCTGGGAGAATTAAGATCCCACATTCTGTGGGGCAGCTAAGCCCGCACACGGCAACTACTGAACCCATGCACCACAGCTAGAGAGCCCGCATGCCACAACTACAAAGCCCGTGCACTCTGCAGCCCGCGCACCACAACTAGAGAGAAGCCAGCGAACTGCAATGAAGAGCCCGCGTGGTGCAATGAAAGATCCTGCCTGCCACAGCTAGGACCCAACAAAGCCTAAATAAATAAATAAATAAATATTTTAAAATAAATAAATTTTTTTTAAAAAATAATTTTTTATCCTTTTTTACAGAAGAAGGGGTCCATGAAGGTGAAAGTTCCTCAGGCCCATGAAAACCATAATTGGGTCCTGCAACTTCTCCCTTGGACACTGGGTGCATCCCTGTCATTCATTTAGTCACTCAATCGACATCGTTCAGTAGCATTAACTGAAGCCAGCCCCTATGCTGAGAACTAGGGGGTAGTTTTTGCAATCAAACACCCTGTTGATTTTATTCCTAATAATTTTGAATCCATCTGTTTTCCTCCATCCCCTGCCCCACGTATCCCCTTCACCTTCCAGTTTAAGGCACCATCAGCTCTTGCCTGGATGGTCCTACAACCTCCTAACTGGACCTCCTGTTGCCGTGTTTCCCCATAATACACAAACGCATCTCAGCCATGGCTTATAACAACAGACAGCTATTGCTCACGGTTCTGAAGGCTGGGAAGTACAAAATCAAGGCAGCAGCATGGTCGCATTCTGGTGAGAACCCTCTTCCTGGCTCATAGCAGGCACCTTCTCACTGTGCCCTCACATGGTGGAAGGGGCCAGGGAGCTCTCTGGGGTCTCTTTTATAAGGACATTAATCCCGTTCATGAAGCCTCCACCCTCATGATCTAATCACCTCCCAGAGGCTCCACCTCCTGACTCTATCATCTTGGGGGGCTAGGATTTCAACATATGAAGTTGGTGGGGGAGGCACAAACATTCAGACCCTATCAATCTGACCTCACCACCCACTCCTCCCCAATCTCATGCAACTCCCCCACCGTATTCTGACACCTGGCGCTTCAGTCAGTTTTATTTCTGTGTGAGCTTCCTATTGCTGCTGTAACAAACTACTACAAACTTAGCGGCTGAAAACAATGCAAATTTAGATCGTACAGTTCTGGAAGTCATAACTCCAAACTGGATTTCACTGGGTCAAAATCAAGGTGTCCACAGGGCCATGATTCCTCTGAAGGTTCTGAAGGAGTAGCCATTTCCTAGCTTTTTCCTGCTTCTAGAGGCTGCCTGCACTCCTTGACTTGTAACCTCTTCCCCCATCTTCAAGGGCACAGCAGCATCTTTAAACCTGACACTAACTCTTTGCTTAGGTCATTCTATCTTCTTCTGCTTCTGACCCTCTTGCCTGCCTCTTGTAAGGAAACCTGTGATTACACAGGACCAACCTGTGTGATGCAGAATACTCTCCCCATCTCAAGATCCTCAGTCACATCTGCAAGGTACCTTTGACCAAGTAAGGTGACATATTCACAGCTTTGAGGGATTTAGACATGAACCTCTTTAGGGGAGGTGGGGGAAGTGAGCATTATGCAGCCTACCACAGTTTCTTCCACGCTTCAGACTTTCTTTTGCCCCCAAGCATTTACACACGTTACTCCCTCTGCTTAGAAAATTCTCTCTCACAGTGGTATATGAGGGAATGGAAGTTATACTCATTCTGCCAAGCATGTAGACAAGTTTTAAGAACGTTGGTTATAAAGATGTCTCTAAGGCTGCTACCTGCAAGCTGCATTGGGAACAGTGTTACATCAGTGAATGGAACTTATACCCATTCTGCCGTTCATGTAGTGTTTAAGAACACTTGTTATAAAGATGGTTCTAAGAATGCTACTTCCAAGCTGCTTTGAAGACAGTGTTATATCTGTAAATTAAAGTTATAGCCATCTGTAAAACATGTAGAAAAGTGTTTAAGAACTCTTGTTATAAAGATGTTTCTAAGAATGCTACTTGAAGCTGCATTGAGGGGAAAAAAAGGAAAGAAAAGAAAAGAAAATTCTCTTCCTACCCCTTTTCCTGTCTAGTACCATCAGTTTCCCTGGTTCCACAGACTAGATCAAACCCCTATATATACATTTCCATAATACCCTGCACTTTTCCTTATCATTCTTGTCCCATTTGTGTGTGATAGTCTAGTAACTATCAAGCCCCTGAGGTACTGCCTTATTTTTAGAGCTCTTGGAAGCAGACCTAAAAACAAGAATTCAAGTGTAAGAAATTTATCTGGAAGGCAATTCGAGGAAGTCCCAGGATAGGAGCAGGGCAGTGGTGCAGGAAAAAGAAGGCAGCCAGTAACAGGTGTTAAACAAATTACCATCATGGGCAACTGAGGCTCAGTCCTGCTGGGGACCTCTCAGAGACTGTGGAGAGCACGCATCTCAGGGTTATTCCAACCAAGGAGCAAGGAGGCTGGGGTACTTATCCATCCACTCTAGTCAGTCATAGATTGAGGGCTGCGCTTCTGGCCTTTGTATGGACCAAGCAAGCTTCAGTGGCCAGAGATAGCCTTCAGGCAGGGAGCTGAAGGGGCTAGCAGTTGGGAAGGCCAGTGTAGTATGTATGGGGATGGTGCCAAGGAGATATGGGTGTGGCACCAACATCTGTTGCAGGGAGGGATCTTATCTGGCTTACCCCTCCGTATCCCCAGTACCAGGCACATAGCAAACGTTGGGTAAATATTTGTTACATGAATCAATGAACAAGTGGATGAACTTAAAGTTTGCAGAGTGTTTCTATGTGTGTTGCCTTATTTAATTTTCAGTTTTAGAAATATAAAGATTTCCTTGTAATTAGCTGGTTCACCATGACTCTGCTAGCTCCTGTATTATCTTCCCAGTTTTCCTGGAAAATAAGAGACTGGCAGAGGAAGCAACACAGCATCGGCTGGGGAGAGAGGCAGACCTGGGCTTGACCCCTCCTAGCTGTGTTACCTTAAGCAACTTGTTTAACCTCTCTGAGCCTCAGTTTTCTCTTGTGTAAAACCATGATAATAGAATTACTTCTCTCACCAGGTTGCTGTCAGGATTCACTGAGGTGATACTGTATGTCAGTTACCCCAGTGTCTGATAGTAGGGAGGTCTCCATAAATAGTAAAAACTCATGTACTTTTTTTATTATTGAGGGGAAATTCATATGACTTAAAATTATCCATTTTAAAGTATACGATTAGGTGGTAATTCATTGAATTCACAAGCACCACCTGTATCTAACTCCAAAACATTTTCATCGCCCTCAAAAGGAGAAATTGTATCCTTTAACAGTCATTCTTATTCTACTCTAAGGAAAATCTTGCTGCTTTGCAGAGATGTCCAACCATGAAGGGGAGGGGTTAATTTTGTGAAGTAGTGAGTTCCCTGACACAGAAACAGTCAAGCATGGACTAGAATTTGCCAGGGACATTGTACTGAGGAGAGTCACACAGGACTAAAACAGTAGTTCTCAACAAAGTTCTCAGTAGTTCTCTGTTTTGGGATAAAAACAGAGATCCTCAACTAAGAGCAATTCTGGCCCCCAGGGGACATTCAGCAATGTCTAGAGGTATTTTTGGTTGTCCCAACTAGGAGGTAAGAGGTAGGGGATGCTCCTGGCACCTATAGAGCCCAGAGGTGCTGCTAAGTGTCCTACAGTGTAAAGGGCAGACCCCCACCATGGCATAGAATTATGCTGGCCAAAAACAGATAACCATGTTAAGGTTGAGAAACCCTGACTAAACTAAATGCCTCTCAGAGTCATCTTCAAAGTCAAAAATTCTTTCTTCTTAAGAGCTTTATTGAGGACTAATTGACAAATAAAAGTTGTATCCAGGGCTTCCCTGGTGGCGCAGTAGTTGAGAGTCCACCTGCCGATGCAGGGGACACGGGTTCGTGCCCCAGTCCGGGAGGATCCCACATGCCGCGGAGCGGCTGGGCCCGTGAGCCATGGCCACTGAGCCTGCGCGTCTGGAGCCTACGCTCTGCAATGGAAGAGGCCACAACAGTGAGAAGCCCGCGTACCGAAAAAAAAAAAAAATGTTGTATCCATTTAACAAGTACAACTTAATGTTTGGTATAGGTATACTTTGTGAAATGATCATCGCCATCAAGCTAACACATCCATTACCTGGCATAGTTATTAAGTTCTCCTTTGTGTGTGTGTGGTGAAAATCTACCCTCTTAGCAACTTTCAAATACACAATACAGTATTGTTAACTACAGTCACCATGCCGTTCATTAGATCTGCAGAACGCATTCACCTTGCATAACTGAAAGCTTGTATGCTTTGACCCACAGCTCCCCCATTTCTTCCTCTTCCCAGCCTCTGGCAACCACCATTTTACTCTCTGCTCCTATGAATTTGCAAAGTCAAAAATTCTTGATCAAATCCTGGAGTGTTTATTCCCGTTCGTCCTTCTTTCCATTTTGGCTAACACCCCAAGATCCTTTCATAAACAGTTCTACCTCAGACTCTAGGACTTCTGAGCAATGAGCAGTTCTCTCCATCAGGTCCAAATGCAGTGATTCATGTTCTTGTGGTTAAACCAAACAGTGATTTATCTGCCCCATACACATCATATAATCAGTGTGGGGATTCAACAGGAGAGTGGTGATTTAAAACCCCTACTATGAAATGGGGAGAAGAGTTAACACAATCGTGTGTTACTAGCAAATGACAAATTCTTCTGTGCAGAATATTAAAGACTTTCTTCTCTGGCAATCAAGTAGGCTCCTTTTGTTCAAGAAAAACTGAAGTTGTTTAATGGCGTATATGTGCAGCTAGTAAATAAGTAAGTCTTAGAGATCTAATACACAGTATAGTAATTATAGACAACTGTATTATAAACATTAAACTACCTAAGAGAATACATCTTCCTGGTTCCCACCACTAGAAGAAATTGTAACTGCGTAGTGAGACAGAGGGGTTAGCTGACACTACCTTGGCAATCCCATTGCAAAATAAATGTATTAAATCAGTATGTCGTGCCCCTTAAACTTACACAATGCTAGATGTCAATTATATCTCAATTTTTTAGTGGTAGAAAGCAAAACTCGATTAAATTTGAGAGCTGAGAACTGTTTCTTTTTAACTTGCAAGGAAGTCACCCCTTCAGAGGACTGGCTCTCAGAATTAATATTTGATATGTATTTAAAAGCTAAACCCACAAAAGTGTGGTTATTTTGTTCAGTATTCTAATTGTTGTGGGGGGAATAGCAGTTCCTCATTGTGGTTATGTGTAGGGGTCAGCATTGCAAAAAAATCAGCAATACATTGTTTTCTTTTAAGGAGTCAGTAACATACAGTGTATTAATTATCTATTGCTATGTGACAAACTACCCAAAGATTCAGTGGCTTGCAACGACATTTACTATCTCTCAGTTTTCTGTCCAAAAGTCTCTCACCAGGCTGAGGTCAAGATGTCAATTGCGGGGCTTCCCTGGTGGTGCAGTGGTTGGGAGTTCACCTGCCGATGCAGGGGACACGGGTTCGTGCCCCAGTCTGGGAGGATCCCACATACTGCGGAGCGGCTGGGTCCGTGAGCCATGGCCACTGAGCCTGTGCATCCGGAGCCTGTGCTCCACAGCGGGAGAGGCCACAACAGTGAGAGGCCTGCATACCGCAAAAAAAAAGTCAATTGCGGCTGTGGTCTCATCTGACAGCTCTACTGGGGTATGCTCTGCTTCCAGGCTTACTCACAATGTTCTGTTAGGATTCAGTCCTCACAAGCTATGGGCTGGAAACCTCCCTTTATTTCCTGACACATGGGTCTCTGCAAGCTGGCAGCTCCCATCATCAAAATGTGAAAGGGAAGGCAAGGGAGACGAGTCAGAGAAAGCAAGACAAAAATTACAGTCTTGTAACCTAATCTCAGAAGCGACTCCCCATTGCTTTCAAGATATTCTATTTATTAGAACTGAGCCACTAGGTCTAGCCACACTCCAGGTGAGCAGGTTACACAAGGGAGTGCATACCAGGTGGTGGGGACCATTGGAAACAACGTCAGAAGCTGCCTAACACACAGGTCCCAATATTTAGTCTATTGTGGGTTTAGTAGTAAGCAAAACTTTTGAGTGATTTAAGAAAAGACAAGGTGCAACTCAAGGGTGGTTTTCTCAGGATGCAAGGTGTTTTTCTGACATTGCTATGTGATGTGCATGTTTCGCCATGAAGGGAAAAGGGAGAAGTTGATGAGAGGTTGAACGTTTCACTTTCTCACTTCATTCTTCTGTTTTAGAGAAATTTCCTTACCCACTGTCCTCCATGACTCCTGGCTTTGCCTCTGAGATGTCTTCCTTGTCCATCATTCTCCCAAAATACATCTTAAGTGGGCATAAGAGATGGAAACTTGAGGAGGGAGGGTGCACATTTCAAAGGTTATTTCCTGCTAGTATAGATTTAGAGCCAGAGGATGTTTTGGGGTTTGAACAATTATAGGCTTTTTGACCAAAAACACACTTGTAATTTCTTCAATAATAAAATTCTCTCAAAAAATTAGTATACTTTCAGTCTATTGATTTCTGGTCAGTTCCATGTGTAAGGAATAACTATAGCCAATGAGTTCATCTAAACATACTTAATATGCTTAAATTTTCAAGATGACCCCCTCTCTCTCTCCTTCTCTCCCTCCCTCTCTCCCTCATCAAACTCTCCTTCAGCAGAGCTTTGACTCCTACATTCACAATGTTCTGCAACCATCACCACTATCTACTTCCAAACACATTTTCATCACCGCAAAATAAAACCCCATCCCCGTTAAGCCATTACTACAGATTCCCCCCCTCATCCCAGCCCCTGACAACCACTCATCTACCTTCTGCCTCTGTGGATTTTCCTATTCTGGACATTTCACATAAAAGGAATCCTACAGTACGTGACCTTTTGTGTCTGGTTTCTTTCATTCAGCATGATGTTTTCTCCTTCAGCACACTGGCTGGCTCCACTCTGAGTCCACCTTTTGTTTTTATACGACTTTGCTGACAGCGGCGAGAAGTAGTCCACACACTCCAACATTTTCAATTTTTTAAAAGCCATTTCCTCTAGAACCACAGGCTCTGCACACATTGTAATTAACAGCCCTACCAAATGTTTCATCACAGTAGAACATGAGTGACTAGCTTTCCAGCGTATATACATGCATCCTCACCACTTCCTGCTAAGCCAGGGTTTCTCAATCATGGCACTGTTGACATTTGGGGCCGAATGATCCTTTGCATGGGGGGTCTGTCCTGTGTATTGTGGGATATTTAGCAGTGTCCTTGACCCACTGGATGCCGGTAACATCTCCCTCCAACTGAAGACAACCTAAAATGTTTGCAAACTTTGCCAAATACCCCGGGTGGAAGGGCAGAATTGCAGAATTGCTGCTGATTGAGAATCACTATACCAAGCCAACGTCATACATTTGGGGTTCTGTCGAGGAAATACTTTTCTCCTGGTACCAAATTCTGTATTAGTTAGATTATGGATTTGTTTTTTAAACCACAGAGACCCAGCACAACAGTGTAGCAAGGTAAAATTTAAAGTATGGAGTCCAGGCCTGGAATGAGAAAGGGGTCTGCATGATTACCTTGCTATGGCTTTCACCTTGTGTTCCACGATGGCTGTCCTCCTCACACCCGTGGTACACAGGAAGGATAAAGGAAGAAGGAAATGAGCCCTGGGATCCTGAGGCCTTGCAGCCAGCCACCTTGGGACCCAGCCCTGACCACCAAGGGTGACACCAGCTCCAGGACATCTGCTCAGCCAGCCAAACCGAGATCGAGCCCCATCCACCAGTGGTCCATCACTAGCCCTGAAATGCTGCCTCGCCCACCAGTGGGCCAACACCAACTACAGGATCCTCAGGACCTACAGCTAGAGACCCCAGGACCTGGTTCTGCCTACTAGTGGATACCAGCACCGAACCCTCTCCACCCCAGCCCCGCTCACCAGCAGGCTGACACCAGGACCACGACTTGCCAGGCCATGCAGCCAGCCATGCTGGGACCCAACCCAGCCCACCAGCAGCTGGCAGCCTCTGCACTAGGCAGGGCCTGGCAACCAGTTGAGCTAGGGGTCAGCCATGCCTACCAGCATCCCCACATTCGTCAGCCCACCAGATTCCATGGAATTCTATGGAAGATGGTGAGGAATGTTCTGGAACCTAGAAGGAGATGATAGAATACATGGAAAGGGATTAAATCACCTCATTTACAAATGGAGACGTAAGATCCAGAAATCTGATGCAATTTGAAGCAGGTCTCAGGTCTCACATTGAGCTTGTAGAAGGTTAGGGCTGAAGTTGAATTCCCCCGACTCCCTGCTGAGAACTCTCTTCATGATTCCATTCATTTTCTAGAGCTGCAGTCAGTCTGAGGAATCAAACCATGAGGCTATGGCTTTGACATGTAGGAGCCAGGACACCACTAGATCCTTGAGAAGGCTGATCTCAGCTGAGGATGGGCTGAGAGGACATGGAGAATCCTGAGAGGCTAGGTATGGCTATGGAACTATATTCTGGCCAATGAGACGTGAGTAGAGCGATATGTGAAACATCTCAATTCCGTAAAGGAAAGGAACATGCCCTGCCCTTCCCCTTTCCTCTTTCCTGCAAACTGGAATGTGGGATGTGATGATGGGAGCTGGAGCAACCAGTTTGGGCCACAAGATACAAGCTGCATATTGAGGGAAGCAGAGCAACAAAATAGAGGGATTTTCTCTCCCTGGTGATTGCTGAGCTTCCATTCCAGCTTTGTGCCATCTATCTCTATTTTCACATGAAATAGAAAAAGATCTTCTATTTCTTTTTTATTACAACTATTTTTATTTGTGCTTAATTGGTCAAAACAACAAATACATTATAAATATTATAAATTTTGGTAAATAAATACAAAACACAAGAAGTAAAACTTTTATTATCTTTTATTTTTTAAATTTTTATTGGAATATAGTTGATTTACAATGTTGTGTTAGTTTCAGGTGTACAGCAAAGTGACTCAGTAATGCATATACATATATCCATTCTTTTACTGTATAAGTTATTACAGAATATTGAGTAGAGTTCCCAATGATCTTCTATTTCTTAAGCCAGTTATGACAGCCAAATATTTTCTAAATAACACACTTTAAAAAATATCATTCCTGGGCTTCTCTGGTGGTGCAGTGGTTAAGAAACCGCCTGCCAATGCAGGGAATGTGGGTTCAAGCCCTGGTCCAGAAAGATCCCACATGCTGCAGAGCAACTAAGCCCATGAGCCGCAACTACTGAGCCCATGTGCCACAACTACTGAAGCCCACGCACCTAGAGCCTGTGCTCTGCAGCAAGAGAAGCCACCACAATAAGAAGCCCGCGAACTGCAACGAAGAGTAGCCCCCATTCACTGCAACTAGAGAAAGCAACGAAGACGCAACACAGCCAAAAATAAATCAACAAATAATGTCTTTTTAAAAAAATATATCATTCCTTTCAGTTTCCACCTTGTGTGAGCAGAAGTCCAGGGCCCCTTTTGTCCCTTTGCTCCAGAAGCATAGCCATGCACCACCAATCAGCTTTCTGCTCCCACCTTCCCCAGTTCATCACCTGAGTCACCTACTGACTCAATCCTTACATTTCCCTGCAAACCATCATAACCCTATTTGGTGAGAACTACCATGAGACCTAATGATCGCTGTTTTCTGGGGTAAGCTCTGAGTGTCAGAGTGGTCTGGAAATAGCAGATCCATCTTGCTCTGGGAAGGGCCTGCTTAATTTTCCAACTTTATCTCTTGTCCTTCTATGCTGCAGGAATTAGTAAAGAACATGGACACTAGAGTCAGAAATCCATTCAAACTCTGGTGTTGCCGAGTATTCATTGGAAAACCTTGGCTAACGTATTTAACCTCTTCATGCCTCGGTTTCCTCAAAATGTAAAATGGTCATAATCAGGTGGTAACTAGACTTAATGTGGTAGTGATTTTGCCATGGATACAAATGTTGAATCATTACGTTGTACACCTGAAATGAATATAATGTATGTCAATTTTATTTCCATGTTTAAAATGTTCATAATAACAGTTTTTACCTCACAGGGCTATGAGAATAAAATGGGATAATCCATTTAAAGTGCTTAAGATAGTTCCTAGCACACAGTGAGCACTCCGTAAAAAGACAAGACAGATTCTGACCTGAGTAATCAGAAGTTTTATAAAGGAGAAGACCAACGTGTAATGGATGCATAAAACTAGGAAGCCCTTACCCAGTGGGGAGAAGGCAGGTCATAAAAGGTTGCCCTAAAAAAGCTGACATTAAAGTTGTCGCCTGAAACATGAACATGAATCAGTTAGGTAATAAAAAGGAGAGTGGCTCGACATCACTAATAATTAGAGAAATGCAAATCAAAACCACAATGAGGTATCACCTCACAACAGTCAGAATGACCATTATCAAAACGTCTACAAACAATAAATGCTGGAGAGGGAGTGGAGAAAAAGGAACCGTCCTACAGTGCTGGTGGGAATGTAAATTGGTACAGCCACTATGGAGCACAGTTTGGAGGTTCCTTAAAAAACTAAAAATAGAGTTACCATATGATCCTGCAATCCCACTCCTGGGCATATATCCAGAGAAAAACATAATTCAAAAAGATACACTCACCCAATATTCATTGCAGCACTATTTACAATAGCCAGGACATGGAAGCAACCTAAATGTCCATCTACACATGAATGGATAAAGAAGTTGTGGTACATTTATACAATGGAATATTACTCAGCCATAAAAAAGAATGAAATAATGCCCTCTGCAGTAACATGGATGTAACTAGAGATTATCATACTAAGTGAAGTAAACCAGACAAAGACAAATGTTATATGATATCGCTTATATGTGGAATCTAAAACTAAGATACAAATGAACTTACATACGAAAGAGAAATAGACCCACAGATACAGAAAACAAACTTATGGTTACCGAAGGGGAAGGGGGGCAGGGATACATACGGAGTTTGGGATTAGCAAATACACACTACTATATATAAAATAGATAACCAACAAGGACCTACTGTACAGCACAAGGAACTATACTCGATATTTTGTAATAACCTATAAGGGAAAAGAATCTGAAAAGGAATATAGATAGATAGATGATAGATAGATAGATATAGATATATAGATACCTAGATATCTGAATCACTTTGCTGTACACCTGAAACAAGTACAACATTGTAAATCAACTGTACATCAATAAAAACAAGACAAAACCAAAAAACCTGCCTAGCCTAAATCCTTATAAATTGAGGAGAGAGTTCTCTGGGTTTGATTTTGGTGGTCTTGGAGCTACTTATCTTTCTGAGTTCTGACACTACGACCTGCAGCAACTGGAGGCTGAGGTGGTGAGATCCTATTACATTCCATCTGGAGGAAAGAGTCATTTGGGGACAGAAATCTGTAGGGCTGGCTTCTGCTTCTCCCTCTCCATTCACATCCTGGACCACTCCCCCATCACCCTCCCTTTGGCTTCCTCACCTGTCCCAGGGCCTTTTGTCCTCATTGATTCCATATCTAAGCCACTCTTACTCATGATCACCTCCATCCCACACCTCTGCCTGGAAGATCCCCACTCAAGCAAGTCTCTTCCTCAAGGAAGTCTTCCCGTAACCCTTAGTAGTCTCAGTTAGTCTAAGTTCTCAGAGAACCATACTTCTCTCCTTCAGCATACTTATTTTAACTCCTGGTTATGTATTCATTAGTGTGTTTGTTTTGCTAATGACTGTCTCCACCCAATAAATGTAAGGTCCAAGACAGCATGGATCATATCTAATTTTTCTCCATTATATTCACTATGCCTGGGACATAGTAGGCAGTTAATAAATGTAGCAGGGAGGAGAAAAGAAAGGAAGGAGGGAGGGATGGAGGAAGGGAGGAAGGGATGAAAAAAGGAAGTAAGGAAATAAGGGAGGGGGGAAAAGTAAGGAAGGGAGGGAAGGAGGGAGGAAGGAAGGAAATCCTACCTAAAAATGGTCTCCCCAGTGTGGAAAAAACACTCTTTGTGTAACACCATTAAACATCCCCCTGGCAGAAACAGCTCTATATGTTGCCCGCAATCAGGAGTGCTTCATGACATCAGCATTTGGAAGATCTGATTTCACATGGAAAAACCCCAGAAGGACTCAGTATCTCATCAATAGATCCCCTTGAGATTCAAGATGTCCTATCAGTTGACAGGTAGCTGACAGCATTGGGACTTCAGTTCTGTCCCTCTGTGGAGAAATGGCCTTGTGCTGGCCTAAAAATATCATTCCTGTCTCTTTCCTCACCCATTTCTGAACACAGAAACATATTTGTGACTCTTCATTGCAAGAGTAACCACAATTGCCATTTCTGCTTATTCATGGCACTAATACCTGATAATTATTCTTTTTTATCTTCATCTCATGCCTCATTAATGGCACAATAAGCATCATTAATTGCTATTAAGTCATTGCTTCCTACAGTGGTGTGAACCTGATCCCTCCCCAGAAGACTTAGCTCAGGTCATTGATAGTATGAGTTTATGGCCACCTCTTTCCCTTCTCCTTTCCTCCACCCTCACCATGAAAAAGACATACAGTGCGCACACCATGCGGCTTCCAAAACACCAAACGGCTTACCAGAGCCAATCTCCCTGTGTATAGTGAAGAGGCAGGTGTACTGGGGCATGGCAGGGGCTTTTCCAGGTCACACAGCAAGCTAGTGAGATCAAGTTAGAGTCTTCAGCTGCCGTCCAGGTCATGGATGTTGGCCATCGCAACTAGGAAGTGTTGTTGGAGAGAAAGAGATGAATTCAAGAAGTATTCAATATTTAAGAAGTAAAACAGAGTGCTTTCTAAATCACGGACACTTTTCTAAGGGCTCTGGGTAGATTAAGTCCTCACAGCACTCAAGTAAGGTGGGCGGTATTATCTCATTCACAGACAGGGACTCTGATCCACAAAGACATTACGTAATTCAGGTCACTGGGGTCTACAGAGCGAAGATTCCCCACGTATATGCATCTCTTCCACCCACACACCCTTACATACACATGCGCACACTCACATATACATACACATCCACCTCTACAGCAAACTGGTAGGAATGGGAGTGACTGAGATATGTAGATGGCCAGGGGGTGGACCAGGCCAGAGAATGTGGCCAGGCAAAATGGGTGTATTCAATCAAGGTCAGAGAGAGAACTTCTTTGGTTGCCAGACCTACTCTAAGTCACCCTGAGAGGATTGGGCTAACTCATTTATTCTCCTGAGCTCATGTGACCTTCTTGGGCTGGATTTGTCCTCTTATATTTCTTTGTCATTGATCTGACCCTTAGGCCATGAAGGAAGGAAAATAAGAGGACTCAGGAGTCTGAAACAGCTGCCCTTGGAGCTTAGCTGCACCACTGCTGAGCCAACTTTTTACTTGTCTAAACCTCCGTTTTCTCCATGCAATCTCACAGTCCTTGTCAGGATTTGAGTTTCCATTGTTCAAAGGTGCCTGAGAAATGACAGCTGCATAACTCTGCTCCCCGTTGTACTGCAAGCTCAGTGACTTGCAAAACTTTGATACATTTGGGGAGGGAAGGAGCAGCTAGGGCACTTGGACGTCTTCCCTGACTGTGGTGACAAAATCCTGCCTGGCGAGATGCTTTCTCGTCTAGTCTTGTCAGACACCCATGGGTTGTCTATCCCCCAAGGGAGCCCGGGATGATGATAATTGCTAAGTCTTTGGGCAACACCACCTCCTTTTATCACAATGACATCTCACTGCTTCAGCTCCCAACAAGGCAAAGGGGGCCCCAGATGTCAGGACCTGAGGTCCAAATGGAACCATGGGTTGGTGTCACAGATGAGAATAGAGGCATTGAGCAGAGAAAGGGCTCTATTGCTGCAAAGATGAATTCATGGATGTGTTCAAGCAGTGAGTATGAGCTCTTTGGGTACATGGCCATTCTCTGGCCATGTGTGAAGGCAGGACGTAGCTACCGTGCCTGTGAACTCACGGAAAAATAGTGCTCAGGAAGCATATGCAAGTTCAGTGAAACATCTCCCCTTACTTTTCTGCAAAGCAGTCTGAGAAACTGAGCAGCTTGGGGACTGGGTGTCCTCACCCCACATCTGCCTGAGAAATAAGTCCGTTTCAGGTCTGGGATGCTATTGCTGTCACTGTGAATAATGTCAGCCCACACGTGGACATCAATCTTGTATTGATGGAAACCCAATATGGAATAAGGCAGTGGTTTTCAAGCTTTGCTGTACGTCAGGGCCATCTGTGGCTTTTAAAAGTCCTGTGGCACCATATACTTTGTGGCCCTTTGTGTCTGGCCCCTTTCACTTGAGCATGATGCTTTGAAGGTCCATCCATATTGTTGCATATATCAGAGCTTCATTCTTTGTGTCTGAATAATATCCCATTTATGGATGTATGACATTTTGTTTATGCATTCATCCATTGATGGACATTTGGGTTGCTTCCACCCTTTGGCTATAGTGAATAAGAATAGGCAAATGGGGCTCCCCTGGTGGCGCTGTGGCTGAGAGTCCGCCTGCTGATGCAGGGGACACGGCTTCGTGCCCCGGTCCGGGAAGATCCCACATGCCACGGAGCGGCTGGACCCATGAGCCATGGCTGCTGAGCCTGCGCGTCCGGAGCCTGTGCTCCGCAACGGGAGAGGGTGCAACAGTGAGAGGCCCGCGTACTGCAAAAAAAAAAAAAGAATAGGTAAATGTATAGAGACAGAATTAATCCAGAGTTCTAGTTGAGAGAAAGGGAGAGTGGACTGCTTAATGGGTACGGGGTTTCCATTTGGGGTGATGAAAATGTTCCGGAATAGACAGAAGACGTGGTTGCACAACACTGTGAATGTTCACAATGCTACCGAATTGTACCCTTTATAATGATTACAATGGGAAATTTTATGTTATTTATGGCCTAGACCCCACTAAACTGCTTGGGCCCCAACTAAACCAGATCTCTGGGGTTGGGAGCCAGGCTTGAATATTTTTTAAAACTCCCTTGGTGCAGCCAAGTTAGAGAACCAGTGGTGTAAGGAAAGGAGGAAGAACCATGTGAATTAAACACCTACACTCCCCAGGGCTCGTTAAGTGCCATTTCCTCCAACACCCTCCCCCAACTACACTCTCACCACTTCTAGTCATTTCCTGTCACCTCATCTGGTGTATTGCCGTGTTAAGTGCATGTCACCATCGAATTACCTTGTTTATTCATTTGTTCAATCATTGTCTCTTCCTACAAAATCAGTAGTGTTCAACCTTGCAATGCATTCAAATCACCTGGGGCCCTTTTTTAAAAACATACCAATGTCAGGACCCCTGCATGATCACTTAAGTCAGAATCTTCTGGAGGAGGACACAGGCATCTGAAGTTTTTTGTTTGTTTTTTTCTTTTTTTGCCGTTCGCGGGCCTCTCACTGTTGCGGCCTCTCCCGTTGCGGAGCCCAGGCTCCGGACGTGCAGGCTCAGCGGCCACGGCTCACGGGCCCAGCCGCTCCGCGGCATGTGGGATCTTCCCGGACCGGGGCACGAACCTGTGTCCCCCACATCGGCAGGCGGACCCTCAACCACTGCACCACCAGGGAAGCCCCATCTGAAGTTTTTAAGGGCTCTCCCAAGCAATTGCAGTATGCAGCCATGGTGGAGAAACACTACCCTGCAATGTAAACCCATGAAGACTGTGACTACAGCCCCAGGAACAGCTGACCCAGAGCCTGGTCAGGTGTCGCCAGGCCACTGTACAGAAAGTATTTCATTGTATCCTCAGAATAGTTCCCCAAGTAGATTTTAGCAGGTGAGGCAATGCTGGCTCAGAAAAGTTAAGTGATCCGTCTGCAGGCAAGCCAGCATGGGAGTGTAGTCTAGGGACAACCCAGCCCCCTTTCTGTGCTAAACCAGGTCAGGGGGCTCCTCTGGGTTCCCACAGCCTCCTGTATCCTCATCTCAGCATTGGTCACCCTGACCTCTGTCTATGAGCTGTCTGGGTACCCCCGCCAAGAGAACTCCATAAGGACCATTCACCATCAGAAGATAAAATAATAAAATGTTATCAGATAATAAGATTAGACAACTATTGAATTCATCAATTTAATTAGTTGATTAATTAGCTGACAGTTGCTCCAATCCACGGTGACCCATCTTTTTCTGCCTTACCATTCTGGTTCACACGCCACTAAGATTTCTTGAGCGCCCCCCTGCAAGTCCTGTGTTCCATGTTTTCATACTGCAGTCTTGATGAGGGAGGTGGTCTTATTCCCAGTTTATACCTGTAGGGTTAGGCAGCATGAGTGTCGATTCTGACAAAGCCAGGCTCCCAATTCACAGGTCTTTACTGAATGTTTTCCATGAGGCTTGCTAGGTGCTGAGTAAACAACAAGCGTGGCTAATGTTCTCACCAGCCAGCAGTCCTTTCAGGAAGACAGACAACAAGCCCGAATTATTAGAGCAGTGTGACTGACCAGTAGAAATGCAGGGAGCCCTGGAAATTGGGATCTGACCTAGTCCAGGGAGTGTTCAGAGGTGGCTTCCTGCAGAAGCTTCATTTCACCTGAGATCCAACTGATCTTTTAACAACCAAGAGTTAACAAATCACTCCCCAGTTCAGAATTCCTCAGTGGCTTCCCATTGCCTATTGAATAGGGGATCAATTCATTTTGCTTTGCCTGGGATTTCTCCAGGCTTTTTAGCACTTAAATCCCTGCATCTCAAGAAATCCATCAGTCTTGGACAAACCAAAATGGTTGTTCTCCCAACCAAATCCAGACTCCTTAGAGTAGCTTCAAGTCCCTTCATGATCTCATCCCCTCCTAGACTCACTTCTCACTACATGAACTCAACACTTACCTGCACTCACCCCTCACCACCTGGACTCACCTCTCACCACCATCACTTACACTTTATTCTCTAGCCACACGGAAGCAGACGTGATATCCTGAAACCACTGAGATCTTTCCTTCTCCTCTGCTACTGCCCATGATGAGATCTCTCTTCATGGGCTGCCTCCCCCAAATGCCCACCTGGAAAGCACCTACTCATTCCTCAGGTCTCTGATGAAATACCAGCTCCTCTGGGAAGTCAACCTGCAACTCTATATAACCTTATGCATGCATCCCTCCAAAGAGTCTTTACACTAGTCTTTCTCTGGCTAATTGTCAGATAACTCTAATTAATATAATTAATCAGTTTTAGATTAATTAACTAACAGTTACCCCAGCCTGTAGTGACACATTCTTCTCTCACACACTGATAGTGTATAAACACGTGTCTCATTGGAGGAGCCAGGGCCTTCTGATGTTTTTGTCATTGATAGACTGAGGAGAAATTGATAAGGAATCATCTCTGCCACCCCCGCTTTCAGGAGACTACTGGACATGCCACAGCCTTCATCCACCCCGCCCTTCCTCCTTGTGACCTCCTATGACTCTGAGCGCAATGTTCAAACACGGTGCCTACACAAGGGACTGGTTTATCTGGACCCACCTGCTTTTCTGTAGAAAGGTTACCTCAGGAAACGCCCTTTTCAACTCTGGGCCCATGGGGCTGGACACACAATGGAATACTACTCAGCCATAAAAAAGAATGAAATAATACCATTTGCAGCAACATGGATGGGACTAGAGATGATGATACTAAGTGAAGTAAGTCAGAAAAAGATGAATATCATATGATATCACTTATATGTGGAATCTAAAATATAACACAATGAACTTATCTATGAAACAGAAACAGATTCACAGACATAGAAAAGAGACTTGTGGTTCCCAAGGGGGAGGGGCGTGGGGGAGGCAGGGACTGGGAGTGTGGGGTTAGCAGATGCAAACTATTATATACGGAATGGATAAACAACAAAGTCCTGCTGTATAGCACAGGGAACTATATCCAATATCCTGTGATAAGCCAAAATGGAAAAGAATATTTTTAAAAGAATGTATATATATATATATATATATATAATATATATACGCACATACATATATAAAACTGAATCACTTTGCTGTACAGCAGAAATTAACACAACACTGTAAATCAACTATACTTCAATAAAAAATACATAATTTAAAAAAAATACATCATTTAAAAAAAAGATTGCAAGAAGGAAGAAGAAGCATAGCTTAGCTAAAATGTTTGACATGAGATGAGGATTGGATATTGGGTCCAGTTTGATCGGGTTTTTCTCTGGTTTTTGTTTCTCTTCCAGTGAACAATGTGTGCTTTTTACACCATCACAGAACAACATGACGACATGTTTCCCAATCTCTGTGGATGAGTCTGTGCCCTCCCCAGTGTGTTGTTCTATCCTCTCCTGGAATGGTCAGACCTTACCTGAGTCATTTGGAGGAAACATGAAAAGGGATGCTTCTCACACACAGCTCAACAGCCCCCAAGCCCTACCAATGCCCAGAAAACTTATGGTTGAGACATGGTCTTTAATTAACACTTGTGACAGTCCTAGGGATAATGAGGCATTTTGCAAGATCTGTGCGTGCTGTTGGTGACAGTGAGGATGCAGGAGGGAGAAGAAAAAGAGATGACATGAGATTGTAATCTTCACAAAGAGAGAGACTACATCAGTTTTATTTACCAATGTCAACCCAGCATCAGAGTACTCAATAAATATTTGTTTAATAAAATGAAGGAAGGAAGAGGAGAACTAGCAAGGAGAAGAAGGAGAGATGGAAAAGAAGCAAATATAACATTCTCCTATATGCCAAGAACTAACATTGTTGGGTGCTTTACATACAAAATACCTCTCTGAATCTCCCCAGCAGCCTAGGAGGTAGGTCTTCATTTGCCACATGAGGAAACTGAGGCTTATGGGAATACCTTGTGCTGTTGAGGATGCAGGGAAATGGGCACTCTCTCATATATTGTTTAAGATTGTTCATCAAATTGCTAAAGCCTTTTGGGAAGGCAAGCTTGAATTCAGAATTTATCAAAAATTTTGATGCTGGGGCTTCCCTGGTGGAGCAGTGTTTGAGAGTCCGCCTGCCGATGCAGGGGACACGGGTTCGTGCCCCGGTCCGGGAAGATCCCACATCGCGGAGCGGCTGGGCCCGTGAGCCATGGCTGCTGAGCCTGCGCGTCCGGAGCCTGTGCTCCGCAACGGAAGAGGCCACAGCAGTGAGAGGCCAGTGTACCGCAAAAAAAAAATTGATGTCTATGCCCTTTGATTCCACCTCTAGGAGCCTCTCCTCCAGAAAAGGCTCAATCTTGTGCCTGAAGAGGAATGTGCAAGGTTGCTAATGGCATCATTACTTGTCGTGGTGAAAAACTGGAAACACGCGAACTGTCCATCATCAGGAGGGTGACTAAACAAATTACTGTACAACTATTCTATAGAATATTGTGCAGCCTATAAAACCAATGGTGTTGCACATGCACTGGAATGGCTAAAATGAAAAAAAAGAAAAGAAAATACCAAGTGTTCGTAAGCGCCCCCTTAGCCTTAGAACTTAGTTGTAGTTTAAACTCTAAGCCATTACACAAGACAAAATAATAATAGTTTAGTCATTAAGCAAAGTGAAGGAACTTTAGTTATTCCTCACGGGCTATAGATAATATTCTGAGCCATATCCTGAGAGCTGTTTTGCAGATACTGAAGCCCCCACCAGGTGGAGGAAGATGACTACATGATGACCAAATTGTAGCCATGACATAAGCTGCTCTATTTCACACAATTCCAAAAACTGGCCTCAAAGGAATGGGAAGAAACCCTGGCACTGAACATTAAACTGTACTTAAAACAACCAAGACGACACTGATCAGACCACCGCGTTCCTGATTTCAAGATGACCGTCAGAGCTGACTGTGCTGCTCTGCCCCGTCCCTCTGCCAAAACACCCCTGAAACTCCCCTTTAAAAGTTCTTGCCCCCTAAGCGACAATTGTGAGTTTGTTCTTGGACATCAGTCCACCTTCTCCCCTGGTTGCCGGCCTCTGAAATAAAGCAAGCTTTCCGTTCCTACCAACACTCGTCTCTCGAGTATT
Organism: Lagenorhynchus albirostris; assembly: GCF_949774975.1. NCBI lineage: Eukaryota > Metazoa > Chordata > Mammalia > Artiodactyla > Delphinidae > Lagenorhynchus > Lagenorhynchus albirostris. The sequence continues at coordinate 157,412,222 of NC_083097.1, forward strand.
GGCCTTTGAGTGGTGAGCGGCAGGACCTGAGTTTGGTAACATGCTGTCATGGATTTAGAGCCCTCATGCACTGCTGGTGGGAGGATAAAAATGGTACACCACTTTGGAAAATGGTTTGACAATAGCTACTGAAACTATACATAGGCATTCCCTATAATCCAGCACTCCCACTTATAAGTGTATACCCAACAGAAATGTGTACATATATTCATTAAATGGGATGCGCTGGATGTGCATAGTTCCATAGCTCATAATCTCAAAAAAACACTAGAAACTACCCAAAGGTCCATCAATAATAGATTGGATACATGAGCTGTGGTATATTCACACCATGGAATACTAGAGAGCATATGTCCTCAATGGGAGTAATCTTTTACCTCCACGAGGGCAAAAATTAACTTGGGAGGAATAAAAAATATACAGATATATATATACAATATAGATATAAATAGAGATAGGTGGTTAAATAAATAGAGTATATCTGTGATATTAAATTTCATGGAGGGGCAATTAGGAAAATTGTGTAAAACGGCTTCTTGGTGGGGGGCACTAATGAAAAAAGGATTGAAAAATAAAGTGATAAGATTGAAGATCTACAGACATATGCAAAAAAAGCTGAATCTCCCATAAAAGAAGAATGAAATATTGCCATTTGCAGCTACATGTATGAACCTAGAGATTATCATACTGAGTGAAGTAAGTCAAAGAAAGACAAATACTATATGATGTCACTTATATGTGGAATCTAAAAAGTAATGCAAGTGAATTTATTTACAAAACACAAACAGACTCACAGACACAGAAAACAAACATATGGTTACCTAAGAGGAAAGGGAGGAGGGTTGAATTAGGCATATGGGATTAACAGATACACACCACTATATATAAAATAGATAAACAACAAGGACTTACTGTATAGCATAGGGAACTATATTCAATATCTTGTAATAACCTATAGTGGAAAAGAATGTGAAATATATATATATATATATATATATCTGAGTCACTTTGCTGTACACCTAAAACTAACACAATATTGTAAATCAACTATACTTCAATTTTTATTTTTTTAAGATTTTTTTGATGTAGACCATTTTTAAAGTCTCTATTGAATTTGTTACAATGTTGCTTCTGCCTTATATTTTGCTTTTTTGGTTGCCAGGCATGTGGGATCCTAGCCCCACCACCAGGGATCAAACCCACATCCCCTGCATTGGAAGGCGAAGTCTTAACCACTGGACCACCAAGGAAGTCCTAATCCTTCCATTTTTGAAAAGCTGAATCTCACAAACATAATGTTGACTGAATGAAGCCAGACACAAAGGAGAGTATACTGTGCGATTCCACTCATATAAAGTTCCCAAAACAGGTAAAGTTCATCTATAATGTTCTATACCAAAAGAATGTCTGGGGAAGGCAGAGGCAGAGTGATGATAATAAAAGAAGCTGGAGAAGGAATTCAGGGGCAGGGAGCTGGTCACATTGTTTTCCTTGATCAGGGCCCAATTGCATTGGTGTGTTCAGTGAGTGAAAATTCATTGACCTACACACATGATTTGAGCTCTTTTCTGCATGTAGCTTATTCTGCGATTCAAAGTCTCTGAAGAGAAAACCAAAAATGAGTTTGTTCCATATGAACCGACATGGAAAGATGACTCAGACATAAAATTAAGTGAACGAAGCAGGTTATAGAACAATTTGGTAGAATGAGCCAACGTATGTAACAACTGCGACTGTGTACGTCAGTGCAGAAGTGGAGATTTGGAGAAAAACTGCCCAGTCTTGTGCCTGAATAATCTCAAAACAAAAGAACTGGGGGAAGGGGAAGGTTCCAGTTTTCAAAAGCTTGTTATTGTGGTAAAATATACAAAACATAAAATTTATTATTTTAACCATTTTTAAGTGTCCAGTTCAGTGGCATTAATACATTCACATTGTTGTGCAACCATCACTACAATCCATCTAGAGAACTTGTAATCTCTCCAAACTGAAACTGTATCCACTAAACACTAACTCCCCATTCCTCCTCCTCCAGCCCCTGGCACCCACCACGCTACTTTCTTTCTCTACGAATGTCAATATTCTAGACACCTCATATAAGTGGAATCATGCAATATTTGTCCTTTCGTGCCTGGCTTGTTTCACTTAGCATAACGTCCTTGAAGTTCATACATGTTGTAGCATATGTCAGAAGTTCCCTCCTTTTGAAGGCTGAACAATATTCCATTGTATGGATATACCACATTTTTTACGCATTCATCCATCACTGGACATTTGAGTTGTTTCCACCTTTGGGCTATTGTGAATAATGCTACCGTGAACACCAGTGTGCAAACATCTGTTCGAGTCCCTGTTTTCAATTCTACTGTGTATATACCCAGAAGTGGAATTGCTGGATCAAATGGTAATTCTGTTTACTTTTTTGAGGAGCTACCATACTGTTTTCCACAGTAACTAGAGCATTTGGGGGGAATGTTCCAGTTTTGTTGAATAATTTCAGTATTGTTTGAATATTTCAATCCTAGGTACAAGCTCAATAGATATGAAAGCATACATCTACACAAAAACTTGTATGAAAATGTTTATAGCAACATGATTCATAATGGCCAAAAAGTGGAAACAACCCAAACACCCATTAATGTATGGAAGGTTGAACAAAATGAAGTATATCTATAGAATGGAATATAATTCAACCATAAAAAGGAATGACATGCTGGTAAATGCTACAACATGGATGAACCTTTAAAACATTATGCCAAGTGAAAGAAGCCAAAAACAAAAGATACATATTGTATGATTTCATTTATGTGAAATGTCCAGAACAGGGAAATTTACAGAAACAAAAAGTAGAGAAATAGTTTCCTAGGGTTGGGATATAGGAGGTTGGGGGAGAGCGGAATTCAGGGCAATAACTAAAGGATACAAGGTTTCTCTTTGAGGTGATAAAAATGTCCTAAAATTGACTGTGGTGGTGGTTGCACAACTCTGTGACTATAGTATAATCCATTGAATTGTACACTTTAAACAAGTGAATTGTATGGTATGGGAATTACATCTCATTAAAGCTATTAACATAAAATAAGGGTACTATGCTAAGTGAAATAAGTCAGACAGAGAAAGACAAATACTGTATGAAATCACTTACATGTAGAATCTAAAAAATAGCACAAACAAAAAAGATGCAGACTCACAAATATAGAGAACAAACTAATGATTACCAGCGGTGAGAGGGAGCGGGCAATATAGGTATGGGAGAAAGGAGATACAAACTATTGGATGTAAGATGGGGCAAGATGGGAATAAAGACACAGAACTACTAGAGAATGGACTTGAGGATATGGGGAGGGGGAAGGATAAGCTGGGACAAAGCGAGCGAGAGGCATGGACATATATACACTACCAAATGTAAGGTAGATAGCTAGTGGGAAGCAGCCGCATAGCACAGGGAGATCAGCTCAGTGCTTTGTGACTGCCTGGAGGGGTGGGATAGGGAGGGTGGGAGGGAGGGAGACGCAAGAGGGAAGAGATATGGGAACATATGTATATATATAACTGATTCACTTTGTTGTAAAGCAGAAACTAACGCACCATTGTAAAGCAATTATACTCCAATAAAGATGTTTTAAAAAAATGCCAAAAAGGCAAAAAAATAAAAAGACATACTCTTTGTACATCATCAAAACAAAACAAAACAAAACAAAAGCCAGCTGAGTTATTTACAAGACAGAAACAGACTCACAGACTTAGAGAACAAACTTATGGTTACCAGAGAGAGGATGGCGGGGAGAGAAAATTAGAGAGTTTGGGATTGACATGTACACACTGCTATATAGCACAGGGAACTCTGTTCAATGTTCTGTAATAATCTAAATGGGGAAAGAATTTGAAAAAGATACATATATAGATATATATGTATAACTGAATCACTTTGCTGTACACCTGAAACTAACACAACTTTGATAATCAACTATGCTCCAATATAAAATAAGAATTTTTTTAAAAAGCCAGTTGGGGAGAAGGTAAAAATAGAAGGATTCCAGGAGGTAGAGAGACCTACTGGAGAAACAGAAATGAAAGTCATAACATGGACACCCCAACACCAAAAAATAAAGTCCACCAACAATTCGAACACTGTGTGACAGAGAAAGAGAAATATGGTATGATATCGCTTACACGCTGAATCTAAAAAGAAATGATACAAATGAACTTATTTACAAAAGAGAAACAGGGACTTCCCTGGTGACACAGTGGTTCAGAATCCGCCTGCCAGTGCAGGGGACACGGGTTCAATCCCTGGTCCGGGAAGATCCCACGTGCCACGGAGCAACTAAGCCCGTGCACCACAACTACTGAGCCCACACACCTAGAGTCTGTGCTCTGCAATGACAGAAGCCCTCAATGAGAAGCACACGCACCACAACGAAGAATGGCCCCCACTCGCAGCAACTAGAGAAAGCCCATGCACAACAAAGACCCAACGCAGCCAAAAATAAATAAAATAATAAAAATAAATAAATTTATAAAAAAGAAAATAGACTTACAGACGTAGAGAACGAATTTATGGTTATCGGGGGGAAGGGTGGGGGGAAGAAATAGATTGGGAGTTTGGGATTGACATGTACACACTGCTAAATTTAAAATGGATAACAAACAAGGACCTACTGTACAGCACAGGGAACTCTGCTCGATATTATGTAACAACCTAAATGGGAAAAGAATTTGAAAAAGAATAGATACATGTATATGCTTAACTGAAGCACTTTGCTATACACCTGAAACTAACACAACATTGTTAATCAACTATGCTCCAATATAAAATAAAAAGTTTAAAACAAATACAGGGAAAAAACAATTCAAACACTGAGTCTGTTTCTGTTTCACAGGTAATTTCATTTATATCATTTTTTTTAGATTCCACATATAAGTGATATCATATAATATTTGTCTTTCTCTGTCTGACTTACTTCACTTGATATGATAATCTCTAGGTCCATCTATGTTGCTGCAAATGGCATTTCATTCTTTTTTTTTTACTGCATTGGGTCTTTGTTGCCGTGCGGGGGCTTTCCGTAGTTGCGGTGAGCCGGGGCTACTCTTCATTGCGGTGCACAGGCTTCTCATTGCGGTGGCTACTCTTGTTGCGGAGCACGGGCTCTAGGCGCCCAGCCTTCAGTAGTTGTGTCACGTGGGCTCAGTAGCTGTGGCTCGCGGGCTCCAGAGCGCAGGCTCAGTAGTTGTGGCGCACAGGCTTAGGTGCTCCACGGCATGTGGGATCTTCCCCGACCAGGGATCGAACCCGTGTCCCCTGCATTGGCAGGTGGATCCTTAACCACTGTGCCACCAGCGAAGCCCCTCATTCTTTTTTATAACTGAGTAATTTACCATATGACTGAGCAAGTATATGCCACTCCTGGGCATATATCTAGAGAGAAACGTAATTTGAAAAGGTACATGCATCCCATTGCAGCACTATTGCAGCACTATTTCCAGTAGCCAGGACATGGAAGCAACCTAAATGTCCATCGACAGAGGAATGGATAAGGAAGATGTGGTACATATATACAGTGGAATATTATAATTTAAAAACTTCCCTTGGTAAGCCTTACACCAGGTCAGTGAAGACCGATCCTTTCCTGTGACTGACAAGAAGTCATTTTCACAAGGGCGTGCTTTGAAACCCCAGTGCCAAGCACAACACATGACCTATGGTCAAGGTATCTTTGATACACTTATTTATGCGACATATATTTATTGATTATTTACTACTTCCCAGGAGCTTTCATTGGTGAAACTAACAGTATAAAGTCCCTTCCCTTGTGGAGTTTCCATCACGATGGAATGAGTGAAAGGACATGGATTCAGGCATCTGAGCATCCTGGGGAGGGGCTTGGACCTCCAGACCACCCTGCCTGGGAACTGTAATGAGGCTCAGTCCGGGCTGAGAGGGGACACTAGGGGGTATCTAGTGAGAGTGAATCCCCAGTGATGTCTCCACCTTGTCACCCACTCCATCATCCCAAAGCTCACATACCCCAGAGAACAGGTCACAAGTGGCAAGAATACAAACCAAATAATTAGCATCTTCCTTCTTAACAAGAAGACACGTGACTGAAATGCCCAAGAGCCCCCAAACTCTAAACACCCTGCTGTGTCCCTGGCCCCCTGTTCACAACCACAGCTGGGGTGGGAACACATGATTCCCCTCAACCCCCATAGACATCAGACTCGCCCCAGCCGTCACAGCTGAGTGCTCTCCTCATGCCATTCCTGGTGGCTTAGCACTGACCTCAGGATCCTCTGGGAGCCAGTGAAGAAGGAGTATGCCAAGACCATACTCTTGGTAATACCATCCTGGTAAGTCAGTGAAGGATGGAGAAGGGGAGTGAGCTGGATGGGACTGGGGAGGAGGAATTTCCTATTTCCCTTCCTGGATGGAGAGAGAAGGAGAGAGAGAGAGAGAGAGAGTGAGGGAGGGAGGGAGAGAAGAGACTGAGACCAATTCTATACCCTCTGAGTGGAAAGGAGGTACAGAGGGCAAGCTCTCTGCAGCTAGTCATGTGGAGAAAAAGCATTTAGGGTCTGTGGTAGGGGGACACCAAAAACCACCTTTCTCCAATGTGGTGGTTCTCCAAGTGTGGTCCTGGGCCAGCAGCAGCAGTGTCCCCTGAGAACTTCCTAGAAATGTTGATTCTCAAGCCCAATCCCAGACACTCCGAGGCATGGGCACAGCTATAGGTGTTTTCTCCGGCCCCCTATGTGACACTGATGTACACTCAAAGCTGAGAACCACTGCCCTAGTGCAACCAAGGACTTCATGTCAACAAACAAAGACAGTTGCAAATGTGTTGCCTGGAAGGGATTCACAGTAATGTATGCATCCCAGAGAAATCCGAGCATCACCCTACAAAAGCCTCAAACCCAACTCTAAAAATCCTTGAAAAGTAACTAAGTCTCTGCTGGAGACTTCTTGAGTTTACCAAGGAAGAGCTCGTGCTGCTCACCTTCCTGAAGCCCCCCTTTCACCACCTCTTCACCTCCAATGGTCCTGTTCCTCAGAGTAGGTATTTGCATCTCTTCCTTGTTCTTGAAACACCTTGGGGTCACCTGTCACCTTTCTTATACAGACTGACCTATATACTGTGCTCTCCCATTTACTTCAGTAAACCTTAAATCTTTACAGAGACCAATGTTCTTGGAAGGCAGGTATATAAGAATCTAAAACACTTGTCATTGAAGAGGTTAACCTAGAACATGTTGACAACACAGAGTTTATCTTTGAAACACCGCTGCATATAGGGTGGGAGTGGCCATACTCAGAAGCAGTGGAGTTTGAGAGAGTGAAAATAAATCTCACTTGAAATAACAGTCCAAGTACCTGCAGGCTTAGTGCCCTTAGCATCTCTTTCAGCCCCAGTCTTCTCTTCTTCTTTTTTTTTTTTGGCTGCACCACGTGGCATATTGAATCTTTGTTCCCCACCAGGGATTGAACCCGTGCCCCTGCAGTGGAAGCGTGGAGTCTTAACCACTGGACCACCAGGAAAGTCCCAGCCCCAGTGCTCTCTTTTTCTTTTAATTTATTCATTTATGGCTGCGTTGGCTCTTCCTGGCTGCATGCGTGCTTTCTCTAGTTGCAGTGAGCGGGGGGCTACTCTTCGTTGCGGTGCGCTGGCTTCTGATTGCAGTGGCTTCTCTTGTTGCAGAACCTGGGCTCTAGGCACACGGGCTTCAGTAGTTGTGGCTCGCGGGCTCCAGAGCGCAGGCTCAGTAGTGGTAGCGCACGGGCTTAGTTGCTCCACTGCATGTGGGATCTTCCCGGACCAGGGATCAAACCCACGTCCCCTGCTTTGGCAGGCAGATTCTTAACCACTGCGCCATCTGGGAAGCCCCCCAGCCCCAGTGCTCTTATTGTCAGTTGTGGTCAACACCATCTCCCTCTCAGAGTCGTTGTGAAACCCACACATTAAAAACTGTGGCTTCTTAGAAGGCTCAACACTTTATAGACATTGTCATTAAATGCCTCTGATGTGTTCTTGTCAGCAATTGGTTTTAAGACCTGGGGACCTAACCAGGTAAGAAATGAGGTAAGCAAAGGGAAATCCTCTCGTTGCTGGAAAGAGACAATATTAAGGTTTCACAAGGACCTGGTGAATCATGCCAGGTTGATTTTTTTTTTCTATATCATCTGTGTATCATAGAGACATGTATAGTGCCTATAACCTAACACGTTCTCTATGAATGTTCATTAACTTAAAGGAAGGATAAATATACCCACTGGGAAATGGAGACTTAGAAAGGCAAATGCAACTGGCTTTGGTGGTCTTGTAGGAATGCAACAAAGATTTGCTTTCTCTGGACTTTTGCTATGAAGCCTCTAAGTCCCAATAAATAATGGGGACTTTCCAAATAGATGGGGAGATAAAACTAGGATCAAATCCATTAGCAACTGAAAATGGGTGAATGAGAATAGTATCTAACATGCCTATGTGTTTGCATTTCTTTAAACCTTGTTCTCTCGTGTTCATTCCTTTAGTCGATATTTTCTTATCAGTTCATGTCAGCATGTTATTTTACAAACTCGCTTTTCTGCATCATATTAACTCCAGGAATACACATATAGCACATTCTGCTTTCCATCAAGTAGGCATTTGATCACACCTTTCTCGTTGTTATGGAAACAGCTTATCTTTGAATAGTCCGTGCTGGGCCTGGGACTTTTTATTTTGAATAAGATTTTTGAACAGCTGTTTGACATGATATACACAACAGTGTATATTTTACTGAGGGTGCAAAACTGTTTCATTCGGCAGTGACAGTTTGTCTAGAACATAGGAAAATATAAAATTTCTTGTCCTGCGAAGCTACTGCTGACAGCAAATATACTTCCAAAACGCCATGAGCTTTAAATCTCCAGAGATTCTTTTCTTACTGTGAAAGCTCTCTTTAAAACTTCTACTTATGGTCTTCCCTGGTGGCGCAGTGGTTAAGAATCCGCCTGCCGATGCAGGGGATGCGGGTTCGTGCCCCGGTCCAGGAAGATCCCACATGCTGAGGAGCAAGTAAGCCTTTGCGCCACAACTACTGAGCCTGTGCTCTAGAACCCACTAGCCACAACTACTGAGCCCGCGTGCCACAACTACTGAAGCCCACGCACCTAGAGCCCGTGCTCCACAACAAGAGAAGCTACTTCAATGAGAAGCATATGCACCGCAATGAAGAGTAGCCCCCACTCGCCACAACTGGAGAAAATCCGCACACAGCAACGAAGAGCAAACACAGCCAAAAATAAATAAATAAAAATAATAAAACTTCCACTTAACCAGCTTTCTGGGTTCACCCAACATCTCTGTTTCCCCTGAAAATATACTGAATGCTGTCCCAGTATGCTGAATTCTTGAGGCCAGAGGGCTACTCACTAGCCAGCTGAAACATTCCTGCTCAGTTGAGTTATTTTAAATAATCCCCAACCTGATTGTGCTGATTGTAGTTGCTGTTGCAATTATATTGTTTAAATACTACCATATAAATTAACAAACTACAAGAGAAAGGAGGAAGGAAGGAAGGAGGAAGGAAGGGAGGAAGGAAGGAAGGGAGGGAGGGAGGAAGGAAAGAAGGAAAGAAGGAAGGAAGGAAGGAGGAAGGAAGGAAGGAGGAAGGAAGGAAAGAAGGAAGGAAGGAAGGAGGAAGGAAGGAGGAAGGAAGGAAGGAAGGAAGGAGGAAGGAGGAAGGACATGGATGGTTTTGTGTGGGGAAACAGAAATCCACGGAAGGGAGCTGTAAGGATTCCATGGGTTTTCACAGAACCTGCGGGTCTGTAGGGAGCTGAGACTGGAACTCCATCTCTGACTCCCAGCTTTATGTCGCTTCCCTCTCCCCTTTTATCTTTCACAGTAGACACAGACTGTCCATGGAACCAGAAAACTGAACAGCAGTCTCAGAATTCCTCCTCCTGGGACTCTCGGAAAAGTCAGAGCGTCAGATTTTCCTCTGGGCTGCTCCTCTCATGTACCTGGTCACCGTCTTTGGAAACCTGCTCATCGTCCTGGCCAACATCACAGACACCCACCTCCACACACCCGTGTACTTCTTCCTCTCCAACCTGTCCCTGGTCGACGTCTTCTTGTCTTCCACCACCGTCCCCAAGATGCTGGTGAACCTCTGGACTCAGGGAAGCCATCCCCTCTGTATGCCTTGCCCAGATGCATGCCTTCCACCTGTTCAGGACCATAGACAGCTTCCTCCTGGCCGTGATGGCCATTGATAGGTTCATGGCCATTGCCCACCCTCTGTGCTACTTGGCCATCATGAGCCCCCGTGTGTGGGGGCTGCTGTTGGGGGAGCCGTGGCTGATCACCAACCTCCAGTCCCTCGTGCACACCTGCCTCATGGCTCAACTGACCTTCTGTGCCGGCTCTGAAATCCCCCACTTCTTCTGCGACCTCATACCCCTGCCGAAGCTCTCCGGCTCAGACACACACACACCAACGAGCCGGTGATCTTTCCTTTCGGCATCATCTTGGGCATCAGCTCCCTTGCGTGCATCCTCTTCTCTTATACTTCCATTTTCCAAGCAGTCTTCAAGATCCTTTCTGCTCAGGTCAAATGGAAAGCCTTCTCCACTTGCAGCTCACACCTCACCGTGGTG